>NW_020664435.1:16724049-16821457 GCF_002925995.2 Terrapene triunguis | reverse complement strand
GCAGAGCAGGGGGTGGAATGGAGCTGCAGATGGGGGCGGAGTAGGCAGAGTGGAGCTGTGGCTGGGGGCAGAGCTGGGCTGGGGGAGGAATGGGGTGGAGTGGAGCTGTGGCTGGGGGCAGAGCTGGGCTGGAGTGGATCAAGGGGCGACTTAGAGCTGTGGCTGGGGTCAGAGCTGGGTTGGGCATATTGACCTTGAAAGTTCCTCCATTCCCCCTAAGGGGGCATGCCACACAGTTTGGCAACCACTGAGCTAGGGGAACCTCTTAGTGACTTCTGCCACTTGGAAATGTATAATGGCAAGCAGCTGCCTCAGTTCTCTGCTACAGCAGGAAACCTTATACAGGTTGCCCTTCCCTGTGGTTCCTATTGTGCCATTGGGCCCTTTGTTGTGACAGCCTTGGGTTCTGCCAAGGGTACCCCACCCCTTTATTGAGCAGGTGCAGAGCCAGCCTCTTCTGGCTCTGTATAGATCTATTCTCCTCTTCATCCACAATAGGTTCTCTGCCTGCTTTCTCCATTGTTTGCATCCACGGTAATGTGGGGGAAGGTTGTTCTGACTGTAGTCGGTTTACATTGTATGGGACAGATCATCAGTCAGCTAAGGGAACCTTCTTCAGCATCCAACAACTTTCTGAGCTCAGCCCTCTTTCCTCAGTCCTAGTTTTAAGACTCCTATCTGTGCTCCCTCATCATTTTTCCCTTTCCCACCCTCCTGATGCTCCAGTCCCTCTTGTTCCCTGATTCTTGTGGTGACCTGTTGGCCTGCCTCTTTGAACCCTGGAAGAGGACAGCTTGCTGGAGCCGTGTTAGTGGGAGAGTTGGGGTGGCAGTGTGAAGTACTATACCTCTGATCAAGCAGAAGCTCTTATTGCTAGGATATTAGCGTCTTTGGGGGGAAACAGCAATCGCTAAGAGAGGTGTTTTCAGGAGAAAAGCCTGCACGGTTCCCCTTAGCGTTCCCCTTTTGCAAGGTTGTCACTGTTGGTAAGTGTCTTACTTCTCCCCAAGTGGCCGATAAGTGATTTCTCTGAGGTTAAGGTCAAAGTAGTGGGTGTCACCTACTTTGGTCACCGACTGCTCTGCCTACTTTCTCACCACACCAATGATGCTATTCATCCATAGAGAATCTGGGCCAGATTTGCAGTTACTCTCCTTGCTGTCCTAGTTGCCACCATTTAGTATTGATCGCTTGAGTGCTGCAGTCTGGTCTTGATCAGCTCTGTGACCCAGTCGCTGTCAGGGCCACAAAAGTGATCAAGTGGTCATTGGAAGACTCCAGACAAGTGACATAGTTCTTGTGTAATGTCATTTTTGGTAGTGCCTAGTTGGCTCTCAGCTCTCTTGGTGTCTCTAAGCTTGGCTGCAGGCAAGTTTAGCTCTGGGACTAGAAGGATGACCTACCTGCAAAGATGAAGCTTTCTGCCAAACTCTCTTTAAAGGAGCTGAACTCTTTTTGGCGAAGGTCTTGGTAATATAACCTGGGCATTCTGAGGCCAAAGAAAACTCAATGTCTCAGTTTCCAAAACACCCTGCATCAAGCAAGCCTTTCAGCCTCATTCTCTCAGGGTTACATTAAGTCCTTTTGATGCAGGGAAAAATCTAGACAAGTAAAATCAGCAGTTCACCACCTTTAGAGCTCATGGTAGGAGCTTGCAAGCTGATGGGAAGGTGTTTAGCACAAAAAATGCTGTCAGCCATTTAAATCCCTTTTTTTGTGGAGAACTTTATCTTTTGGTCACAGAAAATCAAATGCCATCATCAAAAAGGAATTCACAAATATTCCCCAGCATGGAATTTCTTATCCAGGTGCACAACCCTGGGTTCAGAAAATAGCTTTTTGCCAGGATGTGTCAGCAGAGAATTGACCTAGCATTTTCTTCAATTCATTTGGCAGACCTTTTTTCTTTAAAAGTGTGGGTTTGCTCCCTAAGCTTTGGCCTGAAAACCATCTCTCTTTCATGCTGACTTAGTTTTCTCCCCCTCAAGTTCCATATATGGAGGGAAACTCCACGCTTCAAGTATTTATTTTGTATTTAGATTGAACTAGAAGTTTCAGGATTGGAAAAGCCCTATTTATTAGGGTCTTGAAAATGCACAAGGGTAGGCGCTTCAGATACTGCAGTTTCTGTGTGGGATTGTTATCTCTTAGTTTATGACCAAAAGAGCTCAGGAGAGATTTGACTAGAGACCTGTGTCTCCTGACATCAGTTTAGAATGTCAGAGCTGTTACGTTGTTGACACATCTCACGACCCACTTGTTTGCTGCATTTGGACTGCTGTGTAGGGAGCAATCTAAGGTGAGCTCCTTTTGTTCTTAGTACTATTGGTCACATCCACACCCAGTTCTTGGTCACAGGGAAGAAGAGATTTGAAAAGGGGAAAATTACTTTTTTGTAGTCTCTTCTCTCTCCCTCAACCCCCCACCTTCTGAATCCTGCTTTCCTCCTACCTGTCTTTTGTATGCTATTAGATATGTCTGGAAGTGCTTGACTGGAAAGGCAGGAGCCTGGTTATGTAGATGCCACCATGATTCACAGACTTTTTGCCATCTTACCTCTGGCAGGTGACAGACATAGCATAGCCAGTTCTGAGAGGAAAGGAGGAGACTACACATTTACCAGTAAATAATCGTCTAATTTGTGACTTGAATAGGATGTGGGTCTAGATTTTCAGAAGTGAAAAGTGCTGTAGTGAGTCAGCACACACGCTTAATTCTTTCATTTGTGATCACACATTAAATGTCTTTTAACTGCCTATTTATAGGACATTCATCAAGTTCCTTTCTGTTTGCATACCTGCTATTTTTTTTTGCTTACCCTGTACAGGAACTGTCTGGTTCTCTGGAGGCAATATATGGTCAAGTTAGTGAAGCAGATGACTCTGAGGAGGCATTTCAGCAGTTTTTTGAGTGGAAGCAAACTAAACTGGAGGAATTCAGTCGTGTCAGAAGTGGTACAAATGCTTCCCTACAGATTCTTGCAACATGGTTCAGTGGCATGATAAAGGTAGAACAGACTTTACTTCTATCCTGTAATGTATGTGAAAAAGACACAGTTCTGCATGCAGACAGTAATCTTGTGCAATAGATGTTAGTGCCTGATAGGCAGGCATTATGGGAGAGCTAAATACAAGTTTCCATAGTTGTACTTATGAAGAGTGCGACTTGGTGCCAGTGTTTCAGTGCAAAGAGGACAGCGTTCAGTGAGGACCAGATTACTCTCTTACCTCAGTACCTAATACATATTGGAGTCAGCTGGTACAAAATATAAATGCATGCTCTTGGGTTAGAGGACATGTTTCGTGGTTCAGTTAAGTGTTTTCCTGGTCTGACCTAATATAAGCATATCATGGGGAGAGAAAGAACTGCTCAGTGCATTAAAATAATCTGTTCAGACTTTTCCAATGATTAAACAAAAACATCCTCATTGCTCCTTTCATACTACTTTTGAACTAAAGACTTGAGGGTAAATTAAAGGAATCTAATCAAACATTGATGCTGAAATAGTCTGAGGAGAGAGAAAGAAAAACAAGGATTGCCAAATGAATGAACAGGCTGTTTCTGATTTTAAAATGCTCTAGGTACAGATTACCTTTTCCTTGCCTTGAAATGTTATGTGGAGGAATTAATGCAAATTGTGAGGTTGTCTAGTATTATATTTTTACCTAGTATTGTTCCTAAGCTGATGTGCTGTTGTAATGCTGTCTTATAGCTTACAACAGTGCTTAGTCTATATCCAGCAGTTTCCCCACAGTACTTTGGGTAGGGTTAAGTTACTTCGCCTTCCTTCTCCACCGCCCCCAAGAAATTGGAGAATCCTCTTTAGAACTTTGCCAGATCAGAATACTGACCCTTGCACCACTGATACAAGATGATGTGCTTTAAGTGCATACCAGAAATAGAGGGCTATTTTGTTTTACTGGCAGTCACTTTTATTTTCCTTGTTAAATTGTGGAAGTGGGTGCCATAGAGGTTTAGAAGATGCTCCTGAACGGTGCTGTTGCAGCATTTTCTTTTAAGCTCTATGGGAACTAGTCAATAATATTGTGGAGCAGCCTTTTGGATATGTCTACACAGCCATTAAACGCCCATGGCTGGCCCGGCTCGCAGGACTCAGTCTGCTGGGCTGTAAAATTGCTGTGTAGACTCGTACTGGAACCTGAGTTCTGGACCCCATGAGAGGGAAGGATCCCAGAGCCTGGGCTCCAGCTTGGGTTGGAACATGTACATCACAATTATACGGCCCCGCCACCTGAGCCCTGCGAGCCCGCTGACTCGGGTCAGCTGTGAGTGTGTAATTGCTGTGTAGACTGTGTCGAATTGCCGGCACTACTATGATGGGTCCCGCACTTTCTCTTTTTTGTGGGGGTGTTCAGGGCGCCATTTCTCGCCCCTGATCTGGGGTATTAACTGTCCCACTAGTATCCCAGAGAAGGGGAGTGGAGAGGGAGGGACCCGGGCCCGCCCTCTACTCCGGGTCCCAGCCCAGGGGCCCTAGAGATAGCGGTAGATATACTCCGTTAGTCTGGAAGAGGCTACCTGAAGACAACTGCTTCTTAGGAGCAGTTGGACAATGTTTTGGGGCCAGGGAGAGGTAAAACTAAGACAATAAAAATGACCTGAACTTCCAGGGATGATTTAAAAGTGAAAAACGCAGTCTACTTGGATGAGGAAGGATATTATTATCTGGGTTAGCCATTTATTAACAGTAAATAGTTTCAGCCACTTAGGCCTACTCCACACACCAATATTTTACTATGCCTAAGTACTGCTGTGAACAGTTGGGTTACCTGACATGATGAATGCTTTTTGGTAGTCAGTATAGACTGGAGTGGGCTGCGTTCAGCATGATGTCAGTTAACATAATTATTCACAACTGTGTTGAGTTGCAGTTCAAGTGTACCAGACCTTAGAAACACAGTTACAGTTAAAACAGTTTTAGTTACATGACTGATTTTATGGATAATCTAAAATAGCAGTATTACCCAGGGGTACTTTCTGTGTGTGCTGGTATGATTGCACAAGCTGATGCATTCATTCAAATCTAAACTTTGAAAATAGTCCAGGGAGTTGGGGAAGTTCCAGATTTATGCAGCTGTGGTTTTGGATGGGTGAGGATGGGGGAGGGAGCTTTTGGCCCCTAGACCTTTCATCAGCTTCAGTTGTGATTCTAAGATTACTCCATTGCAATTGGCTGGACATTACAGTTCCTGTTTTTGTGAAAAAAGGGTGACCAGACTGGACAGAGAAACTATTTTAAACTCACTATTTTAGTTTTTTTTTCTTTATTTTTTTTTAAGTTCCTTTAAATGTTTACTACTTTCACTGCAAATCCATTCTTAACATGAATCCGTGTCTGTTTCCATGAAACTTACAATGGAAACGGCAGTCCACAGCAGAGACGTGGCTATCATTTTCAGTGGTTGGGTGGTCATTTTCAAATATACTACTCCAGACTTTTTGAGCCAATGTGGTGTTCAGGCCTGCATTGTTACATACCTACTATAATTTTAGCTTTTTGTTTTGTGAACTTCTTAAAATTAAAGCAATAACACATTTTCAAGATCTGCAGTTCTACTGAATATACACGCTTATTAAATGGTTGATTGAATGAATCTGGATAGGGCAAGTATGTAGTATAGCTCCATATCTCTGGTGCATATGCTGTGTATTAATTACAGGGATCAGATTCCCATGTTAGTGTGGTTGCCGCGATTAATTTAATACTCCTACATGCACAATGAGAGAGAAAGCTATTTATCTAAAACATTTGGCATTGCAATTAACATTTGGTGTAGCTACAGGCTAATCTTGCTCCATTGATTTATTCTCTGCTCTGTGGCATCCTAAACTTCATGAACAGGGGAAAGTTAAATTGTTTTCTTTGCAGGAAAAGCCTGTGCTTCATGTTGGCCACATCTATGAGCTCATATAACACAACAAACCAATCACTTGTATGCTCCTTTACTGTGATCTCTGAAACAGCCTTCAGTGTAGGAAGGACAGAATTCCTCCTATTTCAGAATAACACCCTGAGAGCGCCTTTACCTCAGGGCTCACTGCAATGTTTTAATTTTGGAAGTATGCAGCTCTTTTCGTTCCTCCACCCCCCCATCCACCAGCTGTTAAAATGTAACATGGACCCCAAAATACATTTGTGCACAATCTACTTCTTATTTTTCTTTAAAATGGTTCAGCTGCTTAGTTCATCTTCCTTAAAAACTACTTGCTTACAAAATCAGACATTAAAAATATAAAAGTGTCACAGCACACTATTACTGGAATTGCTTACTTTCTCATTTTGTCTGTATTAAATTTTAGTTTGTACTGTCTTCGCTAGTGCTTTTTATGTTTCCTGTTGTTAAAACTAGGCAAATAGCTAAATGATTGATGTACCCCCTGAAAGATCTCTGTGTACCCCCACGGGTATGTTTACTCCTGATTGAGAACCACTGGGCTAATTTGTTAGCGAAAACATTTTAATCCTATGATGATAGTACATGGAAAAAGCTGAGCTAAACACAGTTTCACCACACTGAGCTCAGTAACCAAGCAAGCTCTGATTACAGCCTTTGTTTCTATAATGAAAGGTCCGGGTAATAGGATACATCAGCTATCCATGTGTCCATTTCACTTACAATTAAGCACTATGCAAGAGCAAGGTGTGCATTCTGGGGCTATTGGTACAAATCTTGTGTTGAAGCATGAGATAGAAACAAGCATCTTTGACCACTTTGCACCAAAGGTTCTGAAGTGGCTTTTTGCTGTTGGAGTATTTTTAAAAAAAAAAAAATCTTAAAGCAACTTAGAGCAATTAACAGCTTGAGAAATAATTTTTTTATCTCTCTCTCTCTCTCTCTCCCCTGCAAATATATCTCCACTATCCTTTTTTCACATGTAGCTAAAATTGCTTAATTTAGCTTTGATGTTGCTTTATCTCTTTTTTGGATTTTTACAGAGGGAGAAGCTGTTTTAGCATCAGTAGATGTTGTCAAAAGGTTTCTCAATAATGAAACCTAAAAGTGCCTGTGTAGAAACACGAAGATGGGGAAGGGAATGGGTTTAACTGAAGACATCTCCTTTATTTTTCTCTGGAAAGATGATTAAAAACACAAAATGAGAGCCTCTGTCAGAGAAACTAAAGGGTTAGTTAACCCAGTGGTTTTCCAGACTACTGTACCCCTTTCAGGAGACTGGTTTGCCTTTTGTACCCCCAAGTTTCACCGCACTTAAAAACCACTTGCTTACAAAATCAGATATAAAAATACAAGTGTCACAGCACACTAGCACTGAAATATTGCTTACTTTCTCATTTTTACATATAATTATAAAATAAATTGTGACCCCCCCCCCCCCCCAGGTTGAGAAAATCTGATATAGTAAATAGGGCAGTATAAATAACTAGTCTGTATGAAATTTTAGTTTGTACTGACTTCCCTTGTGCTTTTCATGTAGCCTGTTGTAAAACTAGGCAAATATCTAGATGAATTGATGTACCCCCTGGAAGACCTCTCCATACCCCTGGTTGAGAACCACTGGATTAACCTACCAGTTTTGTCTTGGTCATTTTCTGTTTCATTGTGTGAGTGAAAAAATATGTTGTTTTTCAACATTAGAGACTCAACAGGTGATGGATTTGTGATTCCTCTGCCACTTACATTAGTTTTAGTTTTAATTTAGATAAAATCAAGGTGAGGTTTGGAAAAAAGAACCGGAGGAAGGCAGGATTCAGTTTACATTTCTTTTCTAGTGACGAGGCACAGTCTATGCTGTATCACCTGCAAGTCTCAATCAAACAATAAGAACTTGGCATTAGACACTGATGGCCTGATTTCCAGAAGCGCTTGGCATTTGTGCCAAAGCCCTGTTTTAATAGGAAGTACTGAGTTTTTGCTGATATTTTGCATTAACTTGTGATTCTAGCATTCAGTTCTCTTTCCCCTCAAGTTTTTTGACCTGACATCAGAAGTATCTTTGAAGTCAGAAGAAGTGGTTGGCAACGTGGATGAAGTTCTTGAGAAGGTTGAGTCAGATACCTGCAAAGAGCTGGATATTTCTCTAGTTGTAAGTTCCTATGATCTCTAACTTGTTCATACTTCTGAATGTTTTACACAACTCTGATCCCAGTTACAACTTTTAATTTATGGATGGGTTGCTATTAATCATTGCAATTTAGGCAGTGTCTTTGTCACAGAAATGAGACGGAGAAGGTGTATAAAGTTTTACATAGATTGTCCCCTGGTGATGTAAGTGCCAGCATTGTACAGTGGCCTGAGCATAGGACTGGGAACTAGGAATTCCTGAGTTGTAATCTCAGCTCTATCACTAGTTTGCTGCATTGCCTTGGGCAAATCAGTGCCCCATCTATATAATGGGAATAATACTTCAGAGTGCTATTGTGAAGTTTAATGTAAGTGTGCTCTGAAAATGTTAAGTGCGTAAAGTATTCTAGCAGTATTAGATAATTTAGCCTGTTTCCATGCCAGTTCTTACTACAGTATATTCTCCAGTGCTTTGTCCAGTCTTAAATGGTTTCCACCGCCTCTCCTTTAAGACTTACTCCATTCTGCTCTGATTAGGAAATGTTTTCTGATGTTCAGTCTAGTTTTATTTCTTCAGTTATTTATCTTTCATGATAAAGAGGATTGCTCCATTCTCTTCATTTTGATAATTCTTCTCTGAACTCCTTGCACTGTCTCAACAGTACAAGTCCCTGCTCTGCCAGAGAGAAACAGCCAGGAACAGAAATTGAATCAGTCTCTTGATAATATATTGCTACTAGAACATCAGTTCAGTCAACACTTATTTTGACTGCAATCTGCAACAGAGCAGGTGACTTGCTTTTTAGAGGTGAAGATGATGCACATCTTGACATTTAGTATCCATTTAAAAAAGAAACCTAAGCTGTTAAGCTCTTTTATACAGTACAAAATATAACATGACAAAAATGAAGCTTTTGTATGGAAATGCCGATCAATTTTTATTTTACTGCGACTCTTTGGTGAACTCTTAAGACTTGTGAACTTTCCATTTCCAGTCTCCTCAAGAAAAGAGATAAAAATCTGACATTAGAGCCATTCCATTAACATTGATATTTTCAGTAGAATTTTATATCTTAGATGTTGACACTTACAAATTGAGAATAACTGCAAGCCTTTTATCTACTTCTTATGTGTAATTCAACCCAGGAGCAAGATGAGGCAGATAAGGAAATAATCTTAAATGCTTACAATAAAGTTATATGGAAGATCCGTCAGGAGCAACATCTAATCACTGTAATACGGAGCAAGTATTTGGCCAGTGTTGAGGTCAGTTTACCCCTTTACCTGCTTGTCTATCACACCGTTCAATATTGTCTGAACTCATTTCTTTTTTAGGGTGTTCTTTAGCTTTTCTTTTTATATTGAAGATTGTGTGTCTGGTTCTGGTGGTAATTTGCTTTTTATTTTGGAAGTGTGAGAACTGCTGGTCTCCTTCTTAACTTCAAATTTATAAATGCTTTTTATAAATAAGTAACTTAAGATTTGAGTCTACAAACTCTTTTTAAAAATTCATGAAGTGTAACTTTAAGGAGACTGTTAGTAGATGACTTTTTCCTGAAAGATGATTTTAAGATTGTACTTGTAAAGAAGCCTGCTCCTATAGGCAAGTAGTAATCTGTCCTACAAAAACTAAATTAAATAGTAGGCTTCAGCCAGTCGTTTCTAAATGTATTAGGACATGTATGTAAATAGTCACTAACTGTTTCCTTTTTTTAAACTTAGTTTAAAAAGCAGATTGTGGAATGGTTGAATAAAAGTCCCAACATTGACAATTTGTTATCAATTAAGAAGACTTTGAAAAATGTAAAGGCACGACTCAGATGGAAGTTGGTTGAAAAGAGCAACTTGGAAGAAGTATGGAAATGTTCCGTTTTTTTTTTTTTAAACATACTACAGAGAAATTAAATTGCTTATCCCAGCTAAGTGGTAACCAGTAGTTATAGTTTGCTAGATTGAAGAAGTTTCCTTTAAGTTCTGACTAAACAGGCATTTATTTGAAGACCAATTTTAAGTTAAGCCGTTTTGACTAAAAAAGCCGTGCAGAAGCTTTTCAAATATATTCCATAGTCCGGGCCTGGGTAGCTCTGAAGTCAGCTCTTTTTGGGAAGGGGGAGAATTTTGTGTAGTGACCTAGTCATATTTCATGTCATACTAAGCAAGATTATCTATCTTACATTCCAGTGTTCATTGTGTGATCCCTTTCACCTTACTTGGTCTCTCAGGCTCCATTTTTGTTCACCTCCCTGTGGGTTATACTTTGGTGTTCATCGATCACTTCAGCTTTTTATGTGAATATTTTGTTTCTCCCCTATTTAAATGTGCGAAGCCAAAGAAGTTAAACGCACTTATATTGTCATATTTCTAGTTTTGAACTCCTAGCCACCTCACTGACAGTGTGTACACCTACTCACTGATGGTGCATAAGGGTCATTGTTTGCCACAGCTTTCAGTTCTTTTTCAACTAAATAAGTCCTAAAAAATGTAAGTATTCCCCCAGCTCTAGCAGGGAGTAAGAGCAGATAAGTTTACATCTTTGCTGTACAAAGAGTGGAGTTTTGCGAGGGAATTTAGAGAGGGAGTATGAGAGCCAGATACACTTAATTAACATTCTCTAAACTTAGGCCAATAACCCACCCCCCAAAATCCCCCTCCCAAACAAAGAAAATAACCTCCAACAAAAAACAAAAAAAATCTGCAGGAGTAAAAATAATGCAGGCAGAAGTCCAGCGGGAGAATGGGGACCATCCAGTTTATTGCACTGAATGTAGCTTGTATGATTACCTGCCTTGTGGGCAAGTGGCATATGTGTGCACTCGGTGCAAGGAGCTTATGGCCCTCATAGACTGACTATGGGCTCTTGAGACCAGAATGGCTGAACTGGAGGAGTAAGGGAGACAGAGGAAACTTTCCAGGACACCGTAGAGCAGACCCACCCCTGGTCTGACAACCTCTGTGCTGTTGAGGATGAAAGTCTTGGGAAGGAGAACATCAAACTGGAGCAGGGGGAAATGATCTCAATTAGCACCCTCCTTTCAGATGGTGTCATGGTATCCTCTTGCACTGAGGATATCTCTTCAGGGGAGGGAATCCCAATTGTTAGGAAGAGACAGGTAATAGTAACGGGATTTGATCATTGATTCATTGGAAATATAGATAGCTGGGTTTGTGATGACTGGTAGAACCACACGGTGACTGTCTTGCTGGGTTTGAAGGTTGCAGATCTCTCAAGACATCTAGGATATTTATGTGTCGTGCTGGGGAAGAGCTGGTGGTATATGTAGGTACTAGTGACATAGGGAAAGATAGGGAGGGCCTGGAGGCCAAATTTAGGCTGCTAGGTAAGAGATTGAAGTCCAGGACCAGCATGGTAGCATTCTCTGAAATGCTTCCAGTTCTTCTTTGAGTGCTTGCTCATGTCCATTCCATGTTAGATGTGCTTGCGCTGCATGCACAGTCGCCGGAAGTTTTTTCTCACAGTGGTATCCATTGGGCTGGCTCCAGTGCCCTCTGGTGCTGCGTGCTCATGTGCCGGTATATGGGGACTGGCTGGTTCCGCACCCTCTCAGTTCCTCCTTACCATCCATGATGGTCACTGTAACAACTCTTCTTGCCTCAGCAAGGCTTTCTTCTAGTGGTTCCATTATTCTCTCCTTTCTTCGCAAGTTTAGTTACCTTCAGTTTATTTCTTTTAGTAAATAGTATATAGTTCAACCCCACATTTGTTTAGAGGGGCATCCTCTGCCCCCAGGGCTGGGCATGCCCCGGACTCTGGGCTTCAAACTCTGTGCCTCCTGTGGTGACTGACCTGCACTCCAGCTTTCTGAACTGTCTGGAGGAGGCTCACGCGCAAGAGTGTTGCCAGATATGCTGCAAGTTCAAGCCTCATATGAAAAAGGACAGGGAGGCTAGGCTAAGGTCCATTCTGATGGAAGCCACATTTAGACTGGCATCATAGCCAGGCCGGTGATACTTGGCACCGAATACCTCGACATCAGTGTGGAGTGCTCGTCCGGCAGCATGGGTTTCTCGGCACTGTTCCCCTTCACTGGTGCTGAGGAAAGAAGCACAAAAAGCAGTGTTCTGAGGGGGCATTCCCTGAAGGTGAGTAAGGACAAACACAGGGAGGGCAGCGAAGTACGACCTGCATTGGGCCACTCCTCTACCCCCACTCTGCAAGCAGCACTCTCAACTCCGCCCTGCTTGCAGGTGCAGTTGAGTCTGGTGCAAGACAATCCACTGACACCGGGGGGACATTGTGGTGCCAGTGAGATCGCGGTGCTGTCCACCCTAGAGGCGTTTGCAGCGGCCAGGGACCTGATGGCTCTCCCGGTACCTGTGGGGCAACTTCCAAGATCACCGGCGAGCTCACCAAGCAGAAGGGAGCATGTTCCCCTGAGCGCCTATCTGGCACTGGGTCCTCTGGTACTGACCAGAGGGAAACCATCTCTGTTGATGTCAGTGAAGACTTTCCCACTCTGTCACCATTCCCCAGACCCTCGGCAGCAGGTGGCGGAAGCGAGGGGTACTGCCTCCTATTGTGCCTCCCCCCCTCCCCAAGCTGACAAGTCTGAGGACCGTGCACCCAACCAAGGAGCTATTACCAGTATCTGGCATAGGTCCCATTGGATCCCAGTGTGGGTGCCATCCCAAGTCCCTGGCCCAGTGGGCAGAAGCCTATGCAGGTCCAGTGACCCTTTTGGAATTTGTGGGGTTTTTCCCCCGTACTGGGACTGCCTTACAGCCATTTGCATTCGGTAGTGTGAGAGAAAAGGGCCCCCCTGTTGCACCATCCGGCACCTGACCCGGATTCTGGTACCAAGCCTGGGCTGCATGATGTGGTCAGTGCAGAAGAAGAGGAGGAAGGCCTCCTACCAATACAGGCCTCCTCCTTCCCAGACAAAACTGTGGTGGGGCCAAGAGGCTCGGTACCTCAGGACGACTTCAGAGCTCACTAGGAGCTATTGAAAAGGGTAGCTTTTAACCTAGGAATGGAAGTGGCGGTGCTTAAAGAGTCCTAACTTTGCCTGATTGACATCTTGGCTGCAGTGGCCCTGTCAAAGGTGACCCTACCCCTCAACGAGGCTGTTACGGGTCTGGTCAGGTCCCCTTTCTGCCTCCCACTTCAAAAAGAGCAGAGAAAAAGTACTATGTTCCCACCAAAGGGTATGAATACCTATATTCCTGTCCCCCTCCTGGGTCCCTTGTGATTGCAGTGGCCAACGAAAGAGACAGGCAAAAGCTGCAAGCTGTGACCCCCCAAGCCAAAGGACTCAAAGAAGTCTACTTGTTTGGTAGAAAGATTTATTCTACTGGTGGGTTACAGCTCTGCATCTCCGACCAGCAGGCCTTGCTAGGGAGGTATAACTATAACGTCTGGGACTCCATGTCAGAATTCAAGGACTTGCTGCCTAAGGAGTCCAGACACGAATTCTTCGCTTTGCTGGAGGAAGGGAAGACCGTAGCCAGGGCCTATGTCCAGGCTGCCCTAGATGCATCTGACATGGTTGCCAGAACAATGGCATCCGCGATGGGGCTGAGAAGGTGCTCTTGGCTCCAATCCTTGGGACTGACGCCAGAGGTTCTGCAGTCCATTCAGGACCTTCCATTTGAGGGAACTTCCCTCTTCTTCGAACAGACATATGCAAAACTCCATGGCCTGAAAGATTCCAGGGCCACCCTCAGCCTCATTACTGGGCTCTCACAGATATCCAGGAGGCCCCAAGCACAACTTCTGAAGGGGCACCTGAGGGTGTTATATCAGTTTCCATATCGGATCCTGCCCCCCCTTTGTTTTCAGACCAACTCTCCTACTTCAGCCGAGCATGGTCCCTCATCACGTTGGACTGTTGGGTGCTGTGTACGATGGAGGAAGGTTACACTCTTCAGTTTTCTTCCACCCCTCTCTTCCATCCCCGTTCCTCTTCAGGGACCCTTCTTATGAGCAACTTCTAGTCCAGGAAGTGCAAGCCCTCCTTTGGGTAAGGGTGGTGAAGAAGGTGCCTCAGAACTTGAGAGGGAAAGGGTTTTACTCCACTATTTCCTAATCCCGCAGGCCAAAGGGGGTCTTCTACCCATCCTAGACCTGTGTCGCATCAAGATTTGTCTCAAGAAACTGAGGTTCCGCATGGTCTCCCTGGCCTCCATTATTTCCTTCCTGGATCCAGGGGACTGGTATGCTACCCTTGACTTGAAAGAAGCTTATTTCCACATCTCCATTTTCCGGGACCACAGAGGGTTCCTCAGATTCACCATACACCAGACCCACTACCAATTCATTGTCCTCCCCTTTGGCCTGTCGGCAGCCCCTTGGGTTTTCACAAAATGCATAGCAGTGGTGGCGGTCTTCCTCAGAAGGAGAGGTGTTAGTCTACCCTTACCTCAATAACTGGCTGATCAAGGGCTGGTTCGAGGCTCACGTGAGAGCCAGCATCACTCTGGTCCAAGCTATCTTCAGAGCCCTGGGCCTATTGATAAACGAGCAAAATTCAACTCTCATCCCCGCCCAGAGTATAGAGTTTATTGATGCATTGCTCAATTCTACCCGGTTCAGAGCCTTCCTCCCAGTGGCTCACTCCCAGACAATGTCAGCTCTGATATCGGAGGTCAAGACCCAGCTCGTCACAACAGCCCATTTCTGCCTCAAACTTTTGGGTCACATGGCTGTGTGCACTTATGTGGTACAGCATGCAAGACTAGGCCTCAGACACCTTCAGGCTTGGCTGGCCTTGGTGTACTCGCCGAGCCATCAGCACTTGGTCTCGGTGCTTACAATTCCTGCCCCGGTCCTCACCTCCCTTCACTTGTGGAGGGATCCCCGATCGGTGGGCACAGGCATTCCCTTTTCACTCCCCAGCCATCAGTATCCCTAATTGTGGATGTGTCCTATCTAGGTTGGGGGGGCTCATCTTAAGCACCTCAGGGCCTGTGGTCCCAGGAGGAGCTCTCCTTGCATATAAATGGCAGAGAGCTCAGAGTGGTCCGCCTAGCGTGCTAGGTGTTTTTACGCCAGACCTTGGGCAAAATCGTGAGAGTGCTTGTGGACAACACCACAGCTATGTTTTACACCAACAAGCAGGGAGTAGTGTACTCATCCACCCTGTGTCAAGAGGCCATTCGCCCGTGGGACTTCTGCGCAAAGCACTCCATCCACGTCGAAGCTTCTCACTTTCAGGAAGTCCGGAACACTTTGGCAGATCACCTCAGCAGGTCTTTCTCTTCTGACCATGAGTGGTCCCTTCACCCCGATCTAGCTAGATCCATCTTTCAGAGGTGGGGGTTTCCTGTTTTAGATCTGTTTGCAACCAAGCAGAACAGGAAATGTCAGCAGTTTTGCACGCTGTGTGGTTACAGCCCAGGCTCGTTCACAGATGTCTTCCTACTCGTGTGGACAAAACTCCTGTTCTACACATTTCCCCTCATTCCTCTGGTACATAAGGTCCTTCTGAAAGTCAAGCAAGACAAAACAAAGGTTGTTCTTATAGTCCCTGCGTGGCTGTACCAACACTTGTGGCATGCTACTGGATCTGTCAGTATCAACCCTGTTGCCGCTCCCTCCTGCCTTGATCTCGCAAGATCACGGCTGTTTGCTCCAACTGAATCTCAAGGCCTTCCACCTGGCCACATGGAGGATCCATGGTTGAATCTGGTAGAGCTGGACTGTTCAGAACAAGTCGACCTGGTCTTGCTAGGTAGTAAGAAACCGTCTGGTAGAATGACTTACCTCACCAAGTGGAAGCATTTCTCAGTGTGGTCATCCCAATGAGTCCTCTCACCAACTCGGTTACCTCTCCAGTCCGTGCTGGAATATCTGCTCCATTTGAAACAACAAGGCCTAGCCATTTCATCGATCAAGGTGCATCTAGGGGCAATTTCAGCCTTCTATCCTCTGCTGGATGGTAGATTGGTGTTCTCACAGAAAATGTCCATTCACTTCCTCAAGGGATTAGAGAGACTTTACCCTCAAATTTGCAAACCCATTCCCCCGTGGGACCTAAACCTGGTCCTGTCAAGACTCACGGGCCCTCCCTTGGAGCCATTGGCACCATGCCCTCTGTCATATCATTCCTGGAAGGTCACCTTTCTGGTAGCAATTATTTTGACCAGGAAGGTTTTCAGAAATCAGGGTCTTTATGTCAGAACCCTCATATGTACTTCGCTGTCTGCTTTGGAGTTAAATATCTTGAGTAATTATGTATTGTCTGCAAATTTTGCCACCTCACTGTTTCCAGATCATTCATGAATATGTTGAACAGCACCAGTACAGATCCCTGGGTGACACCACCGTTTACCTTTCTCCATTCTGAAAACTGACCATTTATTCCTACCCTTTGTCTCCTATCTTCCAATTTTTTAAAGGATGCCTTTTGACTCTAACCACTTATTTTACTTTTACTGCAAAGAGTTACAAAGGGATGTCACAAAACTGGCTGACTTGGCAACAAAATGGCAAATGTAATTCAATGCTGATAAATGCAAAGTAATGCACATTGGAAAACATAATCCCAACTATACATGCAAAATGATGGGGTCTAAATTAGCTGTTACCACTCAAGAAAGAGATCTTAAAATCATTGTGTATAGTTCTCTGAAAACATCCGCTCAATGTGCAGCGGCAGTCAAAAAAGCTAACAATGTTAAGAACCATTAGGAAATGGATAGATAATAAGACAGAAAATATCACTATGCCACTATATAAATCCATGGTATGCCCACACATTGAATACTACATGTAGTTCTGGTCGCCCCATCTCAAAAAAAGATATATTAGAATTGGAAAAGGGACAGAGAATGGCAACAAAAAAGATGGGCTATGGAACAGCTTCCTTATGAGGAGAGATTAAAAAGACTATTCATGTTGGAAAAGAGACAACTAAGGGGGCATGTGATAGAGGTCTATAAAATCATGAACGGTGTGGAGAAAGTGAATAAAAAAGTGTTATTTACCCTTCCAAGTAACACAAGAACCAGGGATCACTCTATGAAATTAATAGGCAGCAAGTTTAAAACAAACAAAAGGAATTACTACTTCACACAATGCACAGTCAACCTGTGGAACTCGTTGCCAGGGGATAGTGTGAAGGGCAAAGTATAACTGGGTTCAAAAAAGAATTAGGTAAGTTCATGGAGGATCGTTCCATCAATCAAGATGGCCAGTGATGCAACCCCATGCTCTAGGTGTCCCTAAGCTTCTGACTGCCAGAAGCTGGGAGTTGATGATGTGATGGATCACTCAATAATTGTCTTGTTGTGTTCATTCCCTCTGAAGCACTTGGAATTGGCCACTGTTGGAAGACAGGATAGTGGGCTACATGGATCATTGGTCTGACCCAGTATGGCCGTTTTTATGTTCTTATCTAAAAGAACAAGAACTCTAGATATTTGTGCCTTACTACTCCCAGGAGTGTATTTACAGAAGACCCCATCCTTACCTCCAGGGGTTTACAATCTTGAGTTTTAGATGTAGCACAGGTAAGAGTGACGCATCAAAAAGTAATTGGGTAGGTCGGATGAAGGTTACAGTAATGCCATCGTGCATATATTCAGTTTATGCATATGCACATTTTGATGGTTTTTTTTTTTTAAACCACACACACTTCAGTGATTGTGAGCACTGTAGAGTGGATGAGCTTTGAAGAGAGATTTAAAATGAGAGAGGCTAATGGACCAGAGAAGGAAGATGATTCCATACATAGGGAATGACATAAACCCCACCCCCCAGCAATGCTTATGCTTATGCTTATGCTTATGGGAGAAACAGGTGAATGGGCTACTGTGAAGACTAGCGTCATTGGCGGAGAAAGGTGGAGCAGTTACGCTATAAGAGACAGAAGGTTTGGCAATTGGAAGGGAAGAGTTATGTAGAGCCTTGAAAAGAAGGACAAAAGTTTTTTAGAACTCCAGTCTTGCAGATACCTGGGGCAGTTCAGACTTGTCCACAAGACTCTAAGGTTTTGTCTACATTCCTTCCACCGTCTCACCAGATTCTCTGCCTTTGGACTGTGCAGCCAGAGCAGTGATTCACACTCCCACCTGATCTATCACAGCCCAGGATTTAAAGATGATTTTGAGATCACTGTCTTCTCTTCTTTATTGAGCCAAAATTTCAGGGCCTTATTTCTCTGAGTAGCATCACCTGCCATGCACCTTTCTTCTGTTAATTCTCCCTTCTTCCAGCATGGCAGAGCTGGCCAAAGGAATTGAGCTGAAGGGCAACCTGCTCCTGTGTCTGCAAGAAGATATTCTGTGGAGCCACAGAAGAGAAGTTCTGAGGTGATTGCTCCCAGCCAAGAGCCCTCCTTGAGTCAGGGGGGAAAGGCTCCTTATGGACAACTTGTTGAGGCTTCTGCATCTCACAACACCAGCCAAAACTTCCCTAGAAACACCTCCATTGCTTGGTCCTACTCAGCTCTTGGGAGTCTGGGAGATATCAGTGTTGTCACTGATTAAGAGTTCTTCAAGGGTAAGGCACTAAGTTGCCCCCAGTTCAGTCTCCCTCAAAAGGAGAAAAAAATCTGGTTGTGCATCTCAGGTTTTTAATGGGTTAATTGAGTCCATTAGTCAAGGGATCCATCATCCTTTCAGACAGTTGTTCTTCCCAAGAGGAGGATTTGGGATCTCATAGGGGCAGTCCCCGCCACTTCCTCCCCAGTTCTGGATTACATGATGAGGCACAACAGGGCTCAAATCAAATTGTCTTTGCCCAGGCTAAGACTTCAACGAGAACTAGACTAGGAGAGACTGATCCTCTGGGGATTTTGCAAAATACATTAGAAATCCAAAAAAGGCTTAAAATAACACAGGAAAAAAAGCACAGCAGGTCTCACTGGTCTACAATTTTTGAGAAGTCGGCTGCTTCAGAGATAAAATGTGCTATTTATTATGTATTTTGATGTGCTGAATTCAAATATGACAATTAAAACAACTGATTGGCTACTGTTTCTAAGATACTTACGTTTTTATATTTTATGTCTATGTATATTGTGTAGATAGTAGAGTTTTAATCATAAATTGTAAACCTAGGTCTTTTCATGTGTTTATGGTTGCTTTACATGATAATATTTCACCTGTCCTGTTTATGTAACACTTTAAAAATCAGCAAAAGGGTTATATAAATAAAATTTATTATGAAACAAAAGGCAAAAAACTATTCTGTACATAGTTTAGTCCTATTCAGTGTCTACTCGGCGCTTCTTGGCTTGTCTCTTGTATTCATTCAATGGAGCATCTCTTGTCACTGTCCAGCAATAGTCTGCAAGCATTGATGGGCTCCATTTGCCCTGATAGCGTTTCTCCATTGTTGCAATGTCCTGGTGAAATCGCTCGCCGTGCTCGTTGCTCACTGCTCCACAGTTTGGTGGAAAAAAATCTAGATGAGAGTGCATGTTGCAACCAAGGCTTTTGTATGCCTTGAGGAGGTTTTCCACCAACAACCTGTAGTTGTCTGCCTTGTTGTTTCCGAGAAAATTTATTGCCACTAACTGGAAGGCTTTCCATGCCGTCTTTTCCTTGCCACACAGTGCATGGTCAAATGCATCATCTCGAAGTTCACGAATTTGAGGACCAACAAAGACACCTTCCTTTATCTTAGCTTCACTTAACCTTGGAAATTTTCCACGGAGGTACTTGAAAGCTGCTTGTGTTTTGTCAATGGCCTTGACAAAGTTCGTCATCAGACCCAGCTTGATGTGTAAGGGTGGTAACAAAATCTTCCTTGATTCCACAAGTGGTGGATGCTGAACACTTTTCCTCCCAGGCTCCAATGACTGTCGGAGTGGCCAATCTTTCTTGATGTAGTGGGAATCTCTTGCACGACTGTCCCATTTGCAGAGAAAACAGCAGTACTTTGTGTATCCAGGCTGCAGACCAAGCAAGAGAGCAACAACCTTCAAATCGCCACAAAGCTGCCACTGATGTTGGTCATAGTTTATGCACCTCAAAAGTTGTTTCATGTTGTCATAGGTTTCCTTCATATGGACTGCATGACCAACTGGAATTGATGGCAAAACATTGCCATTATGCAGTAAAACAGCTTTAAGACTCGTCTTCAATGAATCAATGAACAGTCTCCACTCATCTGGATCGTGAACGATGTTGAGGGCTGCCATCACACCATGGATGTTGTTGCAGGCTACAAGATCACCTTCCATGAAGAAGAATGGGACAAGATCCTTTTGACGGTCACGGAACACGGAAACCCTAACATCACCTGCCAGAAGATTCCACTGCTGTAGTCTGGAGCCCAGCAGCTCTGCCTTACTCTTGGGTAGTTCCAAATCCCTGACAAGGTCATTCAGTTCACCTTGTGTTATGAGGTATGGTTCAGAGGAGGAGGATGGGAGAAAATGTGGGTCCTGTGACATTGATGGTTCAGGACCAGAGGTTTCATCCTCTTCCTCTTCCTCGTCTGACTCAAGTGAGAATGATTCTGGTGCATCAGGAACCGGCAGTCCTTCTCCGTGGGGTACTGGGCGTATAGCTGATGGAATGTTTGGATAATGCACAGTCCACTTTTTCTTCTTTGACACACCTTTCCCAACTGGAGGCACCATGCAGAAGTAACAATTGCTGGTATGATCTGTTGGCTCTCTCCAAATCATTGGCACTGCAAAAGGCATAGGTTTCCTTTTCCTGTTCAACCCCTGGCGAAGATTTGTTGCACAAGTGTTGCAGCATATGTGTGGGGCCCACCTCTTGTCCTGATCTCCAATTTTGCAGCCAAAATAAAGGTGATAGGCTTTCTTAACCATAGTGGTTATACTGCACTTTTGTGATGCAAAAGTCACTTCACCACAAACATAGCAGAAGTTATCTGCACTGTTCACACAAGTACGAGGCATCTCTGCTCACTTTGGCTAAACAGAAATGTGTCCCTTTGCAAAATCAAACACTGACAAATAAGAGAGCATGACACTGTATGATTTCTAGAGCTGATTTAGGGCAATTTGTTCAGCAGAGTGATGTAAGCTTCATTATGATTACATCATCCATGACTTCTAGGAATAACATGATGCAATTCATATCATGTGTGACGCAATACCAGCTTCAGATTGCATCATTCATTGTTTTGCCTAAAAAGCAAGTACTGTCCAAACCCAGTCATAGATTTATTCATAGATCCAGTCAAAGATGTATTTTAGTCATTTCTGGTTTAAATTGAGATCCGTTCCCTTTATAACTCACTTATCCTCCGCCATTCCCAAGTCAAGGGTCGTATATACTGACCCAATAGCATATCTTGAAAACTAGAGCCAATCAACAATTTTAAGCATCATTTTTGTTCTCTGTGACCCAGAATTAGTAAAGTTTGACTACATTTATTTCAGAAGCATTTTGGCTGTAGAGCAGTGTCTCCAGCTCCTTGGGGGATGCTGAAGTAGGGGAACTGTTAGTTTTGGATCATGACAACACTGAGGAACAGATGTGCTTGAAACTTGGCATGAAGGTTGTGCACCACTGACATCTAGCCAGAGAGAGAGGGTATGAAAAGGGGAATATTTCTTCAATTCAAAACGAACAATTTGCTATCTCCTTATTTCTCCTTCAAGAAAATCACAAGGAAGGGCTGGAAAATGGCCAACAAAGAGAAGAGGCTGAGTCTGATAGCTTTCCAGGTTCTAGAATTCCAAGATTCTCTCTTCATCCTTCCTCAGCTGTGGTGTCCCTGTAAAGGACATGTTAATTTCTGCCAAGGGGAGACGCCTTCAATACCTTCAGGCAGGAAGATGGAAGCCGCCCTTAGAAGAGAATTAGAAATGTTAGCATAGCTCTTTGAGTCTCACTGGTCATCACGTGCTTTGTGCAGCCTCAGTATCCTGATGGGATGCCTTTAAAGAGCCTTGACCCCCTCCCCCCCGAACCATATCAGTACTAGATAAAATATCCCTGATGACGTGTTCATGGAGGATGGAGCCATCAGTTCTGTGAGGCTGGCAGCAAGAGTTATGAGAACAAACTAAGTGGCCAGGTGCCAACTCCTACCAGTCCAAAAAGTCAGTATGTTTGCATCTGAGCGCCCACCCCCATCTAGTATGCAGGCCGTCAGGCAGGATCATCCTACTTCTTAGACTCCTGGTTCAAGCAGTAGCACAGAAGACTACAACCAAATTTGAGTGCTCTTGTGACCCTGTGTGCCAGGTTGCAATATCACTCACTCAGATATGGTCTGGCTGCCCCTCCGTTATGTCAGCAGGGAAGGGGCTCCTCTGTTACACCACCCAGTTCTGGCCAGAGGCCACTGGGGGTGGGGTGGGGGCCTCCTCTTGTTGTATGTCTCTGCCTAGTTCTGATTCTCAAAAGCTGAGAGCTTGGCCCACTGTTTAAAAAGTGTGGGGGGCATTGCCCCCCTCTGGTCTCCAGCACCCAGGGGTTCAAGTTGTCCCATGCTGAACAGTATAAGAGAAAAAGTATCTGTGTTGCATTCTGGAGCTTCAGGCTCCTGCACATCCTTTCTTTTCCCCTCTTTCCAGCCTCAATAGATAGTGACAAGCACCCGCAAGGATATTTCACACCTTCTAGAATTATTTGCGACAGAGGCTGTTCCTCAGAGCAAAAAAGTCAAGGACTCTAATCTCTTTTCTTCACAGAAAGAAAAAGAAGTGATGGAGTCCAGGCGGAGTTAGACTTTAAGAGGCTGAGTGGTTTGGAAGAGAAGACTGAATAGAGGATGCAGACTTTCACTTCCCTTTTGCTGCACTCTCCCTAGAAGAGCGGATAATAGACCTGGCAGGAGCTTATCTGCATAGTTGTGGAAGGGCCTGATACCCGCAGTTCCTTCAGGATGCTTATAAAAATAGCCACTATCAGTACAAAGTGTTACCATGCAGTCTGTCCTCCACACACACAATGTTCACAAAGCTGCTGATAGAGATAGTGTCCTGTCCGAGGAGTCTAGGGACTCAGATGCATCTTTTCTTAAACTAAATACTCACCTTGTACAATCTTGCAAGAAGCAACTTAACCAGACCTGCATCCTGTAGGCACATTTGTCTGTGTCAAACTTGAAGAGCTCTCTGATTCCCTTTCAGAGAACCATCTGCCAAGCTTGATGCAGAGCCAGCATGCTCACAGCACAGGAAAGGGTTGACAAGATTCAGGCACTGATCTCCTGGGCGTCGAGGAATACCATGTGTATTCATCAGTACCAGCTCCTAGGATTTCCAATCTCTTTGCGGTAGGGGTTATTCCATGGGTAAAGCTGCGCTAGAAAGGTTAAAGGATAGATCTTAAGGGCCTGTAACAGTTTCCAGCAGGAGATGGAAAGGAATGTGAGGATACCATGTAGTGATCAGGTCCCTAAGTTGGTGGAAACAGCAAATCCATGTGATGGTAGCATCCTTCCTGCACAATCCAGAATCCAAAATTGTGACCATGGATATTGATGTTGCAGGGTACTTGATACACCCCAGGGCACAGGGAAAGTCATCAAGGTCAGAAAGGCTCCTGAGAAACTAATTCCTAGAGATCAGTGAGGTGCTGATTCTTTGAGACTTCCAGGACTGTCTGAAGGAGGACCATACGCTATCTCAGTTAGACAACTCAATGACTATGACATACATAAAATGGCAAGGGAGCACAAGGAGGTCAAGTCTAAATACTGAAGTAACACACAGACTTCTCTGAGCAGAATGTCTCCAGCATCACTTTTATGTGAATCTCTCTAATGAACACACTAGCAGACAACCTCTGGAGTCAACAGATGAACCACTCAAATGGTCACTGAACCAAGAAGTTTTCCAGCTGATACTCGAGTAGTTGGGGTACCTTCCCACTGTTTACCTATTTATATCCAATCCAAGCACAAGAGCGAGAGTCGTCAGTGGGGAAGGAGGTACAAGAGCACCGGGGACAGATGCTTTGGCTAATCTCATTTCTCTTTCCTTCTAATTTTTCCTTACAACGTGCTACATCCCACCTGTCTTGGAGGGGAGGGTAAGATCCAGAATGGACAGTTGTTAACGTATTACTTTTCTCTTACTGCCCTCTCCCCCCAGATTTATCCCACTCAAGATAAGACCTTCAAATATCCTTTGTGATGGCCTCTTCCATGCATGTCAGTAATATAATGGAACAAATCTTTACCATTAAGCTTATATTTAATCTGTTCATAAGAATTTAGTGTTTCCACTCAACGCTGGGAAATAGTCATCTGGGGAGAGTATGCAGTGTTGTTCATCCCAGGATATGAGAGAGACAAGGTGGGTGAGGTAATATCTTGTATTGGACCAATGTCTGTTGGTGAGAGAGACAGACTTTCGAGCTACAAAAAACTCTTTCTCCGGTCTCAGAGGAAGTGCTCTGTGTAGCTCAAAAACTTGTCTCTCTCACCACAGACATTGGTCCAATAAAAGATATTATCTCACCCACATCATCTGGAGAGATGGCAGAAGTGGTTTAGCCAAGCACTGGCACCTCAAGGATAAGTCTTACTCTCTAGCCTCAGTTATTTGCAGAAAGAGAGGTGCAGCTCATATATTTTTGAATATGAGATCAGTACAAGAAAGGAAATAATCTGGTAACAAATTTTCCATTTGCCTTACTGTAGAGGCTAATGGAAAAATTCAAAGGGTGATGTAGTTTATTTGGGCTAGGAAGATACTTTTAGCTGTTGCGTTTTGGGTGGACTGGATGGTGATGTGTATGGGGTGGAGATCAGAGAGGAAGAGGTAGAGGTAACAGTTGAGATGAGAGATGGTTAGGGTATGGATGAATGTTTTCACTGTCAGGATATCAAGGACAGGTCTGATCTTCTAAATGTGTAGAAGTACTAGCGAGTTTTGGGAGAATGAGAGAGGAAACCAAACTGATTTAAAATTAGTTGGTCCGAAAATGCAGTTTAGTCAAAACCAAAAGGTTTCTTGAGATTGTGTAGATTTCACTGAAATTTTGTTTGATGGAATTTTTCTCTCTTTTTCTACAGTGTCAAAACATCCTGTTTCTGCACTTTCTGAACTAAACATTTTGATTAGGGCTGTTGATTAATCGCAGTTAACTTAAAAAAATTAACTGTGATTAAAAAAATTAATCATGATTAATCACACTGTTAAACAATAGAATACCAATTGAAATTTATTAAATATTTTTGGATGTTTTCTACATTTTCAAATATATTGATTTCTATTAAAACACAGAATACAAATGTACAGTGCTCACTTAATATAATTATTTTTTATTACAAATATTTGCACTGTAAAAATGAGAAACAAAATAAATAATATTTTTCAATTCACGCTATACAAGTACTGTAGTGCAATCTCTTTATCATGAAAGTGTAACTTACAATTGTAGATTTTTGTTGTTACATAACTGCACTCAAAAACAAAACAATGTAAAACTTTAGAGCTTACAAGTCCACTCAGTCCTACTTCTTGTTCAGCCAATTGCTAAGACAAACAAGTTTGTTTACATTTACGGTAGATACTGATGACTTCTTCTTATTTACAATGTCACCTGAAAGTGAGGACAGGTGTTTGCAGGGCACTTTTGTAGCCAGCATTGCAAGGTATTTACTTGCCAGATATGCTGAACATTCATATGTCCCTTCGTGCTTTAGCCACCATTCCAGAGGTCATGCTTCCATGCTGATGATGCTCTTTAAAAAAAAAAAAAGTGCATTCATTAAATTTGTGACTGAACTCCTTGGGGGAGAATTTTATGTGTCCTGTTTTACCCACATTCGGCCATATATTTCACATTATAGCAGTCTCGAATGATGACCCAGCACATGTTTGTTTTAAGAACACGTTCACAGCAGATTTGATAAAATGCAAAGAAGGTACTGATGTGAGGTTTCTAAGGATAGATACAGCACTCGACCCAAGGTTTAAGAATCTGAAGTGCCTTCCAAAATCTGAGAGGGACGAGGTGTGGAGAATGCTTTCGGATGTCTTAAAAGAGCAACACTCCGATGCAGAAACTACAGAACCCGAACCACTAAAAATGAAAATCAGCCTTCTGCCGGTGGCATCTGACTCAGATGATGAAAATGAACATGAGTTGGTCCGCTCTGCTTTGGATTGTTATCGAGCAGAACCCGTCATCAGCATGGATGCATGTCTTTTGGAATGGTGATTGAAGCATGAAGGGACATATGAATCTTTAGCACATCTGGCACGTAAATATCTTGCGATGCTGGCTACAACAGTGCCGTGCGAACTCCTGTTCTCACTTTCACGTGACATTGTAAACAAGACATGGGCAGCATTATCTCCTGCAAATTGTAACCAAACTTGTTTGTCTGAGCTATTGTCTGAAGTAGGACTGAGTGGACTTGTAGGTTCTAAAGTTTTATATTGTTTTATTTTCGAATGCAGTTATTTTTTGTACACAATTCTACATTTGTAAGTTCAACTTTCATGATAAAGAGATTGCAGTACAGTACTTGTATGTGGTGAATTGAAAAATACTATTTTTAGTTTTTTACAATGCAAATATTTGTAATAAATATAAAGTGAGCACGGTATACTTTGTATTTTGTGTTGTAATTGAAATTAATATATCTGAAAATGTAGAAAACACCCAAAATATTTAAATAAATGGTATTCTATTATTGTTCAACAGTGCGATTAATCACAATTAATTTTTATAATCGTGCGATTAATTTTTTTAATCGCTTGGCAGCCCTAATATTGATTTGTCCGTTTGAAATGACTTTTTGTTTCTATTTTTTGTTTTATATTCTGCATTATAATATAAAATTTTAAAATGTCAAAATGAATATGTAACGAATTTTCTTTCACAAAGTATTTTGAAATGTTCAGGTTTTGTTCCAAATTGGAATGCAAAGAAATTTTGAAATCTCAAACTCCTCTGTGAAATGGAATTTGCATTTCTTTCCCCAGCTCTATTTAAAACATTTCCTATTCCAGTACATTTCACAGGGCCTAATCTCCAGTTGCCAGGCAAGTGTTTGCATTTCTACTGAGCAAGTACCACCTAGCTTGATAAGTGCACACTTAGCCGTGTAGATACTCAAATGTTGATTTGTGTATTTGCAGCCGTATGTGTGGTTTTCCATGTACAGAAAAGTTTCAATGTGTTTGTGTCCCACACATGTCTTTCTAGGCCAGTATGCTGGCTCTGGGTCTGAAAATTGGACCCAAAAGTTCCAGAAATGTATCTGATAGAGAGTGGTTTTTAAAAAATTATAGGAATCATATGAAAAAAAAAAAAGTTCCTCCTCAGAGAGAGAGAGAGAGAGAGAGAGAGAGAGAGACGGATCTCCAATGTGTACTACTGAAGTGAACATACCCTCCAATCTGATTTTTCATTTCTCTTCCTGCCCAGGTTCTGTAAAGTTTTATTTCTAAAATGAAGCCAATGGCCAGGAACCTTCAGATAAGATCTAAATCTGGTGTAGCATCTTGTCCAGTCATTCAAACCTCTAATTTTATTGTGACAATAATTTAGGCCACCCACCTGGGTGAACTGAATGCCCTTTCTAACCATTAGATTTTATTTTATAGAGGATTTCCAAAAAGGAGAATGAAGAAAATTACAGCAAATAGATAATTTAGAAAAGCAAAAAAAAAAGGTCTAATGATGTTAGTAACGTACCTTCATCCTAGAATATTTTCGAGAATAAACTGCATTCTCAAATTGTAATGTAATATGGAAGCTGCTTTTTAGGTCTTATGTACTAGGTTACATCATATAGTATGATAATTTCTTGAGGCATATACGATGGTAATTTTATTGTTTCTGCATGCAGTCTGATGATTACAGTGAGTATGAAATAACAAAAATAAAAGAAGAAATCACTGGACTGAGAAACAGTCTCATTCAGGAAATATACAATGAACAAGAAGAATATGTAAGTATCAATTTATGTAAGCAACTTAAACTATGTACTTGTATGAACCACTTTTACATTTCAGTTTCTTTATTATATACATTCATTCTCAGTAAAATCTAAAGGATGAATGTTACAGTACTGAAAGGAAAGACTAAAGACACACTCATATTCAGTAAAGCCTCTGAAATGAAATAGTACTCTCTGAGGTGGAGGGAGATAATCATCAGTTTTCCTCTTTTCCACCTGATACAGCTTTTTTCAAAATGAATGGTAGAGGAAAATCTGGAAGTGTGAGCCCCAGTCCCCTCACCAGAGCAGTAGGAAGATGATTAGGCAGCACAGTGGCTGAAGAAAGCCTTTATCTGTGTGATATGGGGGATAGGATCAGGGCAGTGAAGAGGGAGGTCTGTCCTCCAAGTTGAAGGCAAGACTGACACCAGTGATCTCCCACTTCCTAAATACTCTGCGTGGAGGGAGGAATCCAGAATCCATGGCCACTCCTCCTTAGAAGTAGGAAGGAGGAGGGCAGGAACAGGACCTCTGGTAATGCAGTGCTGGGCATGAGTAACAGTAACGCCTAAATGTTACAGGTTTGTGGGGTGGCTGGAGGTGGCAAGAGCTGTGGCCTGTTTCACCAACTCTAAGGTTTGGCCACCTTGCTTCTGATTTCCCCTGCTTGCTCCTGCTGAGGTTGGACTCCTCTGGTGGTGGTACTGGGGTTCCCCTCTCTTTGTCATTTGAACTACTTTCAGGTTGGGGAAGGAGAGGAGAGTAAGTAGGAACTTTTCTTCAGCAGCTGGTCTCTCTCTAGCTGCCTTCCCCGGCTACTTTGATGAGGAAGGGGGTGGATCATATTTTTCTAAGGGATGGGGATATCCAGAAGTCCCTAAAATTACCACACAAACCCTGTTTTTAAAAATACATCCAATTGGGCTGTTATAGTACTGTTGCCGTGAAAAAGTGAAAGCCAGTTGCATTCTGAGTGATGTAACTGGAAGAGGGTAGGTTCCGCTCTTCATATTTTCAGAAATCGACGTTTTGTGGGCATACAGCCCAAACTTCAGTTAATGTATTTTCTGGTATATACTTGTACGTATTGCATGCGGAGGCGGTCGGCATTGATGAATGTAACCCTAATTCAGGAGAGGCTTAGTTGCCTGGTGCAGAAATGGTTCCCTGAGCTGCCACTCCTTCACCCGGAAGCAGGAATTCTGAAGTATATGGTAAGAAGCCCCTGCTGTGTTTCTAAGGGCAGGGAACTGGGAGTATGTATTTGAGAGTAGGGGAAGTAGCTTCATTAAATATGCCATAAAGCAGGAGATGCCAAAGATTCTAGTAAGTGATGAAGTCTTTAAGGGCAGTAGTCCGATTACAAGTTTAACAACTGAAAATTATTGTCATGGGCCAAATGAAACTTTAAACAAGTGAGAGATTTCATTATTCACATCCCAAAGAGACTTCTCTCTCACACACACTTGCAATGTCACCCACTCATGCCAATAACTAGAAAATAAATTCAAATATGGTATCCAGACTTCAGTAGAATTACTCATGCAGCTTGACTGGTCATGTTATGGTTTAATTCACCAACAGTAACAGCTAAATGCTGGCCCAGCATGAAATGCTAAGACTGGCTGTGTCTGGGGCAGGGTGAAAGGGAGGAGAAAACAAAACCCATGTCAGGAGCTCAGGTTTTTAACGTCTATGAAGTAGATGGGCGGTCAGTGGCTCATGTATATGACACTGAGAGATTAAATCCAAATGATGTGTATTGAAGGAATGAAGGTCAAGTTAACGTGTTTAACACTGGGGTGGGGAGAGGGGGGAGAGAAGGGAATCACCAAATGGAAACTTTCTCTTTATTTTTAAAAAAGACTACTTGATTTAAGCCTAAGTTTGACCTTCCTTACATTATGGTAAGTGTCCTGCATTATCAGTGGTGGTTGATAAATATTAAGCATTCAGCAATATGCAGTGTCTGGATTATTAAGCTAGTTAGTGGCATTTTGGTTGTGTTTGCATGTGTGCGCTCCAGAACTCTGGTGGACTTCTGACAGTCAGCTTAGAACGGGATCTTCTTGATGCTGAACCCCTTAAGGAATTGAGCACGAAGCACCCATTAGTGTGTTCGGAAGTTCAAGAACAAAAGGTTCTTTTAAAGGTAATTTTCTGTCACTGACTTTCAATTCGTAGCTGTATGTGGAGCTCTCTTGGTAACTTACTGAGTATATTGATCTGCTTGAACTCAGTAACTGCTTCTTTACTACTTTCAATAGTACCCTTGTAAATGCTAATAATTCAGCTAGGCTCTTGGATCACTATCAAAGCAATGTTATTTTTTTGCTGTTTGTCTCCATCTCTCTTCTCCTCTTTCACTTCTCTGGGGGCAACTGCAAGCGTGTCCCTTCCTTTTGCTGACTGCCATTCCTGGGCGTCAGTGGGCCCTACTCTTACTGGCTATCACTCCCTGTTCCTGGTGCATCCAGTCTCCATCGTACTCATACTGACACCTTCCCTACTGATTCCCAGGTGTCTCCTTTGCTTTCCACTGCCACACTTCCCCTCCTACCCACCAGTGTTCGGGAGATCAAGAAGTATGAAGTTAATGGTGGAACAGTGTAAACCAGTTGTGGGCAACCTGTGGCCTGTCAGGGTAATCTGCTAGCAGGCTGAGACCGTTTGTTTACATTGACCGTCCGCAGGCACAGCTTCCCACAGCTCCCAGTCGCCGTGGTTTGCCGTTCCCGGCCAATGGGAGCTGAGGGAAGCGGCACGGGCCTCAAGGACGTGCGGGCCACTGCTTCCCACAGCTCCCATTGTCTGGGAATGGCGAACCGCGGCCACTGGGAGCTGCGGGCGGCCGTGCCTGTGGACAGTCAATATAAACAAACTGTCTCGTGGCCCGCCAGCGGCTTACCCTGATGGGCCGCAGGTTGCCCACCACTGGTGTAAACACTGCTTGTTAACTTGGCTATGATACTGTTCGGTCAGTGGGAACACTGGACCTGCATTGCTAGTCCAACAATTTAAACGTTCACAAAGAAAATTTGGGACTGATCTCTCAGATCCCAGGTTGAGCATATAATTCAATATAACAGGAGGTCTCTCAATAGAATTTGTCACATAATTGTTCGTAAAAATAAAATATAATAATTCCACATTAACAACGTTAATTTAGGAATCAGCTGAAAATTCTTTGTTTTCAGGGCTATTCGGTAGATGTGAGCACAGAGGCAAAAGTGATAGAAAGAGCAGCCAAATATCACAGAGCTTGGAGTGAATTTAAGGAGAAATCTGGATTATTACAGTTGATGTTCCTTTTTTTGTGCAAGGTAAATTCTAGATTGACATCCTTTTTTGATTATGAATCTTCTAGCTGAAAAATAGCAATTTGTTGTTAAAGCTTTTTGTTTTTTTAACCAAAGCTTTGGATAGAAAAACTTCCATGCAGAGCTTACGTAAACAATCAAATGAAATTGATTTGGTTTAATGAGGACTTAATATGCGCTAAATGTGTAATAAAGTTAACTTCACAGTAAATAGATATTTTAACTTGAATCCCCTTCTTTATCAGTCTATTGTCCTTGGTTTTTTTTTGTTTTTTAAGTCTGATCCTTTGGTATATCTGATGGTCCCATATTACCCAGGAGCAAGTCTAGGAGCACTGCAGGCTAGTACACCTTTAATTTCAGAAGTAAGTAATAGGGTAATTTATTCAAAATTTCAGCAAGGTTTTTTAACAAATATTTAAACCAACTTGATCCTCTCTTCTCTTATTTCACCTTTTTCTTTGCTGGCCAGTGATGTGGCAATATAACTTGCATTCACGGTTGATGCGTGATAAAAACCCTGCAAAGGAATATGACAGTTTTTTGTTTTTATGAATACCTCAATTTAGTGTCCAGTCACTGGGGCTGGGATTTTCAAATGACCCTGGAGGTGGGGACCTTACTCACGCTCCTTTGAACATTCCAGCTTTTGTTGTTGTTGCTGCTATCCTTTACAAAATATTGGCAAACAAATTTTAAAATACTATGATCATGATTACTCTTGTCTGAGTTTTCATCCTGTCATTTTCTTTCCTACCTGTCCTTCCCCCAAATGACTTTCAACTGTAAACAAGCCATTTGGCTGCATAGCCTTCTTTTTAAATAAATGGTCATAAGTTTTGTGAATGGCTTTTTTTCTTGCATTGTGTGTCAGGATAGAGCCAGTTATGAATCCACATATCCGAACGGGTATTTACATTTGTGTTTTCAAAATGATTAATCCAGGTGTGATTGGGTTCTTTTTGACTGGCTCTGCAACCCTTTAGAATCTTACTAAGTGTTGTGTAGTTTCCCATTCAGAATACTTGCAATGGTTCTCTTGGCTCCTTCAGTTTTTAAAATCTTTTATTTTCATCAGGAAATATTGAAAGTGATGGAAGGAGTGGCACGTGGTCTGCATACGCTGCACAAAGCTAATATAGTTCATGGATCTCTGCATACAAATAATGTGTTTGCTGTGAATCGAAAACAAGGAATTGTTGGAGATTTTGACTTCACCAAATCAGTGGTAAATTTTTTTAAAAATATATTCAAGGGTTTCCTTAATCTCACTCAGAATTCTGCATTATGAGTTATATCATGAATGCCTTTCCTATTTTTTTGGTACCCCTTATTGTGAAAATATAAAGATAGGTTTTATTGACAAATTCTTCATTTGCTAGTGTATTTCAAATGTGAAAGCATGCCAGAGGTGGGCAAACTATGGCCCGTGGGCCACATCTGGCCTGCAGGACCCTCCTGCCTGGCCCCTGAGCTCCTGGCCCGGAGCCCTCCCCTACTGTTCCTCCTCCCCTGCAGCCTCAGCTCTCGGCGGCGGGGCTGCAAGCTCTTGCCGGGCAGTGCAGCTGCAGAGCCACGGCCTGACCCATTGCTCCGTGCTGGGCGGTGGCGTGGCTGGCTCCAGTTGGGCAGCATGGCTGCCTGTCCTGGTGCTCTGGACGGTGCGGCTGTAGCGCCGCCAGCCACCAGTGCTCCAGGAAGCGTGGTAAGGGTGCAGGGAGCAGCAGGGGTTGGATAGAGGGCAGGGGAGTTCGGGGTGGTGGTCAGGGGGCGGGGGTGTGGATAGGGGTTGGGGCGGTTAGAGGGTGGGGAACACGGGGGTTGAATGGGGGCAGGTATCCCGGGGGGGCAGTCAGGAAGGAGAGGGGGGGTTGAATGGGGTGGCAGGGGGCAGTCAGGGGCAGGGGTTCCAGGAGCAGTCAGGGAGAAGGGGTGGTTGGATGGGGTAGGGGTCCTGCGGGGACGGTCAGGAATGAGAGGAGGGTTTGGATGGGGTGGCGGGGAGCAGTCAGTGGCGGGAGGTCTGGGGACAGGGAGGGGTGGATGGGGCAGGGGTACCGGGGGGGTCGTCAGGGGACAGGGAATGGGAGGTTGGATGGGGCAGGAGTCCTGGGGAGGCTGTCGGGGGCCGAGAAGCGGGGTGTGTGTGTGTGTCAGATAGGGGGCGGGGGCCAGGCCATGTCTGTCTGTTTGGGGAGGCATAGCCTCCCCTAACCGGCCCGCCATACAATTTCAGAAACCCAATGTAGCCCTGAGGCCAAAAAGTTTGCCCGCCCCTGGTGTATGCAATGATTCTGAATAATTCCAAGATAGTGTTGTAAGTACTGGTGGAATAAGTTTCTGGAGGCACTATAACCTGAAAAAAAAATATGATCTTTACTGAGTATGGCCCTGGTTCAGCAAAGCAGTTAACAAAAGAACATGGGTATTGTTGTATTGGGTCAGCCTTGTCCAGGTCTAGGTTTGTCTAGTCCAATATCCAGTCTCCAACAGTGTCAGCTAAATTCTCTGAAGATTGTGTCTGCACTGAGCATGTTCCATTTATGGGCTGCAGGGGCTGGTCAGGACTTTCCCTGCAGTTTCTCCTCCTGGCAGTCATGGAGTGCTGTTGCGCTGGGCACAAGAACTGAGAGCAGGAAATATCTCTGCTGTGCTCTAGGTAATCCTGGAGTCCAGGCAGCCAGGAGGAGGAGAGATGCAGCTGACTCAGATGTGGACCAGAGACAGAAAAAGCAGGAAGCCTGACAGAATTGAGACTAGAACCTAGTTCTTCTGAGTCCCAGTCCAATGCTTTACTGCAAGGCCCACCTTCCTTCTCTGGGCTGAGAAGGAATGCTGCCCCGCTAGAGTTATGTACAATAAGGCAACCACCTGGATATCTTTACACATCTCTTCAAATTTCTGCAGATTACATGTTTGATAAGTGGGTACTGTGTGCTGTAGTCTGTTAATCTGCTTTGTGGTTACCTACCCTTTGTTCTAGAGTTGTATGTTGCTATCAAAGTTCTGTCTGTGTCTAGAATGGCTTAGAGAAACATTGGAGAACAGTATCTTCTCAAATTTCCTTTATTTCAAACATAACATCTCAGTCTGTGTTTCTCCTGGTACTGGAGTATCTTTTGATGGTGGTACTCTCCAGTATGTAGTACCGGCAAGAGATTTTTAGGGGGTATGGGGTACCGGAAAGACTTGGGGCTAGCCCCCTCAATCCCCCTGATCTGCTCCTTAAAGGAGCAGAACACAGCTAGGGAGAGCATTCATTCGTTATATGGCTTTAACAGCACAATGCATATGCTAACAAACTTAAACAAAGGCTGTTAAATTGGTCAGGAGCCCTCAGGAGGGGAAGGGGGGGAGAGCGGGCCGGACCGGAAGGTGTTTAAACGGTGTTTTTGATTCTGTTTCTCCCCATTGGTCTGAATTATCCATGACATTCATAGTGCATCACATCAAGTCCAAATCATTAGAGGAATGACTGCTTGCACTGACCAGAGGATGTTTGGATTCTGATGTCAGCCCAGTTCTGCAGCCTGACAGGAATCAGGTGTTGTCCCCAGTGTACATAGAATTCTTCTTTGTAGCCAGACTAGTCTAATACGCATTTTGCTAACTGGAACTGGAGCAGCAAAACAAAGAAAACAAATGCCTCATTTTCCAGCTTTGTGGGTGAGAGAACTATACGTGAAGATTATAATGCCGGACACTGACGAACTTAAACCAGCTGCCTCAGGAATCTGCCAAGAACTTTGCTGAAAATATGTTCTTCATCTTAGCGACGGAGCTAAGGCTTATCAAACATCTGCCCACCTTTATTCAAATGACACTCCTTCTGATCTGACAGCTCAGGCATTGTCGTTTCATCTAGAACAATTTACAAACTTGGAACCTAATCCTGTAAATCCTTAATCATTTGATCAATCCCATTGAAGACAATGGGACTATTTGCATGTCTATGGACCGCTTTTGTGGTAAGAGTTTCAGGAGTCTGTTCTGTTCCTATAAAGGAAGTTGAATCTCCCATTGAAATGCAGTGTTTGTGTACAATATCATAACGCAGTTTAGGATACAGTTCTACTTAAAATTTGTCTTTTAATAAGTCATACATATGCTGAAATGGCTCCTCACCCAACTCCCATATAAACAGACTGAAATACTACATATTTTGGGGAAAAGTGAGTAGTTAAGCATGTTGATGTTTGTATATACAAACACCCATTTCATCACTGTACTGGAAAATATAGCTGAACTTAATTTTCTATGGAATTTGAAGAAAGTTGAACAGATCCAATTGTTTTCTGTGTTAGTCAGTGTGAACCTGAAAAAATGACATGTTTTCTAAGAGAAAAGAATCAATCCATACTTACTGAAATTTTTTTCCCTTCCAACTGGTGTTCAGAAGGTGCTACAAGACACATACATATGTAACCTCATGAGCAGAGGGTGGAGAGGATACCCTCCCACATTATGACCAGCAAAATAAATAAATAAATAAAATCTCAGAGGCAGAATTTACAGATTTGCAAACCTAAAAACCTGTTATGCTTTAAACCACCTCAGCACATACCAGGTTTATGAACATTAAAAAGTTAACTGCAAAGGAACACTGAAGCCCGCTAACCTGAAAGTGCGCCAGCCAGTATGCCCTCACTGACTAAAGGTGCAGTTTAAACAGCTAAAAATTAACCTGACCCTTTTAAGCTAAACAGAGTCATGTCACTGGCTCCATCTCTGTTGTTACATAACAGATAACAAAGCTCCAGTGGGGCATGGTGCTGGCACATAAGGTCTCAGGTACGTGGTGTGATTTTTTCAGAATCTCTTTTGGGAATAGTCATGTAGGTGAAATAGCTGGTACTTATGATTATGCTATTTCTATGTATGTATATTCATCTTGGTATCTGAAGTTATGAATATTAGTTGTGTTTACTACATGCTTGCTCCTGTGGTAATGCCCACAAGGTATTTAGCCAACACATGAAGGGACAAGTCAAGTTGAATGGCCCATTGAGGAACATTTAGTTCACAATGGACCCAGGAAAACGCCTGTCTACACTTAATGGACTTTTTGTGAATGTTCTAACTAGAATATGGGTGGGGGGGATAGATATGTAACTTGCCCATGTGACTCCAAACACCATCTTTCACAGTAAGAACATATTTCCCTTTACTTGGCACTTGGCAGAAGCTCAAAAGGCCCTGTCTGGAAACATACATCAATTTTGCCTCTTTCCTGCTCCAGCCTCTGGACTCTGAACATATACTAATGGGAGCATTCTAACCAAGGGACTGAGGACTTTAAGGTAATCTGGAGCCTTCATATTTCCTTGATCCTTTGTAGATGGACTTATGACATGGATATGGTACAAAGACTGTTCTAGCCTCATTGATTGCTGATTTCTCCCTTGCAATGGACAAAGATCAGATGTCTGCTGACTTTCTCACAGGAGTCAGCAGTCTTTGATACCTGTGGTATAAGCAACATAGTCCTTGCTTGAGTGGTTTTGTTCTTTCCTCTCCAAATGTCAAAGCCTGTTCCCATTGAACTCAATAGCAAAACTCCTTTTAATCTCAAAGGGAACAGGATTTGGCCCCAAGAGATCAGTGATTTTGATCAATTACTTATCTGTCCAGAGACAGTTCTCATGCACGTTCTGCCAGGCTGATTTTGATTGCCCTTCCTGTATGTCATGCTGAGGAAAATAATAAAACAATTTGGGCTGCAGTTCTATCAAGAAGTACATGGCATACACAGGTCTATGCCTCTTTTCTATCAACCCCAGATGGCGCAGCATCTTCACTTTCCTAGTGCCTGGCAGAGAGCAATACTTAGATAAAGGCAAGCTGGCAGAAGCTTAATTTGGACATAACACACTATCAGTGCCTCCCTTAAGGGAAAGTGGAGTGATTGTCCTTCCTAGCCTTCTTTCATTTAAGATGTTTTCAATTTGGGGTGCTGCTAGATCCTCGATGATACCTGGAAGTACAGGTGGCACCAGGGGCCCAAAGCATCATTTTACAACTGCATCTGTTTAGCAGATGCAGTTGTAAAATTTTAGACAGGTAAGGGTGATGTCGGAGGGGACGGGGAGAGTGTGGGGGCCCCAGGCTGGGCAGGGAGGAGTCACATGGAGGATCACGTGGGGAGGTCACGTGCCTTCCCTTGTGTCCCTCCCATGAGTGCAGTACCGGCAAGAAAAGATTTCTACTTGCACCACTGGACTAGAGCCTAGTTCTTCTGAGTCCTAGTCCAGTGCTTTACTGCAAGGCCCACCTTCCTTCTCTGGACTGAGAAGAGATGCTTCCCCTCTAGAGTTATGTACAATAAGGCAGCCAGCTGGATATCTTTACATACCTCTTCAAATTTCTGCAGATTACATGTTTGATAAGTGGGTCCTGTGTGCTGTAGTCTGTTCATCTGCTTTGTGGTTACCTACCCTTTGTTCTAGAGTTGTATGTTGCTATCAAAGTTCTGTCTGTGTCTAGAATGGTTTAGAGAAACGTTGGAGAACAGTAACTTCTCAAATTTTTTATTTCAACCATAACATCTCAGTCTGTGTTTCTCCTGGTACTGGAGTATCTTTTCATGTGTAATTTTTGGTATTAGAATTGTTATTTTTCATGATGTGTGAGCAAGAACCAGCTAGTCCTGTGTTTTAAGAGTGATACTTCATTGCCTTTATTCCCCCTGTGCTCCATTTTTGGGTGGTAGGAGACCTTTTCAATCCCCTGTTTGGACTATCATTGAAGGAAAAAATGTAAGGCAAAGCTGTTCATGTGAGATCATGAGGAATGGGAAGGAATGTTCATTTTACTGTATTGCCAGTTTGGCTTAAAATTGCTGATTGTAATGTTGTCCCTTCTAGGATCAACGTGCCTCTGCGAACTCTATGGTAGTGGGCAACTTGAACTTAATTTCCCCTGAATTAAGAATGGGACACCTGGCATCTCCATCCTCTGACATGTACGCCTATGGCTGCCTTCTATTCTGGGTATGTTATTGCTTATGAAAATGACGTTTGGTTAATATCATGAAAATATATATAGTAGGCGTTATAAATAGTAATAAATGTTATGTCCCTCTTCTGTTTTAACCTGTCCTATTGTAATGAATGCTCATATTTTAAATTGAGTGCTGTGAGCAGAGGGAATGGGAATTAGGTCTGCGAGCAGAAGAATGCATTTTTCAATACAATTTACAGTGTGGCTTGTCTCCCTAAACAGCAGCACTTAATAAAATGAGGCTTTTGTTCTGTACACTGCCGCTTGTCAGTACTACTCTATTTCTTATCCTTTCTGTGTAAGCTGCTTTCTCTAGCTTCATCTGCAGGTCAGTAGATAGTTGCCTTCATTTTCCATCCCTCCCGTGATCTGAGTCAAGAATGGGATTGTCGGGTGCTCTTTTTCCTGCAGTATCACTTGGATTTCCATTCCACCTGTGGTATCAAGTCAAGGAAGAGAAAATGCCCCATTTTCAGTTAGTTATTGGATCATATTAGGTAATATGCTCTGCCGTAACTCATGCTGCCCTCATCTATCCTGGTTTTCTGTTGCTTTACTTCTGTGCCCCTTTGCTTAGGGTTCTGAGGATTCTAAGAACATAAATATGGCTGTTGCAGAGTGTAGCAAGCCGCCAACTCACCGGCGCGGCACCTCTTGTTCGTCAGTCTGGGAATTAGCTCATCCAGCTCAGGAGCGCCCTCCTCTGGCCGGTTTCTCCCCTGCCCTTACCTGCTCCTCTGCTGTCCCTTTATCTCCTCCAGTTCAGGCCCTGCGTCCCTCCCAGACCACGGTGCCCCTTACCTTGGGGTACTGCCCCCCCAGCAGTGTCCCCACACTCTGGGTCTCCCCTCCTCAGGGGAATCCCAACCCCCCTATAGCCACCTTGCCTCAGTGGCTACTTCTACTGCCCTTCTCTTAGGGGCAAACTGCAGTCTGTAATGGCCACTCATCACTGGCAAGGGGGTTGGACCTACTGCCTTTCTAGCCCCAGCTGCCTCCTTGAAGCCCTAGTACCTCCCCTGGTCTTTAGCAAGGCCTCAGCCTGGGGACTCAGCAGGCCAGAGCTCCTCAGCGCTGCCTGCCCCCTTCCCCAGCCCTCTCTGCCTCAGGTACCCTGCTTGCTCTCCCAGGCAGCCTGGTCCTCTCTGCTCCCCAGCTGGAGCAAGAGTCTCTACCAGGCAGCTAGGTCCTTGTTGCTCCACTGCTGGAGCAAGACTCTCACGGCTCCTTACTCACAGCCCTCTTATCAGGGCCACCTGTGGCCAGCTCCCCAGCCCAGCCTCCCTCAGCTGCTCTCACTCCTTTTATCCCTGTTACACAGACATATGTTCGTGCAAAATTCTAATTTAGAGAGGCTCCGTCGTAAGGGTTAGTATTATGAATATAGGAATTTGGAGAAATGCCCAGGAAGCAGGGGTGGAGAACAGTGTGGCTGTGCCCAGCAGTCCACCACAGAAGCTCTCTAGTTTGTTTTTAATAAAAAAATTATTCCTGTCTCTTTCACTGATTTGCTGTTTAATAAGAACCCCAAGATCATTACCTGGTGTCAGAAGTGCCATATGAAAAGGAGACTGTAGTAATTATGAGGTTTACTCTTGTGTTTGAAACAGAAAGGGGAACACGTAGAGCAGCAAACAGAGAAGAACAAAGGCTATTTTATGTATTTTATGAGCACAAAGGTAGCTTGACTAGCTTAAGAAGAGAAGAATGCCAAAAATGGATGTGTTGCAACCTCCATCCAGTCTGCAGTTGACGGGCAATGCTTCAGAGAACTGAAAAAAATTCCGACAGAGATTTGAATTGTGCTTAAGCAGCCATAGAGGCAGAGGAGAAAAATTATAAAGCGAAATCATCAGTCTTTTTAATGATGTTGGTGAGGATGCTTTGGATATTTGTAACAACTTTAAGTTTGAAGAAGATGAAAGCATGAGATTAAGTAAAATTTTGACTAAATTTGAGGAACATTGCATGTCAGAAAGGAATGAGATCTTTGAGAGAGACGAATTTTTTACATGCATGCAAAAAACTGGTAATATCAGAGAGCAATATGTGACAGAATTAAGGAGACTCAGTAAGACCTGTGACTTTGGTGAGCTGACGGAGTTTCTGGTCAGAGATAAAATAATTTGTGGCATTCAAGACAATGTGTTGAGAGAGAGCTCGAGAGCTCCGTGAAGGAGATATAACTTTAGGAAAAGCTCTCCAGATGTGCAGAGTAGCTGAAACTATGAAAATGCAAACCAAAGAACTGAAGTCACAAGAAGGGATTATCCACAAACTAAGTACAAAAGAATATAGACAGAAAAGGTCAAATCAAAAAGTGGAACCACTCGCTATGAAAATCACTGCTGGGGAGAGACTTGGAACACACGGTTATGAGGAATGTGTGGATCACAGCATGGCCCCAAACAGGTCCCAGCCTGCTCCGTTCTGCTCCCCTGGCTCCCAGGTTTGGGGGAAGAGGGGGAACCGCCCCCCAGCACTCACCAGCAGCACTGCTGGGAGCTGACGGATCGGAGCGGGCTGGGGCCGGGTTGCTGTGCTTCCCACCGCCCGGTGAGTGCTGGGCAGGCCTGACCCCTGCTGCAGTGCCCTGGGACACGTAGCTCAGGGGACGGGGTTTGAGGGGGAAGGGACGAAGTGGGGGCGGGACAGGAGCAGGGGCAGGGGCTGAGGGGAAGGGGTGGGGCAGGGGCAGAGGCAGCTTTCCTGGGCCCTGCTTTGTGCAGCCCACGAGGGGCTGGCTCAGCCGTCCAGGGGATCGGGCTGGCCGCTGGAGCTGGCCGCAGCACGCAGCTGCGTAGGACACCAGGAAATTTGGGGCAATTTGGTGCCCCAAATTTCCTGGTGCCCTACGCAGCTGCCTAGTTTGTGTATGGGTAGGGACGGCCCTGATTTCAAACTACCAACCAGATAAGAGATTATGCTTCAGTTTGCAAGTGCATGATATTTCAATAAATTGGATGCATCCTCAGAATTTTGGCAACTAAAATTAACTGAAGAAAACTCTCAAAGTTATGCACATTTAATACCCAATTTGGAAGATACAGAATCTTACACTTACTCTTCAGCATAGCTTCAGTGCCAGAAGAGTACCACAAAACCATACATATGATCTGTGAATGTATTAATGATGTTGACACCTCAATAGATGGCGTCATCATCTGGAACTCAATTAAAGAGGATCATGATTGTAGACTTCAGGAAGTCTTGGTTACAACTAGACCAGCTAAATTGAAACTAAATAGGGAGAAATGTGTTTTAGGGGTTTAGGAGTTACAGAACTGACTTTTGTTGTAGATATTTTTTCCAATGAAGGTGTAAAACCTAATAAGATTTCAGCCATTGAAAGGATGCCTCATCCCCCAGTCAAAGAAAGATGTCCAACAGTTCCTGGGAATGATTAATTATCTTGTAAAATTCATACCTAATCTGTCTACAAAAGCAGCAGCTTTGAGGAAACTCCTAGAAAAACAAGAATGGTACTGGAGTGCAGAACAGGAGGAATCTGGGAAGGCTTGAAACAACAGCTGATGCACGAGCCAGTGATGAAATTCTATGCACCAGGCAGGCCTATTAAAATTTCAGCAGATGCTTCACAGTCTGGGTTAGATGCAGTGATTTTACAGAAACAAGAGGACTGTTTGCAATCAGTAGCATAGACATCCAAATCACTGACTGAGGCAAAAACAAGATACGTACAGATTAAGAAGGAGCTTTTAGGAATATTGTTTGCCTGTGAAAGAGCCAATCAATATATTTATGGCTAGACAGTGGTTGTTGAAATGGACTCACCCCTATTAGTATTATTTGGCAAACGACTAAATGGCTGTACCTTAAGGTTTTAAAGAATGATGATAAAGCCGAAAAGTATGATTTGGTTGTAGCCTACACACCTGGTAAATTCATGTTCACTGCAGATGCACTTTCCAGACAGTGACTCCCACTACTAAACCAGAGAGGACCTTGGAGATAGACATGCAAGCCTATGTAGATTTGGTTTGTAAAGTCAATTCCCTTAGGTAACAAGAAACTGCAACAGATAAGAGGGGAAACGGAGAAAGATGAATCATTGAAGTCATAGAATATCAGGGTTCGAAGGGACCTCAAGAGGTCATCTAGTCCAACTCCCTGCTCAAAGCAGGACCAATCCCCAACTAAATCCCCAAATGGCCCCCTCAAGGATTGAACTCACAACCCTGGGTTTAGCAGGCCAATGCTCAAACCACTAAGCTATCCCTCCCCCAAACCTGATTGGGGATCCTTTAAAAAGTCATAGTTATAGGGTGGCTTGAAGCAGGGTGGATTTGATTTAAATCACTAGTCAGGAAGACTTGATTTAATAATGGATTTCTACATAAAAGTGCATTATTGTTGGTTGTTATAACCTTAATACATATTCTTCACAACTCAGAGATAGATGTAGGTTTCATTTTTAGAAGGTACACACTATACATTTTAAAGTGATTTATTTTGAAAACTTTTCAGATTAGTTTTACAGCTATATCAGAAAATGAATGATTGGTTATTTCATTTACCAAAGGTAATTGAAGCAGATATTTATGAAGTCATTGGGAGGTGAACTATTTCCAATTCAACAGGTTAATCATTAATATTTGGAGAATTTTCTTGCCATGCTGTATTAGGAGGAGAACATCACCAGACAGACATTTAAATTGTTTTATGTAACTAAAACAATAATATTATGTATTCTGGATTTTTTTCTTCAATAGCAAACATATAATATTTTAACAAAACAAGCATATGAATTTTTGAGTTTAGTTAAACATCCAAGTTTTTTAAAATCAGGTTTGTTTTTGTTAATTGTTTTTAACTAAAATAGTTAAATGAAATATTTTTTTTTTAAAAAAGAAAAATTAAATCAACTATGTCAGCCAGGTCAACATGAGAAACTTAAAATATTGGCTTCTGCGGCTAATTCAGTCATCTTCACCTTCATTTTCCTGTTTGTTCATAATCTGGAAAAGAAACACAAGCTTTCCTGCTTTTTCAGGTCTCAAACGATTTCTCAATTTGGAATGAATTAGTCCAAAGGAAGAAAATACTCTTTCTACATCGGCAGAAGAAGCTACTGCTGTTAAAAGTGAGATTATCACTTCAACAGTCTCTGAATCTGAGTGCTTAAATAACTTCCACCAGTTCACTGGTGTGACTTTCCTTAAAACATCATCCGCAAACATATTTCTTGAATGGTTCACCCTTAGCTCTAAAGTTTATTATAGTTGGCATTATGGAGGGATGATTGCTGGATGTCCATGTCATAGCCAACTCCTCTTCTTCAGGAGTTAAGGTTTGACCTTGGTACCGAGTATTGAGAATATTTGCAAGAAAATGAGCTGGAGATAGTGCTTGTCCCATTGGTTTTTTTAATGCTTGTAATTTAACTCCGTCATTGCACATTTCTCTTTTTAAGATCTCACTCAGTTCCTTCCAAATTTCAACAGCGTCAGTAATAAAACAGCTATTTCCCTGCATTTTGTTCAAGGCTACAGAAGTAGGCTTCAGGGTACTTGGCATGTGTTCAACATTTCTCTTAAGCCCAATGTTGAGAACTTTGGCTGTGACAGTGCCATCTATTTTTTCACGATTTTGTTCGCAAACTGTCATCAGATAAGGCCAGTTCTTGATATAGTGCTCAAAACAGTCCACTACTGAGTTCCATCGCACATCTTGTGGGAGTTAGCTTGGTTCCTCCGACTTTTTTCAGAGCAGCTGCTGCAAAGTGGTTGTTAGGGAAGTATTTTGCAATTTCAACAACATTAGCCTTTATTTCTGGAACGCTGAAGTCTTTGGCTAGGAGGTGCATCAAATGAGCACTGCAACCATACGTTGTTAGCTTGGGACTCTTCTAAATAATTTCTTCTAATCTTGGATACATTTGCAGCATTGTCTATGACCAAGCTGCGTACTAGACATTTGATTTTTTTGTCACAGTTTGTTATAGCTTTTACTGCTACTTCTTGTAAGTATTCTGCTGTGTGTGCATTTCCTGATGTATCAGTTGTTTCTGTAAGGAAGACATTCCCTTCTTCTGTTGTCACACAAGCACATACAACAGGATCATTGTGGACATTGCTCCACCCATCAAGACTCAGGTTAACAATTTCAACCTCTAGACCTTTTGCACACTGCTCAATTTCTCTTTCATACACTTTATCCAGCAATTTGCCTTCAGCATCTGCTCTGTTGGGTGGACTGTAGCCTGGTCTTAATGACTGAACCATGTTAATGAAATGTGGATTCTCAATCATACGGAAAGGAGAGTTTGTTGCATAAACAAACCGGGCAATATTTTCATCAGTTACCTCTTTTTGTAATCTACTGGTTCTTATCACAAACTTATCTATGGTTGTTTCTGGATGTTGGAGATTTTTTTTTCTTTTTGCTACAGGTGATATACTGTGGCTATGTGACATACATGATGTGACTGAAACACTATCATTGGCAGATACCTCTGAAACTACAGAAAATGATGATCTTGAAGGTGGATAGTCTTCAGAATCCTGTATGTTGAGGATGGATTTTTCTAAACAAAATAAGTCAATGCAGTTATTTAATTATTATTACCATACTGCTCATTTAGTATTACTCATTGCATTCACTGACACTCAGTACTACTTTAAAGGTGAAATTGTAAAAGGAAGATCTGTCTATTTTAGCTATTTATTTTTTATCACAACTGCATCTAAAATGATAGTACCATAGAGTAACAGCTATATATTTTCTCTCAAACATGAGAATTCAAGAATAGTCCAGAAGGAAGACAGGCAGTCCTTGAGAAAGAAGTATGAAATAAAAAAGTTTACCAACCTGAAGATCCTGAATGTTCAGACATGTTCCTTTCATCATCTTCAACACAGCCTCCTCCTGAGAAGGAACACTTCTCATGATATTGTTTCATTCAGGCAACCAGGCCTTGCATTTCTTTGTTGCACTGTTTGCATTTTGCACGCATGCCTGTCTTACCCACAGGTAGAGGAACTTCATTAAAATATTCCAAAACTGGGTCTTTTTTATGGCCTGTTGCCATTATAGGTTTTCCCTTCTAGTGAGAGAATGGTATGGTAGATCTCAAATCAATGAAGGCTACACTCAGAAAGACCTCAAGACTTCTGGAATATGCTGCATAAACAGTTTCACTTTTGTTTCTGCCTGTCCCTCCCTTCTCACATTTATCTCCAGACTTCTTCTCCTTGTCCAGTTCTATTCCACCCCCAACAATCTTCTATTCATTGAACTTTTTGAAACTTTGCACTTTTGGGGAGAGGTAAGGGATTGACTCTGTGTATACAAATTTGCAGAGAGACAGTAGGGTTGAGGTCCGTTATTTCTCACTTCTATTTATTTATTTATTTATTTATTAAACATTTTTGCTGTTAAGCGTGTTATCTCTGGAGACACAAATCCACAGTTTGAGAACTGCAAAACTAAGCGTCTCTGATGGTATCTTCTAGACTGAGCACTGAGTCCCATTGGGTACATAGAAAGTTTAACCTAAATAATCTATACAGAAGTCCCTGGAACTCTATAAGATTGGGTCCCTAATCCATGAACTATTGGAGCTCGTTTACAACATTTTTCTTAAACATTACATGCATATATTTTCATACTATAGAATTAGAATTTATAATCCCTATTCCATGATGAGATATCTTTGAGCTATAATGTATCTTAATTAAAACTATCTTTAGATAGGTTTTTTCCTCAAAAAATATTTTATCAAAAAAATCTGATTTAAATAAAAAAAAATCATTGATTTTTATCCATCCTGGCCTGAAGAAATAAGAAGTTGCTGTCCAAGTATAAGAGACTATTGGAACTGCAAACATTAGATGGGGTGATTTTCAAGAGCAGCAAGGTTGCAATACCAATGATCCTCTGGGAAGAAATGCTATAGAAGATCATTGAGGGTCATTTAGGAATTGAGAAGTGTAAACAATGAGCACGAGAGAGGTGATGTGTTGGCTGTGGATCAATCACAACATTACTAATGTGGTAGGAAACAGCTTTTCATGCTTGAAAAACAAGTCATGCCATCAGGCAGAGCCACTAAAACCTCAATCCATTTCACTAGGGCTTATGAGAAGGTAGGCCCTGATTTATTTAGCTGGCAATCAAAGGATTATTTAATAGTCACAGGTTATTTTCTGTATCCAGAAATTTGCACACTGCTCAGTACTAATAGTAACTCAGTGATCGCTGCCATGAAGGGACTCTTCTCCAGGCATGGAATTCCATTTAGCGATAATGGGATGCAGTTTTCCAGTGCAGATTTTAGGCAATTTGCCATGGATTAGGATTTTCATACAAAACATCAAGTCCAAATTACCTCCAGTCGAGTGGACTTGTGGAAAGGTATATGGATGGTAAAGAACTTTACAAGAAAGACTTTTAACAGTGGGGATGATATGTATAAAGCTTTATTGGTTTACCAAAGTACACCTCTGGAGAATGGGAAGAATGATCAGATCTAATTTAACAAGCACTGATATCTTGCTGAAATCTCATAACAATGAAACCATGCAGAAGATGAAAGAAAATCAGAAGAGGAAGCAAAAATGTTATTTTGGCAAAAGGACCCATGATGTCCTATCTCTTAACCCAGGTGATAGTATGCCTGAGGAATCACACTTATAATACTTGGGCCAAAGGGATACCATGAAAGAACAGCTGCATCCAAGGCCTTACATAGTCCAGAAAGACCAAGGGGACACATTTTGGCGTAATTAAAGGGATCTAAGTGTAATCCCAGAATGTTCCAAAACATGGACAGTAGATGTGGACTCTGGCATTTCCCAACCTACTGATCATTTATCAGCAACAGATAAAGGAGAAACTGGCAATCGGCAAGAGAACAACTCAGACTCTAATGGTTTCGGAGTAGCAGGCGTGTTAATCTGTATCCGCAAAAAGAACAGGAGTCTCTAAGGTGCCACAAGTACTCCTGTTCTTTTTTCAGACTCTAATGAAAAGCTGATACAGAGAAAATCAGAGGCAGATTTTAAAGTCCTGAAAGACTCATAGAGACTTGCTAAAGTGCAAAGAAGGGGTATTTGAGGAAAGTGAGTGGTAAAGACTCACTCTAGAGTGATGTGCTGATAACCTCTCCTCTCTAAGAAGTTGTGTTTATGGAAATGTACTAGATGGTTTATTTAATGTATGTGTTATTAGATAGTTGCTAGCTGTGTTTATTTTCTTGATGATTTATTTAGGAAATGACAGGTAAAAATTAAGCAGTCTCCGTGTTTGTAAATGGGATTATTTCTAGTAAAATAAGAAATTCTTAAATCCAAAACAAACAAATGTTTAATCAGCATGATAGCAGCTAGTTGTAATTTATTAATGCAATAGGGCTCATGTGTGTTTTCAGTAGTTAAAAGCCACATTAAAGGTGGTTGAAAATGAGTTTTCATAGTATACGTAGGCCGGGTGCGCTTGACATAATAAATAGGTTAAAGTATATGTATTCCTGCATGTAGGGAGTAATGTGAATTTTACATACAAAACACACCATTCTTAGAAGAAATAAAAAGAATGCAACACAAGCTTTAGGCCAAAACAAGTTCAATCCTAAATTCAGTGCTGACATAAGCAGGTGTTGCCCCTATTTCTCAGTATTGTGGAAAGAGGTTCACTGATGGAGTTAAGAATGGAGTGGTAACATCTACTGTGCCTTTATCCAGCATTGACTGCTAAGCAGTGCCAGTGGCCACTGGAATGCTGCTAAAGAACACTTTGGTACTGGAGATGTTTCTTCCTGGCAAACTGAAAATTCTGTGTCGTTGCCCTGCATAACCACTGGGAGTGTGTATGCGGGAGGGAAATCGCCTGGTACTTTTCACAATAAAAGAAACCCTTCTATTCCCTAACCACTTTAAAATGTTGTTCATAGCTGTAGGAAAAATGAGCTAGGAAGTTCCTAGTGGGTGTGGGAGTTAGTGGTGGCTGGCAGGGTGAAGCAAAAAGATGGGTGGGGGTGGGGGGGGGGGGGGGGGAAGCAGGGGGCTGAGGAGTGGCACACAGATTGGAACATGGTCAACAGCTGCAGCTGTACCAGTAGTCCTGGAAAGAGGCAGGAAACAGTGGCATATATGGGAGGAGGAGGAAAAGTGAATAAAGAGGTGCAGAATTGGCTGGTGAAGGCTGGCTCTACCTAAAGAAAGGTTTGTAATATGATGTGACAATCGCAGCCCTCTGAAATCTCTTCAGTTCCATAGGTACATCTGTCTGTTTCCAGCCCAAATTCCAGATTGATTAATACACATGTAATCATATAATTGCCCCCTTGTAATTCAAATTGGTATAGTAGCGTCACCGTACCTCACTGGGTCACAGCTGAGAATGTCAAATTCAGGACAGACTGCTGAGAAATAGGGCAGATGCATTCCAAACTGGTGGTTATTCTATCATTAGATTATACCAATCCAGTAACAAAAGTGAACTGGTCACACCACAAGAGGTCAAAAATGCAATCTCCTTATGCATTCCAGCCCTTAGCTCATCACCCAGACGCTGGACTTTACAATGAGTGATTACTGAAAACCAATTTTATCAGATATAGAGTTCTTCTAATCCCAAGGGATCAGCCACATAGCCAGGTCAATATATAACTCCGATCTTACTCAATAATCACGTTGATACCAATCCGTTAGTAGCTAAAACTAAAGGTTTAATATAAAAAAGGGAAAAGAAGAGAGTTATTGAATGGTTAAAGGATTATAGACATAAAAGTGATTTTCAATGTTCATAGATCAAGATCACAGCAGTAATGGAATAAACTGCTGGCTTGCAGAAGTCTCTCTGGAATCAGATTGGGGGTCATCAGTCCTTGTTTAAAGCTTCCTTGTTAGAAATCCAGTGCAGAGAAATAAAGCGGGAAATGAAGACAAAATTAAGATGTTTCAGGGGTCTTTTATATCCTCTGCCACGTGCATGGAATTTTTACTGTCCCAAACAAAGCCCATAGCCCCCTTTGTGGAAAGTTACTGGCCCAAGATGGATTCCAGGGCAACATGAGCATATCACATGTTTTGCTGAGTCACAGAGGTTGGTCATTGGCCCCTTGGTATCTGAGGAATCTTCAGGGAGAGCTGTCTGGGCGGGATGAGTTTCTTCTACAGCCCGTTGTGAGAACTGAGTGTCCTTGATGGGCCATCAACACATAGGTATCTAACCTTGATGTAAATCTATTTGAGAGGGGTCACCCAGGAACAAACACATTTGAGATTTAAATAATAGCCAATATTCAGAACTTTAGATCTAAAGATGATACATGGATTTAACCAGGATAATCATATTTGATAGCTTGTAACTTTTCCATTTACACCTTACATGACACACTTTGTACAAGTTTTGTTGCAGTTGTATAACCAGTGGTTATATCAATTATATAAATGGTCATATTCAATCATACAGCATCACAGGTTGTATTTATTGTTTGGCACAAACTCTTATGCAGTGATACTGTGCAGCATTAAACAGCTGCCACGGTTTTGTCCCAGACTCTGCAGAAAAGATGTAATATTCCTCATTGATCAGTACTGTAGATTGCTATTTGCCATCAGAGGTGAGGTAAGTCTCTGTTTAGTCAGTATTGTGCACTTTACTCCATACTTTAAAAGAAATTGTCAGATTGTCAATATTTCTAGGCCTCTTGTGACATGGACCAGCCAATGACTGAGAATGAGACATTGCCATTCTCAGTTTGGTCCATGAGGTTTTAGAGTTGTGGGCTCAAGCACTGTTCCATATAATAAAGGCTCATAGGCCTGGTATATGTATGTTTCCATCTTGATCTGAAGATGTTTCTCCTACAAGCTTCCTTTGGTCATAGTTTAGAATTTTTTGCAAGGCAGTCACAACAAGAACCTTATTGCTCTTATGGGTAGGATACGGTGTGACTGAGGGGTGGCAGACAGGGCTAATCATCTTACAATATACTAGTAGGGCTTCTTCTAGTAGTACATCTACAACCAGATCCATGACTCTGGAGTTTGAATCTCATTTTTAAAAGGCTCTGCTCACTTCCCTTGGAGCCTCTGATAGCTTTGTCTACTTTTGATACTAAAAGTAAAATTTCTAGTGGTGGTTATATCTGTATGGATAATGTAGGTGGCCTGGAAGCCCCCTTTTGGGTTTTCCAGTACTGTGAGTCTGTACTAAAGATTTTTGGAGACTTTTATTCTAAAGCTAGTATTCCCATTTCATTTGGAAAAAGAGATCTCCTTGACCAGTTTTTACCCCTCTGTAAAACTAGAGGTGAGATATTAGCATGCTTTAGAGATGACTCTAATTTTTTTTCTCTGAACCATACACAGTCATATTTGAAGTTATGCAGGGATTGTATTTTTAATTTGCAGCTGTTTGTTGGAGATCAAGAATTTAAAATTAAGGAAAATGGAACCCCTGAAGTGGATGAACTTAATATGGTATGTGAACTTCCTTATCTGGCAGCTAAGTGAGAGACACGGAATATAGGCCATTGCTGTTTAGTTGGTTTTATTAAATGTTTGATTAAAATGCCATGTTTATAAAATGTTTAATTGACAGTTGGGCTGTAAGAATTCTCAATAGCATACACAAATGGAATCATTATTGAAAAGGTGGAAGAGGATGAAGTTCTCTTAATATTTGACCCTGTTCTCCACAAGAAATAAACCACTTGCCTCTAATGTGTTTATCTAATAAAGCTAGTTTACATGCATACAATTTTACAAGTTTAGGGCAGAACTTTCAAATGTGGATGCCTTAAATTATGCACCTAAATAAGGATCTGATTTTTTCAGAGGTGCTGAACACCTACATTTGAAAATTTTGGCCTTAGTGCTTCCTGACTGCTTTAAGAAGTATGTTCTCATGTTAATGCTGAAAGATTACCACGTAATTCTAATGGAAACTGCCTAATCTTTAAAAAATGTTCATTGCTATTACAAAAATGTATTCTGTGCCCTTCACCATGTAATTTAGGTGTCACTATCAAACACACACTAATTTATATTAATATTAAATTAATATTTCATTAATATTAGCCATAAACAGGAAATCAACTATTTTATTGGTAATATCAATTTTAACAAACCGTTACTATCTATTTGAAAAACTTCAAACCAGAATTGAAGAGGTGGTCTATGAAATAGCCTGGCCCTGTTCCATTTAAGGCTTTATTGATCTCCTTCCTTCTTTCCCTCTGTTTCCGCTCTTTCCTATGCATTTGTTTCCCCATATACTTGTTTTTACCGAAGTCTTCAACAACCTCCCAGCAAAGTCCTGTGCCTAATTCACAATAGCCTGTTTGCCATTGTCACATCTTTAGTAAAAGTAAAAAAAAAAAAAAAAAATTCACTCTGTATTTATACAATGATTACATGTACAAAAGTGTCAATCATCTAGCAATACAGCGTTTATTACAAATGTGAAACATTAACCGTGTAATAATAATAAAAACTTCACTTTGTCTGAGAAGCCATCCCTTAAACTAACAAGTTTAGCATATCATGTGTGAAAGCTGTGCAGATTTATTAAAAGTTAAAGATTAGGCTGTTGTGAAAACAATATTTAAGACAAAAACAAAACTGAATATTTCACATGAAAATATCAGTTCTGACTGCCCTAGGAGTTAAAAAGCAAAACAAAACCCAAAGTTTACCCAGAACCATTTGCCCAGTGTATATTTCAGCACATTGTTATGTTAGAGGAGACAGTCTCTTTGAGGGCATGGCTACATTCAAAACTCCAAAGAGCTGCCGCGGGAGCGCTTTGAAGTGCGAGTGTGGTTGCAGCGCCAGCGCTGGGAGAGGGGCTCCACCTCCCCAAGGGGATTAGCTTACAGCGCTGGGAGTGCGGTTCCCAGCGCTGCAGCACTGTTTACACTGGCGCTTTACAGAGCTGTAACTTGCTCTGCTCAGGGAGGTGTTTTTTCACACCCCTGAGCGAGAAAGTTGCAGCGCTGTAAAGCGCCAGTGTAGCCATAGCCTCAGATGGGAGTTTGCTGAAACACCTAACACCCAATGTCAGGAAGGCTAACATAGCAGGATAAAGAAATCTGTCTGCAGTTCAACACATAGCAGGCATGATTATCCACTATCATGCACCTTGCATAATCACTTGCATCTGTGCAAAACTCTGTCACAGGTATGAGTGGAGAATTCTGATTCTGTATCATGCTGCAGTCACTTTGCACAGATATAAATGACTATCCAGAGTGCAAGGCAGTGGAGAATCATCCCAGCCCCTCTCAAACCGGTAACATTGTTTAATTCTTAAATACTGAAAAAAATTAACTTCCCCCTTGCTACTTAAGGCATACAGAAAAACCTTAATTTTTCAGGAAAACAGAAATAACAAAATCCTCAGGAGATCAACATCATCATCTGGGTCAACAGTAGCTGTCATATGACTTCCGCTGTACTAAAATACTAATTTTATCAAAAGTACTCTGAATTACTTGCATCCAAACTCAAATGGGTGATTCCAGCTTGCCAAACTTTGTTTTCTCTGATCCAATAGTTTAAATACATTTGGAGTTGTGAAGAAATGCTTTTTCTACCCAAAAACAGTGAAGAATCCTTGTTGGGAATAGTAATGTATAATTTCCTTTTGTAGTTTTTTAGCTGTTAGCGAGCAAGATTTCCTTTCATCAGTGAATAAATTAGAATGCACCAGGCAATATGGTTCCAATCAGTATATTATCATTGGTAGTTTGAGATTCATCCTTTCCATGTTTTGTACATGAAGCGTCTGAATCCAGGGGGAAAGCCATCCATGCTGCTCTTGGATTCCAAGAATTTCAGTAAGAAAACTTGGAGTGCTTGCTCATGTCCATTCCAATGAAGGTGTGCACCTCTCTCACCGTGTGCACCGCTGCTGGAAAGTTTTCCCCTCAGTGGTATCCATTGGGTCGGCTCTGGTGCCCCTTGGAGTTGCACTCTCATAGTGCCGGTATATAGCGTCCTGTCGAGCCGCTGCCCCCCGAGTTTCTTCTTACTGCCCATGATGGTCTCTGGAACTTCTGCTTGTCCTTGCATTCACGCAAGTACTCTCCTCAGTGGATTTTGCCTTTTTCCCCTCCCTGTATATAGTTAATTATAGTAGCTAGAATTTACAATTTAGTGTTACTTAGGGTAGTTATTAGATTAGAACCCTGGTAAATATGGTTACCCCGGTACTGGGACATGCCTCGGTCCCTGGGGTTTAAGCCATGTGCATCTTACCATAAGCCCATGCCCATTAGTGATCCCCATTCTAGGATCACTACCCTAAGTGCTTGGGAGAGGCTCACCGACGGGAGCGCTGTAGGATTTGTAAAGGGTTCAAATTCCGTATCTTAAAGGACAAAGACCAGAGACTTAAATTCCTCATTCTGAAGGCAGTTCTCCACCCCTCAGAGCTGAGCCAAGCCGTCTTGGCACTAAGCACCTCTACCTTGGTGACAAGTGCACTGGTTTCTCTGAGAGACAGGTAGCACAGTTTGGCCTCATCGGCACTGAGGAAGAACTCTTCATCCATGTTCCAGGACTTGTGGCACCACCAGGGTTCTCCAGCACAGAAAAGGCTTACGCCTCACGGGGACGCCCGGCACCACTCCCAGTCACTGGTGCCGAAGAAAAAGCAAAGGAAAACGAACAAAGGGGCGCTCCCCAACTCTGAGGTCCGCCAGTCTCAGGGAAGTCAGCAGAGTGCAACTTGTGCCGGGCCACTTGCACTCAACAACTGCCAGTTCAGTACCGTTGACTCCAGCCCAGGGAAGAGACCCATCAAGTCCGGTACTGTTGGACTCCCCACCGAGGGAGAGCCATCGGAGTACAGCCCCGACACTTCCATCCATGCCAGAGGCGTTCGAGGCAGCAAGGGAGCTATTATCTCTCCCAGTATCGCTTTCCCCCACCAAGTGTGATAGGGCACCGGAGGTGAGAACCTCCACGGTGCCGAGGCCCCAGGTGCTGTCGAAGGGGAAACTGGTAATAACACAGCACTGATCGCCTCCCTCCCACCACCAGTTGATACCATTGCATTCTGGTTGCCAAGAAGCAACTCCTCACAGTCGGACTCTGAGGCGGAATCTTATACTTTCCATGTGAGCTGACACCGGTCCAACGTGAGCCAAAGGTTCCCGCTAGTGGCCTGGCCAGCACAGGGGCAGATGCCTGTGCAATGGCCTTTCTGGAATCCCTGGGTGTTCCAACCAGTCCAGGGGTCACAGATGAGGAGATCATATTCTGTTGTGTCAGAGTGTGCAGCCCCTCTGCCATTCCCCTTGGTACAGGAACCACGGCCCAGTACCGAGCCCGGCATCAATCTTCAAGACACGTCTCTCTTTTTTCAAAACAGGCTGACTCTAAACTTCATAACTTGGAAGGATTCAAGGGCCACACTGAAGTCCCTAGAACTACACACCCTGGCCCCATCGAGGAAACACTTGAAGCCCCAACCATTGCCGTATTTCTACCAGCCCCAATTGTGGCAGGATTTCCATAAGAGGCGGGGTAGGAGCTATAAGAGGAGGCCTCCTTCTCAGTCCTTGTCGGCCCATGGGCCTGACCCTGCCAGACTATTGTTGGGGTCTAAGCAGGCTTTGGGTGACCAGACATCCCATTTTTAAAGGGACAGTCCCATATTTAAGCCCTCCTGTGGGTGTCCCAATTTTTTTCATTAAAACGGGCAAATTGTCCTGTATTTTTCTGTCTACCCTCCATCAGTTCTGGTGGGTCTTGCTGTCGGCTGGATCCCTGCTTACCAGCCGCCCACCCACCAAGTGGAGGGTCCAGTGGCTGACGATGGGGGTGGGTGTGCAAGGCTGGTGGCAGGGCGAAGATGCAGTGTGCGGGGCTGGCCGTTCTTCCTGCCGGTCCGTCAGTGCAGCCCTCGCTGCGTGCCAGCTCTCGGCGAGCAGGGCCCTGACCCCTGTCCCGTTTCTGGCCAACACTGGCTGCTGTGCACTGTGAGCTGCGGTGGCTGGTGAGTGCGGGCTGGCACCAGCTGGCAGCCAGTTCCGTGTCACCTCTGCTGCCCACTGATCGGCCCTTTATATGCTCCCTCTTTCGCTGTCCTCTCCCTGCTTTGCCCCTTCACCTGTCTCGCTCCCAGCACTGTGTGGAGAACTAGCCTCTGGTCAGAGCGCTCAGCTCACCAGCAGCCTGGCCAGCAGGCTTCTTCCTTCCCCCACTGCCTCTGGCTGGGTCGGTGCCCCGGGAAAGCCCAAGATTCTCTGGCCTGGGGCACTGGCCAGGAGGAGCCTAGCCCTGCACGTGCTAAAGCCCCGCACAGTGCTGGCACAATGAATCCTCTCTGCCCCTCAGCTAAGGCGGGGAGGGGAAGAGCGATCTCCACCCTGTTCATGCTCCGAGCTTGCAGGCTCCACAGCAGCCCCCAGGGCAGCGTCTTAGCACTCTCTTCACCTGCTTCACAGCTTGGGCCCTCTCATGGATGCGTTTCTCCTCCCTTGGAGAGACCATCTCTACTATGTATTCCTCCCCTTTCCTCTCATATACAAGGTCCTACTGAAGGTCTGAGAGGAAGGCACGAATCTGATCCTGATTGCCCCGGCCTAGCCTCACCAGCACTGGTTTACCACCCTTCTGGACCTTTCGGTGGAAGCACCAGTCAGCCTACCTCTTTCCAGATCTCATCTCCCAGGATCACGGATGTTTACATCATCCAAACCTCGAGTTCCTCCATCTCATGGCCTGGAAGCTCCATGGCTGAACCCCTTGGAGGTAGCATGCTCAGGTCCAGTTCAAGAAGTTTTTCTAGGGAGCAGAAAACCATCCCATTGGGTCACATACCTGGTGAAGTGGAAAAGGTTCTCAGTCTGGTCAGTGCAGAAAGAGGTTTCGCCCATGCGATCATCAGTACTGTGTATTCTGGACTACTTGCTACACCTGAAGCAGCAAGGGCTATTGGTATCTTCAATTAGAGTCCACCTGGCAGCGATCTTGGCTTTTCACCCATGGGTGAACAGCAGGTCCATCTTTGCAAACTCGTTCTGGTAGTTCCTTTCTCAAGGGGCTGGATAAGTTGTACCCACAGGTGAGACAGCTGATCCTGCCCTGGGACCTTAACCTGATGTTGTTAAGACTCAGTGATCCCCATTGGAGCCCTTGGCAACATGCTCTGGTAGCCATCACCTAGACCAGAAGGGTCTCGGAGATCAGGGCTCTTACTTTAGATCCTCCATACATGGTCTTCTTCAAGGGAAAGGTTCAAATGCGCCCTCACCCAGCCCTTCTCCCAAAGGTGGTGTTGCAATTCCACAACAATCAGGACATTTTTTTCCCGGTCTTCTACCGAAAGCCGCATGCCAACAGCCAGGAACAGAGGCTCCATTCATTGGATGTCAGGTGGCACTTGCCTTTTACATAGAAAGGACTAAATCATTTAGGAAACTACTCAATTTTTCATGGCGGAGGCAGACGGGATGAAAGGCCTCCCAGTCTCAACCCAGAGAATTTAATTGTGGATCACTTCTTGTATCTGCGTGTGCTATGACCTGCTGAAAGTCCCTACTCTGGTCCTGACGGCACATTCCACAAAGTCCCAAGCGTTTTCAGCTGCATTCGTGGCACAGGTTCCCATCCAAGATACCTGTAGAGCAACAATATGGTCTTTGGTCTGCACCTTTGCAGCTTACTATGCCATAACTCAGCAAGCCAGAGACGATGCTGGATTCGGCAGAGCAGTGCTACAGTCTGCTTGTTGTTGAACTCCGAATCTTCCTTTTACATCTTCTTGGGAGTCACCTACATTGTAATGGTCATAAATATAAAGGGAAGGGTAACAACCTTCCTGTATATAGTACTATAAAATCCCTCCTGGCCAGAGGCACAAAATCCTTTTACCTGTAAAGGGTTAAGAAGCTCAGGTAACCTAGCTGGCACCTGACCAAAAGGACCAATAAGGGGACCAAAATACTTTCAAATCTGGGGGGGAGGGGAAGGCTTTGTTTTGTCTTGTCTTTGTCTGTCTGTTCTGTGTGCTTGCCAGAGTCAGATCAAGAAAGCAAGCAATCCAACTCCATTAGTATTAGTAAGTACAAGCGAAGGAATGCGTTAGCTTACTTTTATTTTGGCTTGTGATTTCCTTTGTCTAAGAGGGAGGTTTATACCTGGTTTTGTAACTTTAAGGTTTTGCCTAGAGGGGAGATCCTCTGTGTTCTTGAGTCTTTTGTTATTTTGTAAAGTACTTACCATCCCAATTTTACAGAGGTAATTCTTTTACCTTTTCTTTAATTACAATTCTACTTTTAAGAACCTGATTGATTTTTCATTGTTTTAAGATCCAAGGGTTTGGGTCTGTGTTCACCTGTACCAATTGGCGAGGATATTATTCTCAAGCCTGCCCAGGAAAAGGGGTGTAGGGGCTTGGGGGGATATTTGGGGAAGGTAGGGCTCCAAGTGGCCCTCCCTAAGTGTTTGTTTAAATCACTTGGTGGTGGCAGCGTTACCTAATCCAAGGTACAAGGAAGGATTTGTGCCTTGGGGAGTTTTTAACCTAAACTGGTAGAAATAAGCTTAGGGGATCTTCATACGGGTCCCCATGTCTGTACCCTAAAGTTCAGAGTGGGGAGGGAACCCTGACAGGAATGGACATGAGAAGCACTCGAAGAAGGAAAAAACCCACCCTCCTACTCCTCTGTCAGAGTTGGCCAGCAAGAAAGAACTGAGAGGGCAGCAGGACTCTATATACTGGTGCTATGAGGGCGCGACTCCAGGCGGCACCATTGCCAACTCGACGGATACCACTGAGGGAAAAACTTTCTAGTAGCAGTGGAGATGACACGCACATACCTACATTGGACTAGACATGAGCAGCACATCTTGAAGAACAACAGTTATGGAAGGTTAGTATCCGTTTTTAAACAAATTTCTCGTATGTCGGTTGACTCTTTCTGGGAGACTCTCTCAGTCCTCTGGTTGTTAATCCTTGCCCCAGTTCTCTGGAAAATCCATTTTGGTTTTAAGGGCTTATCTATAATCAGTTTATTCAGAATAGTCTCATATGCCCATCCACAGACTCATGAAGGATTCATACTTTCCTTACCATCACAGTCTCACCCAAAGGAGTGAAATCACTTCTTATCTTACCATAAAAAAAATTTGTAATTGATGAATGTTCTTAGCTGGCCATAAGAAGGAAGCAGAAGCTAGAGATGGGATACTATATAGATACTTATTTGACTATACTTGACTTCAACCGATATCCTTCCACTGACAGAATATCTATGACTGGGTCCTCCACCTCTACCACCTCCTTCACTTGCAAGTTCATATTGAGGGCCACCCTGCGCAGGAGGTCCTGGTGGGCACAGAGGTCTATGGGAGGGGGACCCGAGACTGCAGTGCCTGCCACCACCTCGTCAGGTGAGGAGGAGGAGGAGGCCACAGGGGGGAGAGGGTTATCTAGGGCCTCTTGCTGAACTGGGCCCAGCTGTCCTGTGCCAGTGACCTCAGGGCCCGAAGCAGGAACCGGTGTTGGAGGAGGTTGTGTAGCGGAAAGAGGAGCTACCACGGTCTCCATGCCTCCCGGGGTGGGCCGAGTGGCGGTAGCCTCTGGCACTCGTGGCTTGGATGGGGCTGAGCGAGAAGCCCCAGACGGAGCACCCTGGGCTTGTTGGTACACCCAGAGTGTCCAGAACAGCCATTGGGTGGGCCCTTGAGCGGGACCCTGCTCCTGCACGTGGCTATGGTCCACACAGCAGTGGTCTGAGAAGCACGACTCTGCCTCCGATCCCAAAGAATGGGAAACGGAATGGGAAGGCCACGGAGGTGCTGAGTGGATCTGCACTGGGTCACGCCAATGGGGCGATGGTGAACGGTGCTGCGACGCTGGGGAGTGGTTCCGGGACCTGGAACGGTGCCTGGATCTGGACCTGGGTCTAGACGATGAGCGGTGTCGGGTCCGGGATCTGTTTGTTGAGGGTGCCTGGTGGGCAGAGCGGCACCGCGACCAGGACCGGTGCCGCGAGTACAACCGTCGCTGCGAAGGAGAGCGATGCCGGGACAGCGAGTGGCGTCGGGAGCGGTGCCGAGAATGAGATCGGTGCCGTGGCTCGACCGACGGTGCCGACGGGTAGATCAGGGCCGGCTTGCCTTGGGACGGAGCCGCACGTGCAGGTGCCGCATGAGGTTGAGGGGATGCTGATGCTGTCATGGTATCCGGAGTGGACGGCAACTGGATCTCAACCACGCTGCGTACCGGGGAGTTCAGGGGCACTGGACTCAACGGCTCTCCTCCCGGGGCTGGAGACAATGGTGTTAAGGTCGTAGACTGTGCCCCTAGGCGCTCCCCTGCGGGACCTGCCTCCAGCGGCGGTTCCAAGGAGGCTTGCCTCTGTGGGCCAGCCTTTTCTGGCTTCCGGTGCCACTTCTGGCCAGGAGAGTGGGAGCGGTGCCGGGTCAATGATGCCGGCTGTGGTGCCAGGGAGCGTCGGTGCCGCGGGTCTCGGTCAGAGTCCAACCGCGGTGCTGGGGCGCTGCGCACCGAGGCACTCGGTGCTGGATCTTGGCATGCCGCAGGAGGTTGAGGGCTAAGAGCTGCCTCCATAAGGAGCTGTTTGAGATGAAAGTCCCGCTCCTTCTTGGTCCGGGGACGAAAACCCTTGCAGGTCCTGCACTCGTCTGCTTGATGAGACTCCCCCAGACACTTCAGGCAAAAGTCGTGGGGGTCGCCCGTTTGCATGGGCTTTGAGCAGGAACCTCAGGGCTTGAATCCCAGAGCTTTGGGCATGAGCCCAATAGAAAATTGGGAAGGAGGGGAAAACCCCCCAACCCACTAATACTAACTAACTATGAACTACTATAAACTATCAACTATGAACTATTATAAACTCAAAACTGTAAGTGCTAGGGAGAGTGGAGACCAGCGAAGCAGAACTCCACTGTTCCAACGACCATCATGGGCGGTAAGAATGAACTGAGGAGGCGCTGGGTCGGCTGGGGTATATATTGAGTGCCATGAAGGCGCCACTCGAGGGGGCTCCACAGCCAACCCACCGGGTGTTGCTAGGGTAAAAATTCTCCGACGGCCGTGCACACGGCACGCGCACACCTAAATTGGAATGGATCTGAGCAACACATCTTGAAGAAGAACAACAGTTACAAAGGTGAGTAACCATTTTATATAGTTCAGCTTCCAGTTTTATAAGCACTAAAAACTTTTAATAAAGTATAGGCAAGCAAGTTAGAAAAAATACTAAAACTGTAAACAAAATGCTTAGTGCGTCTGAAGAGTGTCCTAAAGCAATATCTGTCTGGGATTAACGTTTAGTTCCCTTGGTGCCAGGAGTGTCACTATATTCTTCTTCAGCTGGCCTTACATATTCTCACTTATGGGTAGTGTGCCACCTTGTTGTAGAACCCTCTTCTAGCAGTGTCAGCGTCCCGATGCACTGAGGGCAAGGCTGTAAAGGGGGACGAGGTGTAGGGTTAGCTGATAAGGAAGATATGTCAGGAGAAAGCAAAGATAATACTCCTAGCCCTGGCTTGGCCATGTCAGTGGTGGTTGACTGATCATCTTCAACTGTCCATTGGAGTCTTCATATGCCTCCCTCTGTCTCCAGACCTCTTGTCCCAGGAGTGGGCAGGGTTTTTCACTGAGACCCACAGTCCCTTCGCTTGATCGTGTGGCCAATTGGACTTTGACTCTGTCTGCTCTTGAGCAGTCGTGTTCCCCATGTGTACAGAATATACTAGTTAATGCTGGAAAATGATCCACTGGAAACTGTTACTGCCTAAAGTGGTCCAGGTTTCAGACATGGATGTAGAAGAAGGCTGATTATTCTATATTAAATAATGTTTACAAAGTGAGGTTAAATAACCTTTCAGGTCAGCAACTGTTATGCCCATTTGACAAGTAAGACAGAGAGGTTAATTCTCCCATCTCACCCTGCTAGTCAGTGGAAGAGATGGGAATTGAATCCAGGATCCTTGGTTTAGTCCCCTTGTCTGACCACTGGCATGCGCTCCTATCTGTCACAGCAACTGTGAAGCAGATCCAACAGAAAAAGAAGTCCTCTGTACTAGGTGGGGGAAAATGAGAGACACAAGTGTTTCAGTATTCTCTCCTTTATTAAAGTTAGCTAAAGATGGTGCTAACTTGGGGAGAATGTCAAACACTAGCCTTTATAGAAGTGGTTCTCTTTTACAGTGTGTCTGAGCATTTTCAGAATCTAGTTCTCAAAATCAATTAACAAGGATCTGTGTTTTTTAGAGCTCTTGCTCAAACCGAGAACTCTCTTCTATTCCTCAGCAACGTATTGTTTTTTTATTTTTTATTTTCCAGCACTTTTAATGTGTTAAGCTTTTGGACTGTAGAGTCCAAATATTCTAAGGTATAAATGAAGGGCTGACGATGAATTTAGCCGCTGTTGGTTTACTTTCCATTTTTTCTTTATCTGTCAGAGTTGGGACTAACAAGTTGAAAAGTAAATCTTGAGCCTTACAAAAATTACAGTAACTAAAATGAATGTAGTGGAGGGCACAAGACAGTTTTAATTGACCTTTTAATTGTCCTATTGATGTTAAGGATTTCCCTGATGATGGCAAATAAAAACAGTTGGTCATCCATTTATAATGGCTGTGGGAACTGGCACTGTGGACCATGACGTGTTACTGAAGAAATTGCCTGAGTGTGAGATCCAAGCGCGTTTAAAGATTAACAGTGCTTGTTTTTGTCAAGTTGTTAACAAGTACTGCCTCTGTTCAATGTGCTCAGTATTGGAATTATATTAGGTCATCACTTCTTTTTTGCATGTGTAATATTTCTGGGCTCCAAGTACTTGGAAGAAGCATTGAGGAAATATTTGACTTGTTAATGGACATTTATGGAGTTGGAGGCCTGCGTGTTTCTCCTGCTAAGTAAAACTCTTTTCACTCGCTTTCCCCTCCCTCTTCCCTTTTGTTTTCTCTTAGGATGATAAGGTTAAAACTCTACTCTTGAATCTGATCTGCAGTAACAGAATGACAGCTGAGCAAGTGCTGAATGATGACTGTTTCTTGTTGCCTGATGTGATCCCAGCTCCACCACAGAATGAACCTGGTGAAGAGCTTGAATGTGAAAAGACAGAGGAAAAAGGCGAGGACATCATCAGTTTTGACAACAAGACAGATGACGATGAGGAGATAGACCCTTCTCAGTAGGCCAGAGGACTCACCAGCCATTTGCTTCAGTTATTTTTATTTTGTTTGAGTTCTAAAAAAAAAAAAAAGAAAAACGTACAAGGGATCTGAAAGTAGTTGTCCTATGCTCAAATATTCAAAATATAAAAGGGTTTGATAAGCATAACCATTTTTGTGTAATTACAGGTGTGGTCCCTTTTCTTTTTTTCTTTTAAAGTATGTTTCTGAATAACTGTTTGAAGAACTGTTTGAAGTTAAGAGCATGATGATGCTAACTGAGGCAGTAGCAAGGAGAAATGCTCTTAAGTTTGTCAATGCTTTGCTTTTTCATTTTGACCATTCTGAGGACCTTTCAAGGAGATGCTATTTACTGGTGGGAGAGCTGTTAGCCAGATACCAGGAGATCAGACGTGTGGAATCATGACTCCTTTTCATGCCCGCTGTCCTCTCCCTCTTTCCCCAGCTCTTGCTCTGTTCCCTTCCAAAATGTTCCTGTTAAAATAGATGACTGCTGCTCTTACTGAGTGGCCAGTGATGTGGTTTGTCAGATAGCCAGGCAGATATTCCAACAGCAGCTGCCTCCAAGACAAAAACCACCTGTGGTGCCTTGAGAACTGGTCAGCAGAATGTACTAAGTGGAGAGAGCTAACAAGCCTATTTTCCCTCCCCAGAGTCCAAGCAAGGTATGTTTGAGCCCTTCTGACTGAGTTGGCAAAAGGCCAAGGATACTGTGTCTGTTTCCTCTTTGCCATGTGCCACCATGCCACCTGTCTGGCCAAATAAAATACCATGCCTTGTTATCGCAAGAAAACCCTGCTTGTCTGTTTATAAAAGTGTGTGGGGTGGGGGTGGGGGTGGGGTTATAGGAAAGCATTTAGTATCTTTCAGGTTTTGATCCCTGACAAACATAAATAAGATTTCTGAATGTTTGTCTAAATATATTTTGAAGACTGCAGATTTTCACCATGGGGGGAGGGGAGGGTTGTTTGAATGAACAAAAGAATAAAAACTCCAAGTATTATGCAAAATTTGGAACAAGTCTATTTATAACTACTGGGGTGCAAGAAGTCACTCCTGACCTGCATGTTTATTGAAGCCATTGCTGAGTCACTCTTTCATTCAGTAGCATATTTGGAGACCGAAATGGGAAGGAGGGAGCAGCAATGGAAAAGAAAAAGGACCAGAGACATAATTCCTGTAAGAATATATCTGGCCACAGGGTGTTGCTCTTGACTGGTGATATTGCTCTTGGACAGCGTTTTAGCCAGAGACTAGTGTGTGTAGGGGAACTTTTAACAGAATTTCTGTAATAGGCCATTACCATTTGAAGAATGTACAGTGTTGTGTTTTTTGTTTTGGGGAAAGACTCAGAAGTTTCATACGGTGATACAGTCAATACTGGACTTAAGATGCAGTCTTGGAATTGCTTCTGTAACGTTAAAGAATGTTTGCCGGAGGTGGTATTTCAGCTTTAATTGATATTTGATTTGTTTTTCAGACTTTGTTTTGTTATAGAATATTTTATTAAAATGTTGTCTTATTTTTCTGATTAGAGGACACTGATTTTCAGATATTTGTATCTATAATAAAAATCAGTGATAGCAAAATCTTTGTAAAGTGGTTTTGATTTTAAAATTGTTGTTGTTTAAGGTTGACAAATTAATTTTGATTACAAAAAAGTCACAGATGCATAGTATATTAAACTGTGTATTATCATTAGAGTAAAAAACAAAATATACAACATTTTAAAAACAGTACTTTCATATTGTTCAATAAAGCTTTTATTCAGTTTTAAATAAATGCAGTAGTAAGCATCATCTAGAGAGCTAACCTAATATTTGGGTTTTACTTTAGATACTGCATTGAAGGTTCAGGTTGGGGAGGTATAGTATACACAACTCCCCGCAACATGCTTTCTTGTGCCCTAGAATCTAAACTGTAATTTTATTATTGCTTATACTGTGGTTCACCTAGGAGCCCCAATCATGAAGAAGGACCCCGTTGTGCGAGGTGCTGTACAAACATGAACCACACGATGGTCTGTTCCTCAAAGAACTTACAATCTAAAGCTTGCATCTTGAATAAAAAAATTTCTAGCCCTTGTAGTTGTGAAGAAAACCTATAAAATATGAACCAAGTGTAACCAATGTAGTGATGCTGGAGTTTGTAGAGAGCCTGAAACAATAGCTCTGAAAAAAGGGACTCTGTTCCTGTTTGTTTTAATGAAAGTTAGCACCAATGCCTAATGATAATTTAAATGTCATTAACTAGTTCACTGATGAATAAAGCACCTAAGAGAGTAGAGGAAGGATGGTGTTATCAATCTACTGTGCATAACATCTCATTCTGGCACCATGAGGAGTGGTACTTGTGAGAATACCACTACTTATTGTGGAAGCTGTTGTTGGGTCTGCATCCCAGTGAAGGAGAAACCACTGATGCGGAGTCTGAGTATATTCTAAATGTGACTTGTTCTATTTAAACACATACACCAATCCTGGAACAGTGGTAGCTACAAACAACATGCTGGTAATCTTTTCTTTCAGAAATCTCAACCTGTTACCAGAGCCCTGTTCTCAGAAAGCAGTTCTGCCTCAAGAATTGACTTCCGTCAGACCTAGGCAGAGAGCAAAGTCTTCTGCTGCTTGCTCAGTTCCCTCTACAGAGAACCTTGCATAATAAAAAGTAATACATAGCATGTCTTCCCAAGACTGAATATTTGCTTGCACATTAAGAAGAACTTGGAACACTATGTAACAGCACCACCTGATGACACCTGCCTTAACATTTTCACCCAATCAAGAAAGAGCTATGCCTAATAAGATCACCAGTGTGCATAATCTTATTAGAACTTTTGCACAATCTAGTGAGAATGGCATCTCATTTTTGTCATCTTAGCTAAGTGGAACTTAGTTTATGGGAGAATATTATTGCTCTTGTTTTCTCTTTTCGTTTTCTTTTCTCTCTCTCTCTTTCTTTTTTTTTTCTTTTTTTTTTTTTTTTGTCCCTGGTTTAATTCCTGACTTTATTTTCTACACAAAATCACAGATTCTGGAGCTCAAGATAGCAACCGCCAGAATAAAGTACCTGTCTGCTAATCCCCAGTGAGCAGCCCAATCTGACCACTCAGCAATAGAATCAGATCTGAAACAGAACCAAAACAGAATCTTGTTAGCAATTCATTAAAAGAAGAAATTCAGATGCAATCTCAGATATCTGGAATATTGTATTCTCCTACCTGTTTGACTACGAAGTTACTGTGATGTTTTGGGTTTATTGTATGATTATTCAGGCATCCTAATTCACCAGTAAGGACATAGCCATTAACTATATTAAGGAACGAAATTTAATATATATGGGGGGAAAACATTATTCCAAGTGAGTTGCACTGTCAAATTCTAATTGAATTGCTACGCTTTGTATAACACATTATAATTTAACATACTAAGAATCTGAGTAAGATGTATTTTTAAAAATGTATCATCTAGTCTAGTGTATAGAGCACTGGACTGGAACACAGGAGAATGGGTTCTATTCCCACCTCAGCTGGGTGATTTTGCGAAATCACTTAATCTGTTTGTGCCTTGGCTTCCCCATCTGTAAAATGGAGATAATGATACTGCTTTCCCTTGTTAAGTGCTTTGAGATCTATGGACAAAAAGTGCTATATGAGAGCTAGACAGTGGTGGTATTATTGTTGTTCGTTATTACATATCTTGTCTTCATAGTCCATACAGTTTAACTGATATGGAATTAAAAAGTTACTTTCACAAGATCTTTTTTTACTCATTTTTACTGTTTTCTTAGGGAGCTGGAGATTCAGGTCTTTCCCATTTTTTTCTTCCTTGTAATAAATGTGTGTGTGTAACTCTAGTTAAAGAATTTGAGTACACCTCTACCTCGATATAACGCTGTCCTCGGGAGCCAAAAAATCTTACTGCGTTACAGGTGAAACCGCATTATATCGAACTTGCTTTGATCCACTGGAGTGCGCAGCCCCGCCTCCCCGGAGCACTGCTTTACTGCGTTATATCCGAATTCGTGTTATATTGGGTCGCATTATATCGGGGTAGAGGTGTATTGTCAAAGCTGCTTGAAGAGGTTTTCTTCTCCTAAAAATATTTAAGTTCAAACAATCAAAATGTTTGTGTTTGCTATGTCCCAGAACTGACACGCCAACAGATAAAGACAGAATAGGGGTTCTATTACAGTATCTTGCCATGGTATGTCTGATACTATGAATAACTTGGAGAGTATATACCTATAGAGTGAGACTGATGCATTGCTAGAGACAGGAGAAGAGTACAGAGGAATTCTGGGGGATTACTACTTGAGTTATAGCAAGGGCCCTACCAAAGTCACAGCCATGAAAAACGCATCACGGACTATGAAATCTGGTCTCCCCTGTGAAATCTGTTTTTTTGTGGACTTTTACCCCATACTATACTGATTTCATGGGGGAGACCAGCGTTTCTCAAATTGGGGGTCCTGACCCAAAAGGGAGTTGCAGGGGGGTCACAAGAGTATTTTAGGAGGGTTGCAGTATTGACACCCTTCTGCGCTGCCTTCAGAGCTGAGTGGCTGGGGAGCGGTGGTGGTTGGCCGGGTGCCCAGCTCTGAAGGCAGCGCCCTGCCAGCAGCAGTGCAGAGGTAAGGGTGGCAATTCCATACCATGTCATCCTTCCTGCTGCTGGCGGCGGCTCTGCCTTCAGAGCTGGGCTCCCAGCCAGCAGCCGCCGCTCTCCAGCTGCCCAGCTCTAAAGGCAGTGCCACCGCCAGCAGCAGCAGAAAAGTTATGGTAGCAGTACTGCAACTCCCCCTACAATACCCTTTCAACCCTCTCCCAACTCCTTTTTGGGACCCCTACAATTACAACACTGTGAAATTTCAGATTTAAGTAGCTGAAATAATGATATTTATTATATTTAAAATCCTATGACTGTGAAATTGACCAAAATGGATTGTGAATTTGGTAGGGCCCTAGTTATAGCTATGACATTAGCTCTCACACACAGGCAGGAAATGTAAGCCAGACATATATCTCCAGTTTGTCTCTATTTCTGGGTCTTGCACTGGTCTTTGGGAAAGTGGACAGAGGAATATTATGTGGAGGAGTTTAGAAACAGTTCTTGTGTCTGGAGGCAAATTGATGTTCACTTCACACTAGTCTGACCCAGACTCCTGGTTCAAGACATTTGTAAATTCTGGTTGCATTCATTTGTGATGTCAGTGATACAGGATGCTTCAGTACATACAAGTATTGATTTGTTTTTCTGTTTACAAAGTGATTCTGAAGCTGTTCTCTTTGGTTTGCTCATGATCAAATATCTGAAATGGGGAAACGGAAAGAAATTCTGTAGCTAAACCATTTTTCCTTTGTAGTTAAATACTTAAAACTACAGCATCATCTGAGAAGAATTAAAACCTGTGTTATTGCTGCTTCCAATTTGTAGAATAGGAGGAGAAACTATGGGATTGTGTTGCTAGAACAGATTGCTTTACAATGCTTTGATCCAAGTGTCATGAAGGAAACGTGATGAATTTCCCCAAAAACATGCCTGTCAATTTATAGATATCCAGAATTACATGAGATGGCTGCTATTTATGCAAGCCTCTCTGAAAGTGCTTATATTTGCAAACAGAGCTTTTCTTTTATAACTTATTTCAAATTAAAAGGCAACAGTTCTGTAGGACAGTGCTTCTCAAAGCAGGTCTGGAGCTTGTTCAGGGAAAGCCCCTGGCGGTCCGGGCCGGTTTGTTTACCTGCCGCATGCGCAGGTTCGGCTGATCGCGGCTCCCACTGGCTGCGGTTCGCCGTCCCAGGCCAATGGGGGCTGCGGGAAGCGGCGCGGGCTGAGGGATATGCTGGCCGCCCTTCCTGCAGCCCCCATTGGCCTGGAGCGGCGAACCGCAGCCAGTGGGAGCCGGATTGGCCGAACCTGCGCATGCGGCAGGTAAACAAACCGGCCTGGACTGCCAGGGGCTTTCCCTGAACAAGCGGCGGCCCGACTTTGAGAAGCACTGCTGTAGGAGACTCAAGTTTCTGTTTCATAATGCATGTGACTTCTCAGTGATTAAGATGAAGAAGCTAGTGGCAAAGGTAGCCCTTTAGGCTGCAGTGGATGTGCGGTAGACATGGCTTCCAGAAGTTTGGCCACTGGTCTAGTCATGAGGAGGGACTCCTAGCTGCAGTCGTCAGTTGAATCTCTTTAATGAGGAAACGGACAAGTTCCTGCACTCACTAAAAGACTCAAGATTGAATCTGCATTCCCTAGGGATTTTTCTGACCTCAAGATAAAACACCAGAGGCAGCCCTATAAACCAAGGCCATCCCCTTCTTATGCATCTTAGTACCAGCGCACAGCTGAGCTGCCACACAAACGTCAGAAGATTGAGCCTTTGCATCTCAGTCCTCTTTACTGTCAAGTCTCTACTCACACACAACCACTAGCCAAGAGCCACTTTGGACATGTTGGTCGAGACCCATGTACCACCATTGATGCCAACCACCTCGTCCCCTGTTACCTTGGGGGCAGTCTTGCACTCTTTGCCTACAGCTGGAACAAAATCACTATGGACAGTTGGGTTCTGGAGATAATCCACCAAGGATACTCCATAGAGTTTCTCCTCTTCCCACCTCACAAACCCCCTTCAGGGACCACTCTCATGAGGTAATTCTTCAATGGGAAGCAGAATCCTTATTACAAGAGTGCGTCCCACCTCATTACCATGGGAGAGAATTCTACTCCCCATATTTCCTAGTTCCCAAAAAAGGCAGAGGGTGAGACCTATCCTGGACCTTTGGCAACTCAACATCTCTAATTGAAAACTGAATTTCCAGATGATGATGCTGGCATCTGTAATCCCCTCTCTTCAAGAAGGGATGTGGTTCACTGCTCTCGATGTGAAGGATGCATATTTCCATGTGGACATTCACCCATCACACAGGAAGTTCCTGTGTTTTATGATAGGCCAGGAACACTTCCAGTTTCAAGTCCTTTCCTTTGGTCTGGTTACAGCATCCAGACTATTTACAAAGGTTTTCTCTGTGGTAGCAGCTTAGATGAGACACCATGGCTATATGGTATTGCCATACCTGCATGATTGATTGGTTCCTGGGAGGCTGATCTTGTCAGGAGGTCAGGTCAGTAACAAGGTTTCTCCTACAACTTTAACTGCCCTAGGTATTTGCATAAATGAAGAAAAGTCCATTTTGTTACCCACACAGTCAATAAACTGTGTAGGGTAAAGGTTGGACTTGACTTCTGTGAGAGCATCCTCTCCTCAGAAAGGTTTCATGCACTGAGCACCCTGATGTCACACATCACTCGCAGACCACGAACCACAGTGCACACGTGCATCTCACTGTTAGGCCACGTGGTCATGTGCACGTGCATGACTCTTTTGGCCAGAATCTACTTACAGTGACTGCAGGCTTGGCTCCCTTTGACCTATCAATCAAACAAGGACCATATCAGCTCCAGGGTGGTCATTCCTACTAAAGTTGTCACCCTTATAACTCAGTGGCCAAACCAGAAAAGGTCATAGTGGGGATTCCCTTCACCCCTTGTACCCTCAGGGCCATAATTGTGATGGGTGCCTCCCTTCTGGGGTGGGGTGCTCACCTGGACAATCACACTGCTCAGGATACCTGGACCCCTGCAAGATGCCTGACTACATATAAACTTACTGGAACTGAGGGTGGTCCGCCTTGTGTGCAAGGCCTTCCTTTGTCTTATACGCTTGTTCCATATTCACATCAAGTCAGACAATATCACCACCATGGTCTATGTAAGCATACAGGGAGGAGCAAGATCTCATCCTCTCTGCCAGGAAGCTGTTAGACTTTGGAACTGGTGCATCAGAAACCACATCGCTACACAAGCTGGATATCTTCCTGGTATGTACAACTCCCTGGCAGACTAGTTAAGCAGAAGCTTCTTGATAGACCACAAGTGGGAGATTCACAACACGTTTGGGAGCGAGATATTTACACAGTGGGGTACTCTACTGTGGGATCTCTTTGCATCCCAAATTAAAAGAAAGCTTCCTCTATCTTGCTCCAGGGGGATCATGGTTTACGACTCCCAAGATGATGCTCCGCTGATGTCTTGGACGAACAGCCCAAGATGTGCCTTTCCTCCCATTCCTGTTTCCAAAGGTCGCAGGGAAAATATGTCATGACAGAGTCAACACCATTTTCCTAGCTCTCCCCTCCTCCCCCCCCCAGCCCAGACAGTTTTGGTTCATGGAGCTTCTAGCAATGTCTCCCTGTCCACCAATCAGCATCTGCCTGTTCTCAGGTCTCCTAGCACAGGATTGGGGGGACCAAGCATCCCAATCTGGGTTTACACCATCTCATGGCCTGTGTTTTGGATGGGCATCAGAAATACAACATGTTCGGCCCCGTTCAGGTAATCCTTAATTAGAATAGAAAAAGAGACTACTAGAACCTTCTATCCAGCCAAACCTTTAGCAGCAATTAGTGACTTCCTCCTTTCAGTGAAAGGAAGCTCTGTCTTTACTCACCAAGCTGCAGTACAATTCATGAAAGGTCTGATTGGGACCTTCCCACTAGTGCTTAAACCTACCTCTCAATGGGACCTTAACTGTATCCTATTCAAACTCACTAGTCTGCCTTTTGAACCCATGGCAATTTGTACCATGGCCCATCTGGCCATGAAGGTGGTGGTGTTAGTAGCTATCACCTCAGCTTGGAGGTCAGCAAGCTCGGAGTCATCATGGTGGACTCTCCTTATACAGTGTTTCACAAAGAGAAGGTTTCTCCCCAAGATTATTTCTGAGTTCTACATCAATCAAGTGATACATTTCAAACTGTATTTTTCCCCAAACTCCACACTTCTTCTGAAGACAAGAGACATCCTCGACATCCAGCATGCCCTGGCATTCTACCTGCAAAGAACCAAACCCATTAGGAAATCACAGAAACTCTTGCCATAACAGAGCGGTCGCGTGGGCAAGCCATAGTCTCCCAGAGAATTTCTAATGGGGTTTTGGAATGCATATTAGAGTGCTACAAGTTAGCAAACATGCCTCCTTCTGGGAGTGTCACATTTCGCTCCACGCAAGTACAAGCTGCCTCCATGGCATCCTTATCAGACCTTCCACTGCAGGACATCTATACAGTAGCCTCTGGAGTTCAAGCCACACATTCATGCTGTCCTATGCCCTTGTTCATGCCATGGCTGCAGATAAAGTGGTGGGGTTGGCAGTAGTGCAAGCATCATTGTTGCCAGCTTCCTTGCATCTGACTCTAGTCTGAACACTGCTTGCCAGTCACCCACTATGTCGAATACACATAGGGATCAGCACTTGAAGAAGTGGTGGAGGGTACTTACTATAATTGGAGGTTTTTCGAGATATGTGATCCCTCTCTGTATTCCACTACCCCACCCTCCATCCTCTCTGCTTTGGATCCTGTTGGATTTGTGATAAGAGGAGAAACTGGAGAGGTGTCAGCCTGTGCTGCCTCTTATATCTTTAGTTGGGAGCACATGGAGAGCCACTGCACATGTGCAGTCCAACAGACACTGCTTGAAGAACTTCCGGACTTGGACATATGGTAAACTTGCGTACCCATGTGTGGAATACAGATAGGGACCACACATCTCAAAGAACTTTCAGTTACAGTAAGTAACCTCCACTTCTCTCTCTCTCTCATTTTAAAGCACTGTATATTTACAGAATTCTGTTAACCAAACCACTATGGCATTGCTCACATTGAAATGTTAAGTGAAATATATCTATTTTTTTCACTTAAGATCCCAGTAAAATATGGGAAGGTTGGCATTACTTGTGTGTGAGAATATAGAAATTAGATGCAACTCTTGGGCTCCTGGCAAGTTGCTAATGCAGCCCTTGGTGCAGTAGTTGTGATACCACTGGTCTTTCCTTCATCCCATTATATTTCAGTATTTCATTCTATATTTTGTCCTGTCAGATGTTCCTGTTGCATAGACCAAAATGAGTGGCACTGTCCATTATTTTAAGTTGCCTCTATTTGCTTAGCTTGTTACATATCTCAGGAATGCAGCTACCGAATACAATGGTGAAGGAGTTAAATGTACAAATGATCAGTGGATTTCTGATTCATTGTTTAGATGGCTGTCTGGCCTAGTTGGTAAATAGTAGACTGATTTCAGGAGAGATGGGCCTTCAGCATGGGATGGATATGCACTGTATGTGGTGCTATGCCCGTGTTATGACACACCTCATAGAATAGAAGCCACTAATCTTAAAATAAAAATTGGTGTTGTAAAGTTCAAACCTCCTTTGTTCATAGCCTCTTTACCCAGTGCTTGCTGTGTGGCACCAGAGGAGACCCTGGATACTTGTACACAGTATTTGGGTTCGGAATACCTTTCGTTTCTTCCTAGTATTGCCATTTTTATAAAAGTTCCCCTAAAAAGGGAGGTATATCTTTTGATAGTGAGATTGGGAAATATGCACTGAAATGTATTTTTAAGCAACTCATAACAGAGGCTTTCAATGTGCAGCCAAATGTTGCTCTCTGAAGGTGTGATTATCTTACGATGGCCATTCATTCCCCAGGAGTTATCCTTTTTCCCTTCACAAGAACTCTGGTGAGAATCTGCATTTTATTGCTGCCAGAAGAGCCAAACTGCTGAACTCAACAAATTATTGGAAATGTAAAACATTTTCTAGTCAAAAAGCATCGGCAGACCTATCTGTTCTGTTAATACCTTGAAGTCTTTATAACTGCTCTGAGGTACAGTTCAAAGTTAATCTTTTGACAGTTTTATTTGCTATTTTGTTGAACATCACGATTCATTTTTATCTTTTAGGAGTTCCATTTATGGCTGTCATTTAATTGGTGGTAACTACAAATTATACTAGCAGCAAAGGAACACACAAAAGATGCAAGTAGTGTAATTTGGAACATGGTAATCTTAGTAGTGTGAGTCATGGATTGCATCATCCACTGCAGCTAGTATCATTTTATGATTCATAAGTTTGTTCATTTCTTTTTTGGTGTGTCATCAGATAAATAGCTCAACTACAGGATGGTAAAACTGTATTGTGTGCAGCTCTGTTGGCAAGAGAATTTGGTTCTCACCTGCTCCTTTGTGTACACAGTAAATCTGTCCAGCTTTCATAAAGTCACTCAGTAAACCTCTTCGAAAATAGCAGTTTCCAGGGAAAGCAAGGCATTTTCAGTTAAAACAACTTTATTTCCAGAGCACAAAGTGACTGATCTCCTTAATTAAATTTTAAAACGTCTTGTTAAAATTTTTAAACCTTTTTGTTTTTACACTTGCTCAAATGGGTTACTACTAGTGATTAGCATGGCAGCAGCGTGTAAAAGAAGCCAGTGGAGATCTAAGCTGGGAGCAGCCCACATTTGCTTTAATGCTAAGTCTGCACTGCGGAAAAAGTGAGATGGACCCTTGAATAGCTGCTGCTAATATCTTAAATTTTAAGTAAATAAAATATTCTGTCTCTGTTGGTTCACACTTGTCCTAAGATTTTCAAAAGTGACCATTGACTAGATTTTTAAGGCAACTTGAGATGCCTTAAAGATACCAAGTACCTGTTCTCTGACAATCAGGCTCCCTTTAAGGTGTCTAAAATTAGAAAGTTAGACACCCAAAAATCGAGCCAACCAAAATCACTTGTCACTTTGGAAAATTATGGCCTCTGTTTTTACTTGTAAAAGTGGAAACTACATTCAGGAGAAGCATCTGCCATGGGCGGCACCCTGCTTTTTCTGGAGCCCAGGATGGAGTGAGGAGGGGAAGTAAGGTAAACTTTATGGAGGCAGACATGGTAAGTCTATAGTGTGTGTATATTTCTGGCAGGTTTATAAAGTCAGTATATTTCCTTTCTGTTAAGCTTCTAAGCTTATGCTAATATAAATCTGTTATATAAGCTTAATGCCTTGGAGGATTAGCTGTAGGCACTGGCAGACATCTTGATAGCCAGAAGTAACAATGTAATCATAGAGTGCCAGCAAAAAGTAACTTTACACTGAAACCAACCTAGTTTTATAAAATACAGCCAGGACCATCTCCTATGTATTTAGTGACATTTAGTGCAGCTCAGACTGTACCCTTTATATGTGTACTTTGTGAATTCAAATTCTGTTATAGGATTTATTTTTACAATTTTAATTTCATACCACTTTTTTCCTCCATTCCAGCGATATTGTATGAATTTGTGATTGAACAATGGAATTAGAATGACTTCGGTTTCAGAGTAGCAGCCGTGTTAGTCTGTATCCGCAAAAAGAACAGGAATACTTCGATGTTAACTGTGAAATGATCCACGAAATGCCAGCTACTCTGGCCAAGACCTTTTTGTCTTTCACTCATTTCAATAAATAAAAACGTCGCACAGCAGCTCACTCTCATTTGTGCAAGTTGCCATTTGTGCAAGTTTTGTCTGTGTCAGAGATGTATGCAAAACCATGTATTTGAATAATTGCCCCAGTAACCTTTTAGCTAGGTAGGCCATCATTCCTTAACTTAATCCAAAATTGTTTGTTTGTTTTTAGAATGTGGATTTCACCCACAATCTTCTAGGTGCTTTTCAAACACATCAGGAGAGACAGTCACAGACCTGAAAAGCCTAAGCTAAGTCTAGCTTCTTACTCTTATTAGCAACTGAATATTTGTTTGACTTGTGTTGTCTCAAAGGCAGACTGACATTTGCACAGATCTGATCTCTCTGAATGTTATATCCTGCCCGACAGGATGACTTTAGTAAAGACACTGAATAAGACTGAACAATTGATATATTTGTAAATCAATTTTACAGCATTTTAATTTACTTTACCAGAGGTCTGTTTTCTTGAGTTATCAAATGACTGGCTACAAGTAATAACTGTCTTCTGTGGCCAGAATTTTATGGATATTTGATTAGTAATATATTGTGCCTTGTTTTGATGCAGTGTCTAAAACACCCACTGTTGCCTCATGGAAATCTTTTAGGGAAGCATTCTATTTATAGGCCATTCTGCCTGCATATCAAATCTCCCATGGGGGAGAATTGTCAAAAATCCCACCATCTTGCAATGAGTAATCACGGGGGGAGGGGGGCTGCATCTGAATCACTATTGCACCATCCAGCAATATGATCATAGGACAAAAAAGACTGGGAAGGGTCATCAAAGCAGAGACTAAGCTCTGTCCCAAGCGAAAAGCTATTAAAATATTTACTGTTTGTATTCCTTTTCTTTACTACAAAGTATATTTTATATGAAAAGATCTTTTTTCCCTTCGGTCATCAGCCTCTGCTGTTGATTCCCCCCCCCCCCCCAACTTGATATAACTAGCTTGTTTAGCACAGCATAACTATCTGCCAGAGAGATGGTTATGATGCTCTAGTCACAATTGACTTCAGGTGGGAAATGAACAGCAGGAGGTCGACTTCAGGTGGGGGAATGAACAGGAGCGGAACTTCTGAGAAACTTGCATCCTATTTTTTATTAAACTGTCCCTAGTAGCCACATAAAAATAAAAAACCAACACGAACAGAATATGATATACAAACAAAATGATTTCTAAATGGAATGATTTGCCAAGAGTTCCAGAAGAGGTCGATTATAACATATTTTGAACTATTATCTCTGGCCTGAATCAGTGCTATTAGTCTTTCATTTTCAGGAGGTCTAAAAATCAAAGCTTGAAGACTCAAGGGTGGGAGTGGGGGTGGGGAAGTGTTAAACAAAGGAAAGGCCCTGTCTGTTCTGTCATTTTCAAATACCTTAGCGTCCTAAACAGTAACTGAAAATGATTCCTTTTCACATGCAGGGGTTAATGGGAACCTTAAGCACTGCTGTATTCACTACTTTTACCTAGTCTGTGCAGAATGTAACTTCTGTGATTTTTGCAGTTCACTGATTTGAGAAGTCTTCCAGAGTTTCAATAGGATATATGCCACGGGGCCTTTTAGTGATTCAGATTTTAGGTTAATCCTATTTGGATGCTCTAATCCCCATGTCCTTTCAGCATGTGCAGTGTTCTTCCGCCTTCCCATTAAGGCCTTGATTCAGCAAAGCACTTAAGTATGTATATAAAAGCCTTGTTGAACAGAGGTGGATGTAAATATGTGGTTTAGGTGTTTTGCTGAATCAGGGCCTATGCCGCACTTTCCCCTGCCATGTGCTCACAGCTGTGCAACACAAGCCCTGTGACTGGGGAGGTCTGACACAACTTTTAATCTGAACTCCAGCCCTACGCTAGGTAATACTCACATTTTTTCAGAGACCAATAATGTCTCCTGTATTATGCACTCAGCCCCTTCTCCCATGCATTTCAACTATCTTTTTCTTTAGATGAAATTTACTGTAAATTGCCCCCAAAATGCTGAATCTTATGTGTATGTAACTCTACACACTGCATCCATTTCTTTTATTTAGACTTTTAGCACCAATCTTGTACTTTTGTGCTTTACGCAGTGGAATCATTTTCAGTACAGAAATTCTATCCTTAATGTGTTGTTCAAACTTCCATGCAAATCCCCCAACTCAACCCTCTCCTCACATCCTCCAGCTTATTCCCTCCCCATCAGACCCCTGCGAAAAGAGCAGTTTTGCGGTGCGCCTGGAGGGCTAACACATTCTGGCTCTGGAGAACCAAGATAGGAAAAGGAGTTCCGAAATCAAGAGGCCTTCACGGAAAACTCATTGTGGTAGTCACCACTCCAGTTGGGTTGCAGTTGTGATTGTATCACACTTGTAGAGAGACTGCTTTTCAGGTCATCTGGTCTTTAGGCTTTATACTGGCAGGTTAAAACGAGTCCTTTGCTTTGCCTTGGGACTCCTATCGTTAGCCAGGGAAGATAGATGGTGGAGCACCAGTGTAACATGCTTTCTGTGTGATGCGGTAATAATCAGGGAACTCATTCCACATTAGATCAGTTTCCAAGTTCTCTCAGTGTGTAGCCTCACATGGAGCATGTACCTCTGCCTTGTACCTTAACCTGTTGAACTAAAACGGGTAAGTTTTAATAGTGTGGGGGCTGGTATTTTTGGATGTCTGGTTGGTTTGTGAGGGCATTTTCAGTTCAAGAGGATTTTGGATTGGAGTGTAGCATGGATGTTGTATTGCTGACCCAAAGTGAAATGCAACATGGGCAGAGCATGTGCTCTTTCCCATCAAGCCTAGTGCTTTTTATGGCTTTTCTGATCACTTCAAAATTTTTTACACTTTGCTATCACATATAAGAAATGAATAAACCGAGAGTTGTCATCACTTGGAGAAGGTTAAAATTCACTATCTCCAATAAGTAGGAAAAATGTAGTCCCGGGACAGCATCCAAACACACATGCCAAAGGCATCTCTTGTGGATTTGGTATCGTTCTGCTGCTAATCCAGTGTTGTTAGATGTGGATTAAAAGTGAGACCGCATTCTTGTAATTTTTCTTGCCTTCTTTGCAAAAAGCTTGGTAACTAAGCGAAGCATTGAAAAGAAGATGAAAATTCACATGCTGTTAATAGAAAACAGCATGGGATAAGTTTGTGTGCTTGGAGGGAAAGGGGGTTTAAGGCTGGAAAGGCTCCTTCTTTAAACTTGTTACTGCTGATATACCAGTAAATGCCTGTTAAAATACCATATTGAAATAGAATAATCTTGATGAAAGCACAGAGAGGAAATTTTGCATTATTGCAGTGAGCTGCTCATACGACATGTCTGTTTTGTGAATACACCCTTTTCTCTGTAACATTCTTCATAGAACAGACTATCATAACAAGGAAGATCTGTTCTGTGCAAGGCATTTCATACAGCGTCATTCTTAATTATTATTATTCAGAAAAGGTACATTTGATCTTATTTGAGAACATTATTATGCTAAAAAATGCTAAAGTAAGATCTTTGAGTTGGCATGAGGACTGTGTGTATTCTCCTTAGCCAACTTAGGGCCATGGTGATAAAGATCTGGGGCGCTAACTACATACATTTTAAAAATCCTTTTTGGGGGAGCAGGAGCGGCGCCAGGGTTTTTGCCGCCCTAGGCGGCAGTGGTCCTCCTCTGAGCATTCAGGGGGCCTGGGGTCTTCGGCGGCGGGGGTCCTTCCGCTCCGCGTCTTTGGGGCACTTTGGCAGTGGTTCCCGGAGCGAGTGAAGGACTTTCCGCCGAAGACCCGGAGCGGAAGGACCCCCCCTGCTGCCGAATTTCCGCTGAGGGTGGCAAAATGCCGCCCCCCCAAATCCTGCTGCCCTAGGCAACCGCCTAGGGTCGCCTAGTGGAAGCGCCGGCCCAGTGGGGGAGTATTGTATGTTATCAGCCAGGAGGTTCTGGTGTAGTGGTACAAAAGTACTGTTAATCTACATAATCTTTCTTTATGTTGATATAAATGTCTGCATTCCTAGGTACATGCAAGTATTTTATTGATACTGGAATTATTTATAGGGGCGGAATATGTTCCTTAGCTGTGCATCTTCCTTTACAGATCTTTGAAAAGCCTGATGTTTCAGTTAGTATTCCGTTCCAAACTAGTCATTTGAATTGATTGTATGGGGTTTCTCTCACCTACAGTATTTGGACAACTGTTCTGATATTGCTCTAACTTCATCTGAGCTTGGGAAGCGGGTTTAAAAATTCTGGATTCTAATGAAACATATACTTAATATGTAGATGGAAAGTAACAAACCCTGCTTTTAAAACTACGTTATTTTTGCTGCACTTCTCAAATGAACTTGTAATAATCTTATCTACATACAGCCACAGGCATTTGCTGCTACTTGGTAATGAAATTTCTGCTCAAATTAAACAAAATACTATTTGTGTGGTTTCCAATGATTTGGAGACTGTAACTATTACCTGTATATGAATCCCTTTGATGTGGCTTCAACAACGTAATAAGTGAAACAGATTGAATCTGGATTAAATTTTTCTGCAGTAACGCATTTAATGTGTGAATAGGTTTAATTATACCAAACCTAGGAGCTTGCAGAAGTGCATCAGGAATCAAAGGAAAACTGGAAATGTTAAGTTGCCACTCTATTCCAGGCAGGTTTCCACAGTTTACTCCTCTTCATGGAAACATAGTTCAATGGAGCAGTTTGACAATAGGATTGCATTAATGTGCCCTTTGACTGGAAGCACTTGGCATGGGGAGAGATTTTGCTGTGGACCAATAGCAATCACTCCATAGCTATCGTTGCAATGAGTTTCCATTTAGAAGCCCAATTTTTTGCTCCACCACTTAAAGTTCACAAAATAGTTATTAGCCTCACGATGGTAGCTTACATCTGTGGCTGAGGTAGATCTGCCGAAAAAAAAAATCTGTCAAATTTGAAATGAATTAATCACAAAATTCCTGAGCATTCATGCTCTAATACCAGCTGTCAGATAAAAGCTATGAAGGTCTTAACTTTTTTTTTGCTCCTTACTGGACACCTGTAGCTGATATCCAGAGGCCAGGACTGAAGCTTAGTTGATGAATGTCAAATTATGATAATTATTCACACTTAGGGTTGTTTTTGTTTGTTTTTAATATTGTTAGGGAACATTGACGCTGGCAAGCTAAGTCTAACACATCAAAAAAACTTCTGGAGGCTTATTACACTCTTTTAAGTGAGGTGGTCTCCTTTACTTGCAGAGAATGTCCTCAAAGTATAACGGACCTCTTGGGAAGCTTGTCAGTGGCAATAGGGGGAACTCTTCCATCAGCATGTTCATGCAGGGCTGCCGTGTCTTCCACTACTCGGGAGTGGGAGAGATCCTACGATCCTTCTGAGGTTCATGTAAAAGGTTTATCTACCCCCTGCTGGGAATCCTCCCCTCCTGCAGACCTGAAGAGGAGAGGACCACTTGATCTCTTTCCTCCCACCTCCAAGCTCAGTTCCCCAGTCCTTCTTGCTGACATCCCGAGAACCTGTGTATTAGCAGAAGCAGGACTCCTCTCTGACAGACTGTAGGAGCCTTGTTGTATGGAGAAAGTAGGGAAGAACTAATGCCCAGGGGCAAGAGCACTCCTGGAAATTTTTTAGTGGTATGCCCAACTGAACATGACAGAGGGGCTGCCAGGCCAAATTTCAGTGAGTGGCGTTGCCAGAAACTTGTTGACATTTTTCTGTTTTTTTTTTAAACCAGTGATCAAACTTTCAATTTTGGAAAAAGTTTGTCAGAATTAAAAAAGGTGCATTTAAATTATTTTTAATTAAAATATACTAAAGGAATAATTTCGGTGATTTCCAGATGTCTCTTACGATGCCATCCAAAGCTGGAATAAAGAGTGAAAATTGATTTATGCCTCTCAAGTAATTTAAACAAACTACATAATTTCTAATCCTACTCCAGGTACGTCAGATAATGTTAAAATTTGTTTAAGAAATATGAACAAGTAAACAATTAGCTGATGTAAATAATTGTCACCTTTGATAACAAAAGTGGTTCAAAAGGATGTTTCTTGCTGATATTTTTGTCAATCCTTTTCTAAACTATTTTCCTGTCTCTTGCTTTGTTTGGTCTGCTTTTAAAGATTATCAGGAAAAAAAATAAAAGTCCAGGGAGGCATGCAGGGTAGAGTCTACATTTATTGCAGACTAACCAGTGAGAACATAGGTTGTGGCTAAAACATGGTCAAGAAATTGCAAGTTACAGCTAAGGGACCATTTCCCTCAGATCCGTAGGCTTCCCCTTTGCTCTGCTACCTATCACTTGTGTGCCTATAGTGCATCCCATTTCTATATTAGCTGAGAATCTCACAGTCTTTAATTTAGTTATCCTCACAACACCCAAATGAGAGAGGGAAGTGCAATTATCCCCTCTGAGGCCCAGAGAGACTAGATGATTTGCCCAAGGTGACACAGGAATTGAACCTGCATCTCTCCCAAGTCCAAGACTAATGCCCTAACCACTCAATATTGGTCCTGTTACTGGATCTGGCCTCCCCTGACCTCAGACACTGAGTTATCCTTAGCCAAGCTGCCACTGAGTGAACCCCAATGCTCATGAAATTGGGGGTTGGGGTGTGGGAGGGGATGAGGGCACCAACTGAGGGTGCGGGATCTGGGGTAGGGCCAGAAATGAGGAGTTCAGGGCACGGGAAGGGGCTCTGGGCTGGGACGGGGTTTGGAGGGCGGGAAGGGGCTCAGAGCTGGGGCAGGAGAGTGAGAGTGAGGGCTCTGGGGTGGGACGGGGGTTGGGGGGATTGGGGTGCAGGAGGGTGCTCTGGGCTGGGACCGAGAGGTTCAGAGGGCAGGAGGGGGATCAGGGCTGGAGCAGGGGTTGGGGCGCGGGAGGATGTCGGGATGCAGGCTCCGGGCAGCGCTTACTTGAAGCAGCTCCCGGAAGCAGCGGCATGTCCCCCTCTCCAGCTCCTACGCAGAGGCACAGCCAGGCGGCTCCGCAGGCACTGCCACTGCAGCTCCTGTTGGCAGTGGTTCCCGGCCAATGGGAGATGCAGAGCCGGCACTTGGGGCGGGGGCAGTGTGTGAAGCCCTCTGGCTGCCCCTACATGTAGGAGCTGGAGGGGGGACATGCTGCTGCTTTTGGGAGCCACGCGGAGTGGGGCAAGCCTCCCAGCCCTGCTCCCTGGCACGAGCTCGAGGGCCAGATTAAGAGGTCTGATGGGCTCGATGCAGCCCGCGGGCCGTAGTTTGCCAAGCCCTGCCATAGGAGCCAACAGTTGCAGTTTTGTGTGTGTTCGGTGCAGGGTAGGAAGTAGGCCAGGCAGAAATTGTCAGCACACTGCTGTATAGTGGGAGGCCAGTACCTGTCCTGTAGTTAATGTTGCCTTTATAAATCCAATTTTCAACCTATTCTTCTAGCTGCCACTAAAGCAGTTCTCCCTGAAATGTCACGTCACATGCCACATCCTATCTCATGCTAGGGTTTTCTAGGAAGTTTGGGGGGAAAAAATCAGAGTCATTTTAAATTTCTGGTCTGTTTAAAATGGCAGGCACGTGGCTTATTGACCCAATCCTGGGCAGCGTGGGGTGTCTCCACTGAAGTGAGCTTCGATGTGAACGAAGTCTGTGTGTGACAGACCATAGACAGTCACTAAATGTGTCTCTCACGTGTGTCTGGAACTAGGATTCTGCTTCTTGGACTCTAAAAACACAGGCTTATACTACTTCACCTCTGGGAGATTCCCCGTAGCTGGCAACTCCTGCCATCGTTTACTACATTCTTCTTACCTTTCGTTTGATTGTAAGCTCTTAGGGGCAGGAGCTGTCTTTTACTATTTCTAACCGCACAAAGAAGAGTTTTGAATGTGTGGAGATGACCACCAAAGCTCCATTAACTTAAATGGGCCTATGCATAGGTGCAGACTTCATTGCAGGATCAGGACTTTAGTTACTAATGTTATTCATGGATTCACTGATACAATTTTTCAGAGAACTAATTTATTTCCTCAGTAGCTGGCATCCTTTCAGCTATGCTTTAACATGTATAAAATGCCCAATGGCAATTAACTTTTGTTGTAATCAGTGTTGATTTTCTCTGGGGGGTGGGGGGAGGGGAAGGAAATTAGTTTTTCCTTTTGCATTTGTCAAGTGAGGATGCCAGAAATAAACATGGTCACACAGTGAGTGACAACTTAATTTAAGAACCCACGAATATATGTGTCTCTCCTGTTTTTGTGCTGTGACTCAACATAGCTATTCTCCTCCAGGAGTCCCTAAATGTTAAGGAAAAGCCTATTTGCACCTCAGATCATCAACTCTAAGCTCAGTTGCTGACAAAGACACCGTGAGACACTCAAAAATATCCAATCTGAAAGCTGACATTTCAGCTTAATCTTCCCCAGTGATGTGAACAACTGAGGGCATGTAAAAGCAGGCATCACAACTGTAACAAACATATGTGTACGTATGTTCTGTGTGTCTGTCTGTCTATTTATCTATCTAAAAATATGGAGGTGATAGGCATGTGACAAATTTAGAACCTTTTAATAAATTAATTTACCATGCCTCTTTGACTACCTTTGTGGCTATGTGTGAGCTAATCCCCCGTTCTGGGATTTAGTCTAATAATTCAAAACCCTGAGCAGCCTCCAAAAGCTGACATTTAAAACAAATATATCATCCTGCCACAGGAGTGTTTTATTCCCCACTCAAATAAAGGGAAAAACCCTGATTTTGGATGTCTGGAAATGGAATTTGTGCACACAATTGGCTAATTAGATGACCATTTGCATGTGTAAATACCTGATTTGTGCGTGTAATCTTTAACTCTGCATGCAATATTGGTAACTGCACGTGCACAGGTTTACAAACTGAGTCTTAAATATTTGAGACATAATTGGATTAAAATGTGTTCTCTTTTGTCACTTGCCTGAAATGAGAAACTGCTTTGATGGTGACGTAAGCAACTGGATGAGGAGTTCTGAAGGTTGTAATGAATAAGAGTACAGAGATTTTACTGCCAGTTCTTCCACGATATCTACGAGAAATCAGACAAGTAATGATGGCTCGGCTGAGCAGCAGTTGAAAATACGTTTATATTTATTTATATACTCTAAAATTGATGTAGGTCTGCAGGCTGTGCACACAGCTAGACTAACCATATGATCCTTTTATGGTTACTCTTCTCCCCCACATTCCTATATTTTCTTTCTTTTTGCATCAGTTTTAAATTAGAGCATAAGATCTCTGGGGCAGGGACTTGTGTATTGTTCAGCACCCAAAACAAGGGGGCCCAGAATCTGACTGGGGCTATTGCAATACAAATAATAATAGCTTTCAAGCTGTACAGATACTGAAAACTACCTAGTATCCCTGTGCTCTGGCTGGCTGAGACTAATCATTTTCTGTGTAATTCAATATGTCACCTGTTCACTTCAATAACAGTGCGTGCTTTCATTCTAAAGCATGTCACCTGTGAGAGAAACTGAGACAAATCTGTCAGGTTATATCAATGATGGTGAACCAAGGAGGCTTCTGTGTCTAATAGAGCAAGCCGCCCTAGAACAATATAAAATTTGTATTCCTTTCATTTATTTTTATGCATCCAGCATGTCACAATTTTAGTTTTGCTGTTTTTTTTCTTTCATTTTTGACTATTTTAGCTTTAAGGTTTGGAGAATATTTGACAGACCTTCCTTTGGGCCTTCTATTCAGTTTCCTATACTGTACCCTCAGCATGGTATCTGAGTGCCTCTTCATGTGGATCAGCCCCTTTTCTTGTTGTTAAGAAACATTTTAGGTGCTATTTACTGGAAAAACAAATTTATGACACACACATCTATATCTGCAGGCTAGTGTACTGCAGCCTGCTGTAAACTCATTAATTGTCCTCAGTCATGACAACATCAGGCCTCCATGGATAATCTATGCAGAAAGGCACCAGCAATGCTGACACTCAGGATGACTTGCTTTGTCAGTTTATTGCCACAGAACCCAATGATTTGGAGACCTGGTGCTTTGCACCAAATGTAGCTAATGATCGGTTTTGAAAGATCTTGAGAAAGAGACTGCTTTTGCCAAAGGAACTTATTTGAAACAATGTCAGATTTGGCTCTAATTTCACACAAAGCCAAAGGAACAAAGCCAAAGGTTCTGCTGAAAGAAATTCAAATTTAGAACAAGGATCTAAAACCTGGGGTTTTTAAAAGAATTTTAACTTCTATATATGGCACCCAGACACTGTGACATCCTAGGAATTCCTTGAGAAACATACTTGTAGCGGTAGTTGTGATAAGTAACAGCAAAGGATGAACTCCTGTCCTCTTTTGCAGCATAATAGAGTGGTGACTAGCTTGTACTTGGCATTAGTTGTCTGAAGTGAATTTGAGGTGGTTTGACCAAATATTTATTTTATGAGTTTTGAATTTCCCACCTTTGTTTCATTGAATGCCCCTTTGTTCTGTTCTCCCTAACGCCTATCACAAGTTCCTGGTCTACCTTCTTGAGGCCAGTCATTCTATATACTTTCATCATGTCCCCTTTCTAAGATAAACAATCACAATTTTTTCAGTCTCTTCATCTAAGGGTTTATCGGGGCCCTTGATCATTCTCATTGCTCTTTGAATCTTTTTAGAGGAATGGCGAGAAAAATGAGTCAGCCTAGGGTTTTCTTCTATTGCCTCCTGTTGCCTAAGAGGAGATGGATAGGAAACAGGAGCCACTCTCAGGGACAGGAGCCAGCAACAGAAGAGGGAAGAGCAGGAGAGAAAATTGTAAGGCTATTGGGCAGCATGGCGTGTCCAGGGGAGCAGGGTGAGAAGAGGATGAGGTGTCTGGACATCATGTCTAGGGAGCAAGTACATGTAAAATGTCATGTACTTGAGGCTGGTAATAGTACTTCTCTCTCTGGCTCTGGTGTAACCACTGTTGGATTATTGTGTTCAGTTATGCGTACCAGGAAGGATATTGAGAAATAGGAGATTTTGGAGAAGATCAGCTAAAGTGAGGCAGGGCTGGAAGACTGATTTATGAGGAGAGACTAAAAAAGCTAAATATGTGTAACGTGGCTAAGAAAAACAAAATGGGGAGGTGGGGGAGAAGACATGACAGTTGACAAATATTTGAAGGGGTGTAACATCGAAAGTGAAATCCTGGCCCCTTTTAGAATTCTGTGGCAAAGCTCTCACTTCAGTAGGGCCAGGATTTCACCACAAGATTGGTGAGGAATTACTCCAGTTGGTGCAAGATATAAGTAGGAGTGAAGGTGTGAAACTTGCATTGAACTTCAGGAAGACTTTCTTGTCAGTGAAATGTGTTAGACTGTAGACTAGTCCTCCAAGGCATGTGACAGCGGCCCACTGACTGCATCTTTTAGAACCTACCTGGACAAATCACTAGAGAATAGTCTGTGATTAGGGAACAATTTTGGGATTGGGAGAGCAAGGATTTTGCTACGTATACTTTATAGAATGGGGATAAATAACACGGGTAACAGTTTATTTACCTTATTGAAGCTGGCTACGTCTGTTATGAGAAGCAGCAAATCAGTTGAGAATTCTCTTCAGATCAAGAGACTCTGAAAACTTTTTCAATAGCTATGACAGCCAAGTCTCTTAACCAGTCACTGGCCTTGCAGTTCCTCAGGTAATCTTTAATCTGTTGAATGCACGAGTACTTTCTTTCACCTGCAGCTCTTGACAGAGGAATACTCACATCCAACACACATAATTTATGCAGTTTGTGGAAGGCAAGTTTGTATTTATCCAAAAAAAATTAGCAGCTGTAGCAAACTGTCAGTCTTGGACTTCTGCTCTTCTTCATAGCATTCAATTACTTTTGGGAAGAGTTTTACTTGGTCTTCACATTCTCTATGTCACATCTATAGTGTTCTGTGAGCAGTTTTAATTTTAGAAAATCAAGAAAGTTCTCATAATTTGGGTTAAAGCAATTGACACCAACAAGAACTGATTTATTTTCAGAAAATCTTAAGGCTTGTCTACACTACAAAATTTAATCGACTTATGTTCGGTTGACTTACAGCCATCAGTTATTAAACCGGCTGTTCATGTCCACACTACCCTCCTTTTGCTGGTGGTGTGTATCCTCTTCAGGAGTGCTTGCACCAACGTACGTGGGGCATTGTAGAGGGCTGGCAGCCTGGCGTGGCAGAGCTCTGGCTGGCAGCCTTGTGCGGGGTTGACAGCTCAAAGGCAGCAACACGTGATGTAAGCAACACAGTGTCTACATGGTCACTGTGCTGATCTAACTACGTTGACCTAAGCACTATGCCTCTTGCGGAGGTGGAGTTACTAGTCGGTGTAGTCGGTGACTTACATCGGTGGGAGCAACATTGAAGTGTAGACTCTTACAGTTAGGTCGATGTAAGCTGCCTTATGTCAACCTAACTGTGTAGTGTAGACCAGGCCTTATTTGAAGTGTTCCGGTTATTTGATCAAGCACTAGCAAAAAGGCATGTTTCCTGAAGCCTGTTTTATCTAAAAGGGGCTGTTCTTCACTTGACACTTCTTCAGTCAAAATGTATTCCTGAAGTATTTTTTTGGCAATTTTCATACATGACTGTGTATTCCCCAAACTTCAGACAACTTCAAATCATTTCCCAAAGCTATAGTAATGGCTTCACTCCATATTTTATCAAATGTCTCTTCCAAATCTCTCATGTTCAGTAATTGACTGATTAGGGCATCCACAGATAAGCATGCCTGAGACAAGTCAACACTCAACTGCTTGCAAGGAGTCAGATGTAACTTTAAGTCAGGGGTGGGCAAACTATGGCCCGTGGGCCGCATTCGGCCCATCAGACCTTTTAATCCAGCCCTCAAGCTCCCGCTGGGGAGTGGGGTCCGGGGCTTGTCCCACTCCGTGCGGCTCCCGGAAGCAGCAGCATGTTCCCCCTCTGGCTCCTATGCGTAGGGGCAGCCAGGGGGCACCACAGGCAGCCTTGCCCCAAGCGCTGGCTCTACAGCTCTCAGTGGCCAGGAACCGCAGCTAATGGGAGGTGCAGTGGTGGTGCCTGTGGACGAGGCAGCGCACAGAGCCGCCTGGCCGCACCTCTGCGTAGGTGCTGGAGGGGGGACATCCTGCTGCTTCCGGAAGCTGCTTGAGGTAAGTGCCACCCGGAGCCTGCACCTGATCTCCTCCCGCGCCCCAACCCTCTGCCCCAGCCCTGATCCAACCTCCTGCCCTCTGAACCCCTCAGTCCCAGCCCGGATCATCCTCCTGCACCCCAAACCCCTCATCCCCAGCCCCACCCCAGAGCCCACACCCCCAGCTAGAGCCCTCACCCTCCTGCCCCAGCCCTGATCCCCTTCCCACCCTCCGAACCCCTCAATCCCAGCCTAGAGCACCCTCCTGCATTCCAAACCCCTGATCCCCAGACCCACCGCAGAGTCCTCACCCCGCCCCCCGCACCCAAATCCCCTGCTCCAGCCTGGAGCCCCCTCCCACACCCTGAACTCCTAATTTCTTTCCCTACCCCAGAGCTCGCACCCTCAGCCTGTGCCCTCACCCCCTCCCACATCCCAACCCCCAATTTCATGAGTATTCATGGCCCACCATACAATTTCCATACCCAGATGTGACCCTCAGGCCAAAAAGTTTGCCCACCCCTGCTTTAAGTAGTTGAAGACTTTTTGTGAATATGCTAAGGAGGACAATGAAGTCAGTCCAATACTGAACTAAGAACTCGTGCACTTACTGCTCTGTCACCTCTTGACATATCTCAAGATAGTATAGTGGATGTGACAAGGATGGATGAAATTGTGTTTTTCGCAGCATTACAAGCAGAAAGTTGGCATGCCCATCGAGTATCTCAGAGCTTCTTCAATTCTAAAACTTTATTTTGGGGTTGTACTTTCTTTTGAATGGCTATGCATTTAGTGTGTATAGCCTAGCCAATGAGAAAAGTGTACAGTTTCTCCAGGATAGTGAAAAAATTCAGTGCATGTTTGTTTCCTTTGCTAATAACTAAATTGAGCCTGTGATTGAAACAGTTAACATACAATGTTTGAGGTACTTCTTCCCGTAAGGGAACTTGCACACCATTAAGATTTCCACTCCTAACATTGGCACTGTCATAAGTCTGGGCTATACAGTTCTGTATATCAGTATCACACTGTGACAATGAGTTCTTACCATACTGAAGGAGAGACTTTACATCAAGTGACAGCAGGATGGAAGCAAGAAATCTTTCATATACAACGCCATGCAAATAATGTCTCAACACAACTGACACTTGTTCTGTTTTGCAAATGTCTTTATTTTCATCAATCACTATAGAGAAATTATTAGCCTCTTTCACTTCTTGACTTATGTATTCAAGTACCATTTCTGACATAATGTGGATGATTTCATTTTGTATTGACAAATGGGTTTATTTTGCATTGTGCGGACAACTTGCAATATTCTTTCTTACCATGTTGTTGTATTTGGCTGTTAAGACTCAGGAGCTCCAGGAATTTGGCCTTGTTGTTGCTATTTTCACTCTCTTCTTTTCCTCTTTGAGCAGTCCCCTCAACTGCGGTGAGTCACAGGACATCTGCCACAACTTCAGTTTACATGTGGTTCTTGTGCACTACAGCAAAATATGCATCAGTAATTTGTGACTGAACGGAAGATCATTATCTTTTGACTGAATATCTTTGAATATTCCATACCACTTGACAGCTCTTGTGATTCTGCCTGTTTTCATGCTGTCAGAATCCTGACTTCTTGGCCAGAGCTTTCTTTCAGTTACTGAAGCCATTACCAATAAACACAGATTTTTCTACAGCAATGGATGTTGAAAAAAAAACTTCATGGGAGGCTGTAAGCCACATTCATTATTTCGCTTTATTCAACCTAGGGATATAAACAGAACCACTCTTTCTTTTTAAACTTCTCTACTTGTTCTGCATTTCATTTGAGGATAAGGTCTTAACTGTGGTTGTTTGGGCCATCATATACAATTTGCACAATTTCGCTTTGTCCTGGTGGAATCTTACTCCCTGGCCTTAACTTATTACCAGGCAGGTTCTCTTCCACTTTCCATTCACAATGCCATATCGCCCAGTTGTTTCCTTCCGCCTCTTCAGCTGATGAAGAATCTGATGCTGAATGTTCCATTTCTGATTCTTCTACGATACAATCTTCTTTGTCATTATCTAAGGTACAGAATTGGAAGGTAATACTGGTAGAACACTTTCCGACTGATTTTTCCAAAATTTGGCCCATTTCTGAAGTTGAGGGAAGTCTTGTTGAAGTCTTGGAGTATTTACTTTGATGCATTTTGTTTGCTGAAAAGTTCTGAAATTGTCAATGATTGTTTGCGTGACACCTTTGAAAAATATTTTTTGAACTACTTGTATTCATAAAGAGGGGGCCTCTTAGGCAGGGACCTGGGCTAGGCCTCTCTTGCAGGCTACTATTTTGGTCTAGTCTAGGCCAGACTTCCAGGCTAGCTTCCTCTTCCTGGCTGAGTCCATGCTCCAGGAAAGAGTGTGTGTGTTTGGTGCCAGCCCATAATCTAAGGCTGCAGGGGAAAATCACCTGGAAAAGGAAGGATACATGCACTGCACCCCCCTGCACATGGACTGGCCCGGTTCTGTCCCTGGCTAGAGAACCTGGCCTGGCTGAGAGCAACCTCTCTGTCAGCTACCTTCACTGGTTCCCGCTTGCTGGGGCGGGGAGAGGGAAGGAGTGAGTGAGTGAGACAGAGTGACAGTGTATGTGTGGATGTGACTGTTCATTGCAACTACATAACCTTTGGAGATATTCCCCAAGCAAGCAGAGACACAGGATGGTCATTGGTTTGAATCTCACTTCCACTGGAGTGTGTCCTGTAGGTTGCATTTCAGCAGCAATCTCCTTGATCTCGGAAGTAAGGAACCACCTGCTTGTATTTCACTAGTCATTGCCACAGCCACAGCTCACACACTATAGTAAGGGAACAAATCGCCTCTGCTGCTATTCCACTTCTCTAGTCAGGTGGGATAGCAGAAGGGGGGAGTGGGAAATATTTTTTAGGGGTACCAGCTACCCCTTGACATCCCTTGTCTTATTCCTTCACTCGCAGGACAGGAAGGATCTCCAAGAAAATCACTTGGACAAGTCCTCTCCTTCTTCACCCTTCTGGGTTCCCTGAAGTCATGTCTAACCTGTGGCATCTCTTGCAATGCAGCATCAATAGTGCTGATATGCAGTAGTACCAGTGGATCTGCTCCTGTTGACTTCAGACGACTTTCCAATCTTGCATTACTGTAGCAGGAGTGAGTGAGTGAGAAGAGAAAGGTGAACATGTGTAAAAGAAGATTTTATGAACTGAGAAGAAATACAGGAGTCTGTACATTTTCATTTAAATGTTTTTTCCACATTGGCTTCCCCACTCCAAACTGAGCATTAGTAAAGCAAGTTTAAGTAAGAAAACTTCACAATACAAATGATTTTAAACAGAATTAGAAAAGTATTTGCCATCCATCCATATTTATATGGATATAACCCACCTGCAGCAGCTCACAACCCCTCACGCACAAGCTGCAGATACTGTGTAAAAACAAAAACCCAACAACTCTACTTTCCTGTAGTTGAAATTAGTCACTGACTCTTCCCTTGCAGAAATGGCACTTACAGATGACAGCAATTCCCCTGGACCACACACATCCTAGCACTTCTTCAGACTTACAGTCCAGCTCATCCAACAGGATCACTTGTGGCATCTGCTTTTCAGATGTTGTACCTCTTCTCTTCTGATCTCAGGGCACCTTGCGAGACTTCTGATATCTTGCTCGCTGGTGGTCTGCCCTTGACCTTCTCAGGGTGGCCTCTCCTAGGGCATGGGAATCATGAGTGAGTCTATTCCTGACCACTTTGGAGAGGACCTCCCTCCCTCCCCAACTAATTCCTTTCTCAGAAACTGTAGCTCTCTCCCTGGGGAGTTACTGCCTCCCAAAATGTTTGTTTTTTCCATAGCCAGCAGGAAGTGTTCTCACAGACAACAGCTTTTTTTAGGCCACTTTATTCACTGAAGCACCAACTGTCTTTTCCTCTCACACTCCACTTTTTCTAGCAGCCATCTCAGGTACCAACGTTCCATTCTGCTGTTGTCCTCTTCAGCTTCAGTCAAGAGCCCTCTATCTGGTGTACCCCTGTGATAATGCAGTTCTGGCGGGACCCAACTGAGAGTGCCAACTCAGGACAAATTGCTCAAACAGGGCAGTTACAGCCCAAGGTTGGGGTTTTTTCCACCTCTAAGGCAAACCAAACCAGCCAGACTAGGAGGACTTCGGTCTCACCCCACTGGCTAACCGCAAGTCTTACAAGCAATCTCCTAAGACACTCCAGTTTCCCAGTATCACCACCAGTGCCACTCGTTATGGAGACAAATGGTTATGAAAACCAATACCCCAGTAAAAGAAAAAAGGTTCTCCTGATCCCCAAGGACCAAGCCCCAGACCCAGGTCAATATACAAATCTGATCTTACCCACAAATCACGCTGTTGCCAATCCTTTAGAATCTAAAATCTAAAGGTTTATTCATAAAAGGAAAAAGATAGAGATGAGAGTTGGAATTGGTTAAATGGAATCAATTACATACAGTAATGGCAAAGTTCTTGGTTCAGGCTTGCAGCAGAGATAGAATAAACTGCAGGTTCAAATCAAGTCTCTGGAATACATCCCCCGCTGGGATGGGTCCTCAGTCCTTTGTTCAAAGCTTCAGCTTGTAGCAAAGTTCCTCCAGAGGTATGAAGCAGGATTGAAGACCAAATGGAGATGAGGCATCAGCCTTATATAGTCTTTTCCAGGTGTAAGAACACCCCTTTGTTCTTACTGTGGAAAATTACAGCAAAATGGAGTCTGGAGTCACATGGGCCAGTCCCTGCATACTTTGCTGAGTCTCAAGGCATATTTGCCTTTTCTCAATGAGTCCATTGTATAGCTGATGGTTCTTAATGGGCCATCAAGCAGGCTAGGCAGAGCTAACACCAGCTTGTTTGGGATGTCACCCAGAAGCAAAGCATAGCATAAGTTTGCAATACAGACAGTATAGAGCCAATATTCATAACTTCAACTATAAAACTGATACACACATATAGACAGCATAATTATAACCAGTAATTCATAACCTTGTCTTAGACACCCCATTTGACCCCCTTTATACAAGATTTGGGTGCCACTACAGGACCTTGGTTGCAACAATGATCTATATGGTCCCAGATTATATCAATAACGTCACAACCCCGTCAAAGAGCCACCTCAGTCATCTCCCATTGCCAAGTCCTCTGCAGCAGCTCTTGCAGTGAAGTGCTCTCACCAGTGCATAATCCTCAGGAGGAGGGGAAAGTAGTAGCATATAGGACCTTTGAGCAGACTCCTTGCCACAAGATACGTATCCCTTACATGTCTCTCAGTTCGGTTCCATTACCAAGAAATTCTGAGCTTGTCTACCATTGTGGAGACTCCCAAAGTATCTCTGGAGGGATTTTGGTAGGAAGCTTATGCAGACTCAGTGTGCAACCCTCTGTTCACCAATAAATGGGATCAGATAGCTCTTTCCTTTCTGGAGCATCTGGAGTTCTGGGTAAACAGCTTATGCAAATGAAGCAGCTCTGTGGCTGTTCTTCCCCTCCCACCCCCCAATTCACCAGCAGGTGAAAGCAGAGAGCTCCTTGCTCTTTAGCGCTCCTGGTCTCAAGGCTTATGTGTGACATTGATAGCCCAGGAGTCTTAAGGCCTCTCTCTTCACCAAACAGGGCAGCAGCAATGCAAGCTCTGCAATGCTACCTCATCAATATGCCTCAGCTCTGACCTGGAAGGACAACTTTAAATGGGCTGTGAGGTCCTTGATTCATCTCTGTATTTGTTCAGTCCTTGGCATCTCTGCTGAAATGGCTTCAAAATCAGGTTGGAGGGGACAGCTGGAGTCATGGCCAAACTTTTAGGTGCTACAGAATAGAGACTGTAGCACATCCTGGGTAAATTGTGTTTGAAATACCTAGCAGTTGCTAACCTACCAGCGTGAAGGCTTTAAAAGATATTTTGAATTTCCCAAGCCAAAGACTGTTTTCTTTTTTTAGGAATACATGGGTCAATCAAATTAGTTGACAAACCAGTCATCTCATGACATTTTAATTGTTGCTGTTTCATTCTGAAAATAAAGAGTTCTCTTCAACCCTTTTTGGTAAGCAAGGATGTATACACATAATTATAGGATGCTTTTGTTATAAAAAAGTTAAATGAAATGACTAATCTATTCTGATGCGAGAAGTGACAGCTGTAACAAACCCGCTGCTCTATCAGCCATAATCTTTTATCCCTGCCTTGTACTAATGAATAAATCATTTTATTATTACATAAAATTACATTCTAATCATTCTCACGTCAGTCTATTTCATGTTAGACCTGAGCAATCTAAGGCTCTGTTGGTGCTTGGGTTTCCCCCTTCTGCTTTGTTGCTGAGAAGTCACATTTACGAGCACTAAGGAAGGGACGGGGTGTGGGAACTGGCAGAAAGGGAAGGAGAGAGAGAAATAGGGAGGGAACTAGGAGGAGGAAGGAGACAGCGGAAGAGAAATATGGGAAGAGAGGGCTTGAAGGGAAGTAGGGAGTGGGTGGAGAAAATGTGAAGTGGGAGGTGAGAAAAATGGGCATGGAGGGGGGAAAAGTAAGAAAAAGAAAAAACCTGAAACAATATACAGACGAGGAAAAAAACAGAGAAAACCAATAAGTGGTGAGTGAGAGGAGAGACAAGATGAATCATAACCATGTAGGTCACAGGGGTGGGGCCTTTTACGTGGAGCTGCTGGAAACTGGGGGCTTCAACAGCAAATGGTGGGATTGGCCACTGATTCGCCCAGATAGTGGAGTCAGCAGACAAGTGCTGTGCTTGAGAAAGTGTCGGAACACAAATATTGGGAGGGCCATAAGATGCCGTTCCAGCTCCCCCCAAAAGTGCCAAAATGGCATCCCGGTGTGTTCTGGAGGGATCGGAGCACTGCCTGGGGTCCTCCTTTAGCTCATGTGGGATGCTTTGGAGCTAAAGAGCAAGGAATCTAGCCCTAGCTCCTGCTGTGTGGTGCGTGTGTGACAGATATGGCAGTGCCCTTGGAAGATCTTATTAAATTAAATTTAAGTATCTGTGGAGTCCATTGTATTGAATGAATGGTTTATATATTATTGTTGGCTGGGATTGTATGTAACCTCTCAAAGGGGGAAATGACAGATGTGAAACCTGGGTTTCAAAGCACTATATTGAACAATGTGCCAGACAAGTATGGCCTTTTGGAACAAAAGCTGTTAAGTGGTTTTCCTGGGGAATAGCTAGGGGGAGGTTGTGTTGCTTCTCAGGACACCCATAACTGTGAATCACCTTGTTGCCACCTGTCTCCAGTGTGAGAGAGTCTTGCCTGTGCCAGCTGGGTGTTAACTGCCTAACACAACCAGCCTGTCAGCAGATCAAGCCCTGTCCTCGGGGCTATACCAGCCCTCCTGGTTGATAACAGATGCACCCCAGCCTCTGAGTACCTTCAAAGTGTCCCCTTGTGGTATGCAGTCCTTGATCACTGGATACCCACAGAAATTCCAGATCCTCCATTCCCAAAGGAGTGTACCCTGGTTTACCAGTTTTACCTTCGCTTACTGTTCCTGTTTCCCACACAGCACTTGTTTGATTATAGTAAAACAAAAGGAAATTTATTTTAAGAAAGAAGAGATTCAAATAGAAACCAGTGTGAGTGATGGAAACAAATGGCTACATAAAAAAATAAAAATAAAACATGAACTAGGGAAGGGGCGGCCAACCTAAGCCTGAGAAGGAGCCAGAATTTACTGATTTACATTGCCAAAGAGCCACAGTAATACATCAGCAGCCCCGCATCAGCTCCGCCCCCAGCTCCCAGCGTCTCCCGCCCACCAGCAGCCCTGTCGATCAGCACCTCCCCCTCCCTCCCTGCACCTCCTGATCAGCTGTTTTGTGGAGTGCAGGAGACTCGGGGGGGTGGGGGAGGAGGAGTGAGGGCACAGCAGACTCAGGGGAGGGGTGGAGTGGGGGCAGGGCCTGTGGTTGAGCAGTGAGCACCCCCGGCACATTGGAAAGTTGGCACCTGTAGTTCCAGCCCCGGAGTTAGTGCCTATACAAGGAGTCGCATGTGGCTCCAGAGCCACAGGTTGGCCACCCCGAACTAGGGCTTACACTTATTAATAACTACCTTTCCTATCTAATAAATTAGATTCTCACCACAAAATTCAGTCTTTTTTGCAGTGTTTGCTAGCCCCAAAGAGCCAGGATCCAGTCGTTCATGAAGCACTTCTGCTCATCAAGGTACCTTCTCAGTGAATGAATGCAGTCTCTCTCTCTCTGCATCCTCTGATATCCTGTGTGATCCATGAACCTCTCAGTGCCAACTGGCAAGGGGCTTACCAGAATATCCTGATTCTGGTATGTACATTCTGGGTCACCAAAGAATGTCATGTGAGATCTTAAATGAAATCCAGGATCACACTGATCATTAATATCATTGTGAAAAATATGTACAGATGCTATGTAAGGAGCTATGTACATATAGTGAAAATATGTTCTTAGATTCTGTATCACAGCAGAGGTTTAAAAACAGGTTTTCTGTCAGACAAAAGATGTTTATTTGCTTGTCTCTCTGTCGGCAGGTAAATTAAGCATTGTAAGATAACACAATGGTGGCACATTTACATACAAAGTCAACAGTGATATGAAGTCAACAAGGAGCACACAGCGAGGGGGGAGAACCTTGTTTGGATATACACTTCAAAGGTTTGCTGGACTATATTTGGGGAACAGAGAAGATAACCCATCATCCTGCACCTGCGAAGTAAATGGCAGTGAATTTACATTAATGAAAATGGGATCTCAACCAGCCTGGATTGCAGATGCTGCAAAAGGTGTTGGGTGAGATAAGACTTCTTTAGATGGGTGGTTAGCCTGTTAAGTTTAGGCTCTAGAAAGCATGTTATAATTTTGTTTTATATTCAATCCTTGTGTTTCCATTATCCTTACTCACTCTCTCTTTGATGATAAACGTATTGTTGTTTTCACTATAAATCTATCTCAGTGCTGTGGTATTAAGCTAAGGGCTGATCCTGAGTTGAATCATACAAGCTTGTGTGTACACTGTAGCCTTGGGGATAGCAGACCTGGTGTTTGTATGAGTGTTCAGTGGCAAAGGGGCTGGACACTACAGAGGAGCGCTTCAAAGGGGCTCGGGGATGGGTGTACCTATTGTTAACTTGCATGGCAAGGTAAGGGCTGGCCGAGCCTACAAGAGAGTGCTTGGTGGCTTACAGGCTGGTAGTGTCAAGGAGTGGACGCCCAGTTAAGCACAAGCAAGTCTTCCTCTTGCTGGAAGCTGGGGGCTAACAAGGTGACTCTCAGTCCTGGGTGCCCCAAGCTCCGTTATGTATTGAATCAGTCTTTTACCTTTATTTACAGACAGGGTGATCCCTTTGCTGTCATATCCTTCCTTTTCACTTCTAAGTGGTTTCAGTGTTTATAGTCTTTGATAGTTTTCCATTGACTTCTCTGGCTTTATGCTACAGTGGACAGTTGAGCAATACATTATGTAATCAGCTAGCCAGGGAGGGGTGACCACTCCTTCCTGCTTAAATGGGCCCAGGGCCGGCTCCAGGCACCAGGCACCCAAGCTGGTGCTTGGGGCGGCACCTGGAGGGGGGCGGCGGGGCGCTCCGGCCGTCGGGGAGAGCGGGGCCACAGCCGGGCTCGCCGCCCTCCCCCCGGCGCTCTGGCCGCCCCCCCTC
>NW_020664435.1:16612136-16723649 GCF_002925995.2 Terrapene triunguis | reverse complement strand
ACCCAGGCATGTGATTCTCCAGTGACTCACTTTCACCCAAAGACCCTAAGGGCATTATTTTCAATATAGTTACATTATTCCTTAAAAACAATCCGTACACACATTTTACAATGATTATGAATATTGATAATTTACAAGCCTTCAGTAGATATGTCAAATGCTACACTTTATGGGTAAATATCATAAAAGCAGTGTATTAGATATAGTGAGTTTGTCAGGTCTGAGATGGGAGTGAACCCTTTGCCAGTTGGCACGCCTGGAGATGAATGCAAATTCCCCACCTCCCAGTATGCAAAAAAACAAGCCTTTTGAAGCTACATTCGGAGGAATGGGTCATTGTCTGCTGATCACCTATTACATGGGATCAAGATCAAAGGCCCAAGCTATAGAAGGCCTGGTTTTTCTCTTCTAAACTTGTAACCCCAGGGAAAGCCCGGTAGTGGTTTTGAAAGACTGACACCTACCAGAACCCAAGGTTGGAGTTGGGGTGACCTCTGGTAAGCTTTTTTAACATGCATGTAGGTTCTTTTATCATTCGTCTTATGATCTTTTATTATGTTTTCTCTATAGTGCTTTTGCCTTAAGAATAAATATTCTTGCTTAAAAAGAGCTATATGGTGACATAACTGCAGGCCATTTGTATCCTGTCTAACCTGTTTTTTGTGGAACACTGTATGGATGACTGGAGAACTAGTAGGATTATGATGTTGCAGGCAAATGCATCTGATTAACTGAGAGAGGGAATGATATTTTAGTTCAGACTGTTCATTGTGATAATACCTATTAACTTAAATGCCTGGCAAACACTTGGAAGAAAGAATCATGTTGTTAAAGATTGAGAACCTCTATCCCTTCCACTAACTGCTGTGAAACCTCCCGATGTATTTCTTTGGGTCTTTCACAAGAAACAGAGAGAAAAGACTCGACATTTCCAAGGTAAATGACAAGCAAGAAAAAAGTCTTTTATAAAATAAAGCATAAAACCTCCAGGCCTTCTTTATAAGACATGAAGAAATAAAAACTGTGTGCAATCCCTATTTTTCCTTTGCAGATCAGCTTTAAGGAATATCCATTATATTGTAACTAGTTACCAGAGTGATGGGTTCTGTCATATAATTGCACAAATATTATGTGGTGTTCACTAGTTTATTCATGTGTGTTACTAAACTTTTATTTCAAGGACAATTTGTTTTATTTTGTTGGGTTTAGGGGAGTGAGAGGCAGGATGGAAAAGTGAGTGTTTGGGGAGAGGGTGGCTTAGTTCAGTTCCCCATCATTGTGCTCTTAGCCCCAGCTATTATGTTAAAAAAAAATACAAGTAGGAGCTGAATAGAAACTGGTCCTCTGAGTATAGTGTCGGAGTATTTACAATGACAGTACAAACAATCTGGATTTTAATGTAATTGGGGATAGTGATCTGCTTCTGATCATGCAAATTGATTATAATTCCAAAATATAATTTTATGTGCCAAGAATTTTCCTTAGCTGTTTCTAATTTTCACATCTATCTATCATATCGGAGTATTGTGATTCGTAGGGATTGATGGAGTATTAATGCTGCTTTATCAGATTATGTAATTGAAAGGCTCTTTCTTTAGCAGTTTTAGTTTGTATTTGTTTAATGGGTTTTCTGGTATTTAGTCCGTATTGTGACGTAATTCTAATGAAAGTGTAAAGATGTATGGGTTCCTGTTAGCTGTTTTCTCTCTCTTGTGTCTTTGTGTACTGAAGATGGGGGGTCTCTAGTAAGCATGTAAATCTGAATTCTGTGGGTATTCACTAATGACTGCTCCCTTTTCAGAAGTCTTTAGTAATACCAAGCATTCATCTCGCTGCTGGAATATTGTTGTCCAGTTGCTGCAAACACACTCCCGCAGGCAGACTTTTGCCTGAGCCTCTTCACATTTAAACCAATAGGAATTTTTGCAATTGGCTTTGGTGGGCACCAGCTAAGGCCCATGATGCTGATGAAAGGAGAATAGCTTGTAAGTACCATGTATAAACTAGGGTGATAAAGATAGACCCGTGATTTTATAACATGATGAATCAGACTTTGTATCTCAGCCTCTGTCCTCCTTGGTCAGCAGACGCTGGGAGCAACTAGTATTTTTTATGGACAGAAAATCCCCCAGACCCACGACAAAGAACTTGAATTTGGGTTGGTGGTGGCCAAATATAGAGAAAACAAAAAATGGGAATGAAACAGCATACAAATATAGGTAAATGAGGCATGAAAGAGCAACATGCCACAGCAGCGATACTGAGTTAAACAATGAGAAGTATTGTATGCTTCAAACAGAATTAATCTGGTGTCTGTCTACAAAAGATGAGGAAAAACAGATAAAACTGGAGAAACATATAGTGTGGTCGATAGTCTCATCCTTCACACTGGTCTGGAAGGTGTATGTAACACCTGGGGGATTAATAGGAGAGGAGGTCAGTTGTTTAGAAGAGATGGGAAATGATGTTAAGGAGATGAAATGACCTTTTTTGAGACAGACGTCTTGTCAGTCCCTGAAAGAGAGGAGAATCTGAGAGAAAATGGGTTTGCAGGAGCCAATATGCATTCAAGCTGGTGATGTTTCAGGGGTGGCTGACAAATGAAATTCCCTCCAGAGCCTGAGCCAGTCCAGGAAAATCTGGTTGACAAGATTGTGTCCTTTGGTGGGAAATCTGCAGAACCTGGCAGAAAGCGTTGCACTTCTCAGCTGCCGTCACTGTAAATTTAGGAATAAGAATTCGCATGAAGGGTCAGCTAATCTAAGAGTAATGGAATGCTCTAGTTTTTAACAATTAAAATAGTCTCTAAAAATGGCAGAGTGGCATTTAAGGAAGATTTTAACTACACAGTTACAGGTTGAAATAGTGTGTACATCAAATGGCAAAACCAACAGACTTAGATCTAGTAGAAGGGAAGATTTCTAAAGCCGATGTCTGACTTACGTAACAAGAAATGGAACAATATTGGACTTAGTACTGAATAATACAGAGGATATAATTGAAGGCATGTGCTGTAGGCAGGCGTGAATTCAGGAAGCAGTGATCAGTGTCTTAATAATAAAAAAGACACAGAGAGGATGAAAAGCTTAGTCTTTGGAATAGGAAAGAGTCATAAATTATGGGAAGTAAATTATACGAAGTAAAATGAAACAGAATGCAGAACCTTGGAAAGCCTAGGGAAGGAAAGAAAAGAGTCCCAAAATGGAGACTGCACAAAGAAAGCCCTATGGATGAAATCCTGGCCCCACTGAAGTAAATAAGTCTTTTCATTGACTTCAGCAGGGTCAGAATTCCACTGTATGTGTGCTCCAAAGACACTGGGTGAGAATGGGTAGCCAGTTTTGGATAAAATAAGAATCAAGCTCAGTCTTCATCCTAAACTAAAGCTGAAACCATTTTCTGTTTTTGCCCACCCTTACTTCTCCTAGTTCTTGATGGAAGTGGAAGGACCTAAATACCGCAAGAAATTCTTTCTTGTGATATCTGTGGCCAAAATAGTACCAGGAAGTCTGTTCTGTCAAGATATCTAGCCCAATGTGGTTCCAACAATTCAGTTATAGTTCTGAGATCCATGCTTTTGAGTGCTTTTCCAACCAGAACCATGTAGCCTCTTGAGATTTGCCCAACATTACTTGTAAATCATTTTAATGTTTTTTAATTCCATGTGGATAAATTAAGGAAATTAATTAAAGGTCAATTCCTAGAGGGAAAACTCTCCTTGACTTCAAAAGCACTGAATAAGAGCATAGGTTTTGACCCTCAGAGGGTCAGCTGTCCCCCCATTTTAAATCAATGGGAAAACACCTATTGGCATTAGTAAGAGCAGATCCATAGACCACAATCCTGCAGCTGACTCATCAGGACTGAACCTGCGTGTAGCCAGTTGCAGAATTGAGGCTTTAGTGATTAAGGAAAAGGAGGCAGCTTGAGATGTATGAAAATTACCAGGCACATACAGGGAGAAGGCAGGTTGAAAAACCAAATGGAAAAGAGCTAAGCAGTAAATGAAATGGAAAAAATAACAGTGGGAACAGCGATGAATTGGTAAGACTTTGTTTAAACATGTAAGAAACAAGCTGCCAGGTACAGTGTCAGTGGGGCATGCATTAAGTGACTGAGTGGGAAGTTAATAACAGAGGAGGTTAATATTGTTGAAGAACCCAGTGCATTTTTTGTGTTAGGATTCATGAAAAGAACAGAGGGTCATTTTGGGGAGATGTTTTTCTTGGGGAGGAAATTGCATGTTAACAGGCTATATGACTATGTCAAATCAGATATATAAACAGTTGAAACCATTAAATATAGGGTAATGCACGGCTGGTAACCATTACAAACCTCTTACTCATTAGGGGAGTTCTGATAACATAGAGTAATCACCCAAAAGAGCAACGTCAATTCACGTACAGCTGAAGTAATGGCCTGTGCATTAGAATTTGTAATAGTGCTGTATTAAATATTAAAAAAAAAAGATTTATTTCTATTAAAAACCACACACAAGCATTAAGCATCTGACTCATTGGAAATGTACCTGATACATTAAAGGCCAATGTATAGTGCAACAGAACGCAGCTGACCATGGATGGGTCAGAGTAATCAGAATCTTGAGACTGATTCTGAAGCAGTGTTCTGTTTTGTGTGTTTTACCCCAAATCCAGAACCACTTCTCCTTCCATCTCTCATTGGTCAGTGAAGAGGAAAAAACACAAGAGTGGGAGCATAGATTAGTAATGAGATTCTTGTACATAATTTCCAAACCCCAAGCCTCTTTATTTTCCATATCGATCCTTACCTGGGAACTTCTGCTCATCTGGTATTGTTAGACTTGTGGCTCGTTGGAGTCAGACCTGGACAAGCCCATCTCCGTGCATAAACAGAAGAGGCGAAGTGATGGAGAGTGAAAATGGTTAGTGTATCCCTTCAGAACAATGTACTGTAGGAATGGTCCAAAACACAGGTGGTTTCATGAGTTACACCAAAGTGCTTAGGTACTACAGGGATGAGTGCTACAGAATATCCTAAAATAGATAAAATTATAGATCTTTCACCTTTTGGATACAATCTACACTCAGTTATCCATCGATCTCCAACCCACCTGTCGATGAACAAAGGCCAGATGTCATGCCTACTACTGTGAACAGTCCCATTAATTCAGTGGGGACTTCTCTTGGGGCTTGCCAGGCTAGGCACTAGGGCTGTATCTTTATTCACAGAAAAAAGTGACCTCCTCTCATTTAGTCATAAAGATAGGATAGGTGGTCATAGCCTCCTGAAGCCTGTTTCAGGCCACCCCGAAGGGATGTCCCTTAGTGAATCTGCTTGTCTCCAATACTCCACATTGGCAGGGATTGCAGTGTGAGTTTTTCTTATCCATCCTCTCTTGTTTGATGCTTCTAATCAGCTCACTATCTGGTGCCCTTTTATATTCCAGCTGGAGGTGCTTGGCTGTTTTTTCTTGCCACCACAATGAGACTGGACCTACTTTGCTTGACAGCCTGCTGAAAAAGCTGGCATGTGAAGGAGGTGGAGGAAAAGTTGGATGGCTGCACAATGGGGTGGGGGGTGGAGGAGGCAGGTTGGGAGGACTAGACAGTGGAGTGACGGGGAGGCAAAGGAAAAGAATATGAGGGGACAATGGAATGACTGACAGGGAATGGGAGGGCAAGCTGGGAGATATAACAGCAGGAAAAGGTGGTCTTTCATTGTGTACCTCATTTCAGGGGGTCTTAGTCCCCTGTTGCTAGTCTGACAGGTATCCTCATTTCCTCAACATCCTGCCTTGCACCAGCACTGTACGATGCTGGTCCAGGACTATAACTGTGGCTCTGGATTTTTTATTAGCTAATGATCCTTCATTATTGCGTTCATTTAATTGACACTCAGAACACCAAACTTTCAGTGAATATAGCTGAGGAGAAATAAACTCCAGACAAACCCTGTATTTGGACCTGGTACATCTTGAGTAATCCTTCTGGTACTGGACCAGAAAACTCAGTCCAGCTGCAGAGTTTGCTATGGCAGGACTTATTAATCACTCCTTTAAAAATATCACAAGCTTTTAATTTAACTTAAAAAAAACTCCAAACTGTTAAAAGCAGAGCATTGAAGCCCTGCTGATAACACACCTGGAAATCACCTATTCCTTAGAAATATGACATCACTTTTAATCCAGGTTTTAATAACCAAAGCATCATGGAGTTTTGTTTCTTTTCATCCCATGGCTCTTTTTGTAAGACAAAAGAATGAGAGCATTTATTGTACATGGCTTGCTGTGTGGCCTCTTTCTGGTCTTTGTTTTGCTTTGATAATTTTGTCACACCATTTAAAAACCTACTCATATGTCAACGCAGCATCCAAGAAAACATGCCCTACCATTCCCTGATTGAGGCAAAATTATTAAATCCAAAGACCGTCTGCTGAAAGAAATAATTTTCTTCTGCTGAATGGCTAGAGTGCTTCAATTATAAGGGAAAGCTGCATGTGAGCCATTCCAAGACAGACACACACTCTGACAGACAGACCTACCTGCCCTCCCTACACTTTTTGAGAGAATGGTATATTGTAATCGGAAAAAATCATTTATTTCCAGATAATTGGCTCTTTAAAGGACATCTGTAGGACCCAAATATCTCCTGGCATACTGTTTGAACCATTGACTTGAGAGTGTAGCAAAGGTTAGACTTAATTGACTCATTTATGGTTAATCATTTCAGCTTTGCTGTTGCCATTTTGTCTGGAGATAATTGCTCAGACCTGATTTTCTCCTTCTGACGTCTTGATTCATAAGAACAAATGAAGTTCCCATTTTGCAGGTGAGTGTGCTCCTTCATTGAGGGCAAACAGATCACACCTTTTCTGTATGTAATTCAAATCTCTGAAAAGTTGTTAAATCCATGGAAAATACAGGCTGTTAAGACAGAAGGGACATGAGTCAAATTCTGGTCTGCTACAGTGGTGTAAATCGGGAGTAACTCCATTGACTTCAGTGGAATTAATCTTGATTGTTCACCAATGAAGCTTGCTCAGGCATGTTTACTATGTAATTTGCATATTTTTAAATAAATTTAGGTTGAGACGATTACTGCAAATTTATGGCAGCATTTACATTAATTTCCCAGAAATATTGACTTTGCCATGGACCCTGTTCTGCCCTTTCTAATAGCAGGCTGATCTCTTGTAGTTCCATCAATAAAATGAAAGCTACATCACATGACTCTTTCATTTCAGTTATGTAAAATCAGTGTTTTGTACCCTTTGTTAACAGTTTGGGTTTTAAAATGAATTTAGTGCATATGAAAGTTTTGAATTAAAACTCTTTAGACAATGAAATCCTCACATCATCAAGAAGAGAGGTACAAGGTCAACCACAGCAGCTCAATCTTCTCTCACTGCCCCAACTAGGATTCTCAATACTGGGATGGGAGGGATCATCTCTAGAGGTGAAAAGTGCTTCCTTCTCCATGGCCAGCAGAGGGCCTGTCTCACACTGTCACCAATGGCACCAGTTGTAATACTGTGGTGGTTAGAGTGTGTGTGTGTGTGTGTGTGAGAGAGAGATTCCTGCCCACCACAATTTATGGTGGACACATAGGCCTCTGAATTATTTATAGATTTTGAAGCCAAAAGAGATCATTGTGATCATCTAGTGAGTCTGATCTCCTGTGTAATACAGGCCATAGAACTTCCTTGAATTAATTCCTGTTTGAACCAAAGCACATCTTCCAGAGCAAAGGAAACCTGCACAACACTTTCAAAAGACAAGCCTGGGAGCTTAAATTCGTAACTCTGCTAGACACTAAGGCTATGTCGACACTGGCAATTGAATGACAAAACTTTTGTCTTTCAGAGGTGTTAAACCCTCCCCCCACCCCAAAAGGCAAAAGTTTTGCCGTGACAAGTGCCAGTGTGAACAGCGCATTGTCGGCAGGAGCGCTCTCCAGCAACAAACGCTGCTTGTTGGGGGAGGAAGTTTTTTGTCAGCAGAGAGCTGACAAACAGCAGCTACACTGCACGACTTTTAGCGGCATTGCTGTAGCGACACAACCATGTCGCTAAAAGCTGTGTAGTGTAGACGTAGCCTGAAAATCATGAACTGAACGGAGACACTGGATTTATGGTTTATTACAGCAATATGTATTCCACTAACCCCCTTTTTTTGTCCTATGACTGTAGAGGTGTTAACAGGCCACTCTACCTTGAATGGTCTCTCAGAATATGTGCTAACTACTTATGCTAAACAATATGCTCCGCCTTGCATTTAGCTGTGATGCTCGGAGAGCTGGTCTACACTAACGCTGTAAGTTGATCTGAGGCTACATCTACACTACAGGGGGGAGTCGATTTAAGATACGCAAATTCAGCTACGTGAATAGCGTAGCTGAATTCGACGTATCACAGCCGACTTACCCCGTTGTGAGGACGGCGGCAAAATCGACTTCTGCGGCTTTTTTTCGGCGGCGCTTACTACCACCTCCCCTGGTGGAGTTAGAGCGCCGATTTGGGGATCGATTGTCGCGTCCCGACGGGACGCGATAAATCGATCCCCGAGAGGTCGATTTCTACCCGCCGATTCAGGCGGGTAGTATAGACCAGACCTAAGTTGCACTACTTCAGTTACGTAACTGACATAACTGAAGTCGACATAACTTAGGTCAATTTATAACTGTATCTACACTGCGCTATGTTGATGGGAGACACTCTCCCACTGACATAGCTTCTGCCTCTTGGGGAGGTGGAGTACAGATGTTGATGGGAGAGTGCTCTCCCATCAACTTAGCATGTCTTCACCAGACCCGCTAAATCAACACTGCTGCATCAATCACAGCAGTGCCGATTTACCGAGTAGTGTAGACGTGGCCTCAGAGTGCCATAGTCATAGTGAGCACTGAACAGTAGTGGAAGACAGCATTGATAGAGGACCAGATTGGTGCTATTCTATATGATCAGATCTACATTTCAGATCAGTTGGACACTGTCCAGTATATCAACAAAATGAGTTAAGTATTAAATTTTATACTTGAATTCAAAGTAAATGATATATAATCTCAGTTCTGACTATCAGTCTCAAATGGAGAGGAGAATGACATTTTAATGTATGTTAAAGTGAGTAATCCAAAAGTAATAATAAAATTATGAGAGAGAGAAAGAGAGAGAGAGGGGAAAATAGAAAGGAAAAATTCTGGCATAATAGTTGAAAACCCAGTGCAGAGAAAAATGCCTTTAGACAATTGCAGCAGCAATATTTCATTTAAATTTTCAAGAGAATGAGACCATAGCCTCCAAATTAGAACAACTGTGTTTTCTTTTCAGATAACCAAATTTGAAGCGTTAGGTGTGAGCAGAAAATTTTTTTCCCGAGCCTTTTTCCACACCTGTCAGAAATTTAAGCAGGTTCCCTTTGCCCTGAATGAGCAGAATTATTTCCAGATCTCAACTTCTGCCTTAAGATAAGAATAGCTGTAATTAGAGCATCTTGAAATTTTTTTGATGGAACAGTTTGCCATTGAAAACTGCAGTTTAGTCAAAATTGAAATGTTTTGTGGGAATGTGTCAATTTCACTAACACTATTCTAAGGGAAGAAGCCTAAACATTTAGTTTCAACAGTGTCATTTTGGTTAATTTGGTTTCAATATTTATATTATATTAAATATTGTGTTTATATAATATTTAATATAAAACTCTACATGAAATGTATCAAAGTGACAGTATTGAAATGAAACATTTTGATAGTCCCAAACTGAATGTTTTTTGAATTTTCATTTTATGGGAAATTTAGACTTTTATTCTAATTCGGGCCAATTCCTCTCCCCCCTCCCAAATTGTTGGGATTTCCTGTGGAATGGAAATTCAGTTTCCTGGTCAGCTCGTGTTGTAATGTCGTTCACGATTCCTATCATACCATTGCACAATCAGTGTGTGTTTATTTCAGGCATTGCTTTGTTATCGTAAGACAGGGGTCAGCAACCTTCGGCACGCAGCCCATCAGGGTAATCTGCTGGCAGGCCATGAGACGTTTCGTTTAAGTTGACCATTCACAGGCATGGCTCCCAGTGGCCGTGGTTTGCTGTTCCCGGCCACTGGGGGCTGCGGGGGGCCGTGCCTGCGGATGGTCAGCGTAAACAAAATGTCTTGTGGCATTCCATGATGGAGTGCATGTAAAAAGTTGCTGACCCCTGCCTTAAGAGGATTTGCTCTCTACAGGGATATCCCCTTTTCTTTCTCATCCACACTGAGCTTTAATAGAAATAACTCTGAATTTATACATCATTCAGTATAAGTATTCAAAATATGCTATAGCTCTTGCATTTAGAAAACCCTCAACTACTGTAATAGCCCACCAAATTATATCTGCTGGAGCAGAATAATTTAAAAGGATGGAGCTTAGTGTTCCATTGCCATGTGACAGCAAAAGGGGATTTACTCAGGATGCTGGTAACAAATGTTTGTAATTCGCAAAATTTAACATCCAAATTTTCAGTGTCAGGTCATGCAGCCATAATAATTACATTTCCTGTACCCAGCACTGCACACCCATCATAAAATCCTTCTTAATCATAAAAAAGTCCTTGAATTGCTTTCACTATATTGTCAATAATTTTCTAAAGTTTTTACTGAAACTCCATTAAGATGTCATGTAAGTGTTCTATATTTTCTTTCCTCCTTCCTATCATTGCTGATTCACCAACCCATATAATCTGCCCTCTCCTCCTAGATTTCTTTGTGACATGGTTCTTAAAGTGGTGGAGCTCAGGACTGTAGATGGGCCCAAGTCACGAGGTTCTGATCCAACTTTTTCAAAGTTCCAAGGAACTTGGATCCAGGATTTTGGTTCAGGCCATTAAAAGGCTAGTTGCCATATATGAAGTTTAGGTGTAAACTGTTTAAACTTATGGGTATTTGGATCCAGGATTTTGGTTTGGGTCCATCTAGCTTTCTGCTCAGGACCCAAAGATTTCCTGAACCACAATCGTTGTTTGCCACCACTATATAAAGGAGTAATTCTTTATAAGGTGTACATTTTTAATAGGGTGGGTAATTAACCATTGGAACACCTTACCTAGGGACATGGTGGATTCTCCATTGCTTGAAGACTTTAAATCAAGACCGGATGTCTTTCTAAAATCTGTGCTGTAGCTCAACCAAAAGTGATGGGCTTGATGCAGGGACCACTCAGTGAAATTCTCTAGCCTGTGTTATACAGGATTTCAGGCTAGATGGTTGTAATGGTCCCTTCTGGCCTTAAAATCTATGAAATTCTTCAGTAAATGTTACAATCGCTCCTTAAAACAGCATCTTAATATGACTCTTCTCATAAATAAATCTTGCTACCTCCATGAAAATGATATAATTTCTTTATAACCAGAGCTGTGAGAGACTCTTGTGGATTCAGGTTTTAAATTAATAGTATTCATTATAAGTGAATACAGGATTATAAATTTACAGCTGGGAGAATATACTCCCACCTAAATGTATCATGTATGTAAGCAGAGTCAGGATGAGCTCTACACTGACATCTGGTTGTGAATTGTCACTTTGGCTGCTGTGGGATCCTCAGTTTCTCTGTTATTGGGGCAGGAAGACTAAAGTGTTGTTACCCTGATTATACGAATCAAGGACAATGAAACTGTTTTATGACAGAGGAACTCGCCATCAACTAAGTAGCACTCGCTAGACAAGGGACATGGGTTCCAAAACCCAGTGAATTGAGAGAGACTGGGGACAGGTATTTGTACCTGATGGTATTGGGTCCCTTTTGAGGGCCTGAAATACCAATTGCACCTCCTCCTCCTCCTCCTCCTCTCTCTCTCTACTATGGAATATCAGAGCTAATTTTAATTCCATTAGGAGTCTAGTTACAGGCTGCTGAACTGAATTCACTTTGGGCCAATGGTGCATCAGCACTGAGGCTCCCCTACTACAAGCTGAAATCACTGAGTGCTGTGGGGAGGCCTGGAGATATGTTGCTGAGCAGCTGGTGGAGTGGAGCAGTTTGTGGGACAGCTGGTGGAGCGGAGCAGTTCATGGAATGGCTGGAGCCACTCACGGGACAGCTGGTGGAGCGGCGTGGCTGGTGGAGTGGCTCACGGTGAAGGCTGCAGGAGAACCCCATGGAGAGGCGGGGCAGTCAGCCTCGGACCACGTAACGTGCCCCCCCTTCCCCCCGGGGCTGGAAGGTAAAACTCTGCAGATAATCTTTTGAACTCTGGGGCTGCACTGACCAGGGACAGAGACTTTTGGGTTGTTGGACTTTTGGGACTTTGGGTGATTTTTTAGGTTGCTGGACTTAAGACCCTGAGGGAAAAAGGATACTGCCAAACTTACTTGGGGGGGGGGGTCTTTTTGCTCATGGTTTGTGTTATGAATCCTGTTTGTGGTGTTTCCCCAACATAATGCCGCATTGTTTCCCTCCTTTATTAAAAGGATTTCGCTACACTCAGACTCCGTGCTTGCGAGAGGGGAAGTATCGCCTCTTAGAGGCGCCCGGGAGGGTGGTATGTAATTGTCCCAGGTCACTGGGTGGGGGTTCGAGCCGGTTTTGCATTGTGTTATTGAAACGGAACCCCTAGATACTGAACCCGGCCCTTGTTGCTGCCAACTCAGATGGGCAGAAGGGTTACATGTATAAATGGCAAAGTAGACTATTGTTTTGCCATCAGACACTCTAAATTCATTCACCTTTGAGTAGGTTCTTTTGATGAGGAGTTTATTTGAACAGTAACATACGGGCAATTTGTTTCTATAAATATATGGGAGAAATCTGATTTTATCTTTAAGCCTTTTGGTTCACAAATAGCACTAACAGGCCTCACTATTGTAACATATGTCATAACATATTAACTTAGAACCCCTGACACAGCTAATTAATGAACTATAAGATAGTACATAATTTATATTCTTCTATGTTATTATTGCCTGGTTAGCATTATCTTGTCCTCAGTTTTCTCAGTCAAGTTATGACTGGTTGTGTCCTTACAACTTAATGTATTTGGCAACTATGATGTGGCAAAGATGGCTAAATTGTTGCCAGTCAGTTTCTGGAAAGCTACCTGCTCCCAGAATAGCTGCATTCATTCAGTTTCCGAGGGGAGGTGTTTGGATGCAATATGGTAGTACACTAGATAGGGGAGAACTTTTCCAATAAATACTGTATCTTTCCCACCAAAATTGAATTCTGACTGAGCACATACCTTTGGGAGAATTAAAAACCCAACCCAACCCAACCAACCAATCAATCTCAAACAAAAACACCTTTCAGTCTGGGTAAGGAACCCAGGAGGATTTAATACCCAGTTGTACAAAGTGCTGAGCATTCTCAACTCCCATTGATTGCATTAGGTCCCAAATGGATTATGTCCCTCTCCTGTCAAACCATCTGGCAATAGCAGAGAAAACAGCTAGTCACTGTGTATTTTTTAGAAAGCGACAGGTAAATGGTTAGAGTGAAATTCTAGCCCCACTGAAGTCAATGGGAGTTCTACCATTGACTTCAAAAGGGCCAGGATTTCACCCTTACTTATTTATTAAGTAGTGGAAGGATTATCAATACTGTACTAATTCCAGGGTTGGGATGTGTTCTGTTGTATTTCTATGGTATTTGGTTCTAGTTTATTAGTTTTTATTCATGCTGAAGCACCTGCTTTCATTTTAAACTGTACGAAAGGCCAGTGAACAGGGGCTGGGAATTACAAAACCTCTGATTTATCACTGGTAAATGATCTTTGCATTGCTGCAGTCACTATTAGCCCAGAGCTGTTGGTTGTCTCGCTGACCTTTTCTATAAAATTGTTTGTACATTTCCCTCCTGTACTTTACATGTTTATGACAGCTGGCTTGATGAATGTTCAAGTGGCCATTTCCCCCTAAATGGTCTTACCTTAAACCCTTTCTCTGATGTAGTTTTTCTGAAGTGCTTTTAGCATATACGGTATAGTGAGGGGCATGTCAAATATCTTGTCAGCTAAATCTGTATAGATGGGATTGATACACTATGTAAGGCTGTTGGATGCTAATACAGTTAACAGGCATGTTACAGGCACCCCACGATAATAACCACCTCTATAATAAATGCTTTTTGAGTGTAATTCTAACAGAAAATGGGTTCATAGATTTATAACCTGATTGTTCAGGAGTGCTGACCACCCACAATTCCCACTGAAGTCAATGGGACCCAAATTTGGTGGCCTAAATGACAAGGAACTTGCTGTCCAGGAACCGTGGGTAAATCTATTTCCGATATATGACTGTTTGATGAGTCAAGTGAAATGTTGTTTGTCAGAACACAGCATGTGTTTGAAGAAGCAGAAAAACGTACAGTGGCAACCTGCCTAGCCCACTCTCAGTGATTCATCAAGAGAGTTGTAAGTTAGTGAATTTTGTGTCAATAATCAAATAAAAGAAGCAAAAAAACCCACCTCATGGCTTTTTATGAAACTTGTTTAAAATTAGGTTTACCTTTCTTGAGACATTATATTTCCAACTGAATCATGTATTTTTGTGATTTCAGCCACAAAGGCTGATTTTGTTCAGTTTTCAAAGGGACAATCATTCCTGCCTCTTTTTATTAAAATCTTGTTTTACATATATTATTTTGGGAAATTGTGATGGGTATTAGCTCTTGACTGGTCTGATGCCTGCACCCTCAGTTGCTTGTCCTGTGGTCTCTCTCTGTGGACTCGGGTTTCTCCCTCTTTGTGATGTGGTCCTCCGGTCAGGTCACTATAGTCCTTGATTTCGGAGTATCAAATTCCACTGGACAGATTGTCCCAGCCAGGCAGTCTTTTGATCTACTGCCCAGTCTGTGCCACTTTCCCAGTGGCTGGTAGGGGAACTCAGGCCTGCCCACTACTCTAGGTTTCAGCCCAGGGACTCTATGCCCAGCAAACATCGTCTGCTTGAGCTCCAACCTTGTTGCTGTTTCGCTGGTTTCTTTCCTACTTCTCCGGAAAGTAACTGCCTTTTCCCCCTATCTTCTGGCCCATCCCCAGGTTACCAGTGGAGCTTCCTCTGTTCCCTATGGCTACTTCACCCCCCTCTGAGGTTTTTGCCAGAGTCTCTAGTCCAAGGCAGGATCCAAGGCCTCATTTCCCCCCCCAGAACTTCCTCCTTGTATCTAGCTGACTCCCCTCCTCTCTAGGGAGTGACCAGAGAACTCCTCCCTGCCCCCCTCTTACCATCAACTTCCACTCTTTATACCTAGTCCAGCCTTCCCGCCCCCCTCTCCCCCAGCTGGGCTTCATCAGCCATTAGGCTGCCTCCAGTCCCTGGCTTTCCTCCAGGTGCAGCCTATAAAGTTTATTGTTCTAGTTTAACTCTCCAGGTTTTATGTGGGGTGGACTCCCCATCATAGAGATTAAGATGAATGTAATTTCCCCTGGGCTCTTTGATTCTGTGCCGTGTGTGCTGTTAGGGGTTGGGTTACACTCACCAGTTTCAATGAGGTTTAACAGCTATCCTCCTTTTGGGATAGATGTAAAAAATAAGAAGGGCTCAAAGCAAAACACAGGAACATGTCACCACTAGAGCTGGGAGAAATCTTTCGGATGAATAATTTATTTGTAAGGCCGTTTGTTTTTTGCTTTTACTTAATTTAAAATTTCCCAGGAATTTTAGTGTTCCAAAATTTTTAAAAAATCACTAACCACCAGAAATGCAGGGCAATGAGTGGAGAAGAAGGGTGCTAGGTAATCCCAGGGTGGGTGATGGGGAAGAGGGCAGTTGAGAAATCCTTCCACTCCTTGTGGGCCTGTTGCTGCAGTGGTCTGATGGTCTCAGCGGCCAGGCCCCTGCTCCCTGCCCATCTCGCGCTCTCACTGTGCAGAGGGAGTGGGCAGGGACACGCTGCAGTCTGGCAGGAACTCTGCAAGGGGGAAGCTGGGTCCTGCAAAAGCCAAAATTCAGGTGACAATCCACGGAAGCCAAATATGTGTTTTTCAAAGCCCAAGAATTTTTTGGAGTTTTTTAGTAAATACCGAAGACAAAGATCCGTGTTTATTAACTGAAAAATGCAGTTTCAGGTTGACAGAAACTATGTACGAATGCATGTTGAGTTAGTCAAACAGTTTCAACTGAACTGAAAAAATCTAAAGGTTTTGGTAACGTCGATGTTTCAACCTGAAAAATTTATTTAGATTTGGAGGCATTTTGAGAAAAGCAAGCAAAGGGTTCACAAAATGGTGGTAGCAGAAGGGGTTTTGGTGATGCCTTCCATATAAGCTTTAGCTCAGCCTCAAAACACTCTCCTAGGATGTGGGAGACCTGATTCTATTCCTCCCTCTTGCCTGAAGTAGAGAAGGGATGTGAACTTGGCTCTTCAACTTTGTGGGAAAGTGCCTTCCACTGATCTACGAGATATTCCGGTCTGAGGTTTTCTCAATCTCTCCTCTTAGGGCTGTTCCACTTTTTATAACTAGTGAAATGGTCACTGCAGCAGGAACTTGAGCTTGGGTTTCCCACATGAGTGCCTAACCACCAGACTGTAGAGTCATTCTCACTTGCTTTTCCTAGCCCGATGACTATTCACTGTTGTTCATAGTGGTACTTCATAGTCATTCATGAAGACAATGAATAGTTAGTTGGGACATGGGAAAAAGAGAGAGAATGACTCTCTGACTCTGGCAGTTGTATATCTGAAATTGAGAGACAGAAAGCAGAGTTTGAATTCCCTAGATTCAGATGTTTGAGTTATCAAAGTTTTGAGAGAAAGGATGGTCCAGTAGTTAGGGCAGTCATGTAGGACTTGAGAGGCCTGGATATGAGTCCTTGCTCTGCCACAGACTTCTTGGTTGATCTTGGGTAAGTCACTTAGAGTATGTCTGCATACCCCATACTGCAACGAAAGACCCCCTGCACAGCTGTGGCTGGCCTGGGTCAGCTGTCTGGGTCTCAGGCTGTGCAGGCTAAAAATTGCAATGTAGATGCTTGGGCTGGAGCATGGGGTCTGAAACCCCCACAATGGTGAAAGGTCTCAGAACCCGGGCTTACACATGAACATCCACACTGCAATTTGTAGCCCTGCAAGGTGAGTCAATTGACCAGGGCTCTGAGACTCAGAGCCGCAGGTTCTTTATTTTATTGCAGTGTAGACATACCCTCAGCCGGTGAGTGCTGAGGGGAGGTTCTCCCCCTTCCCTCAAGCCTGGGAGCCGGGGGAGCAGAACGGAGCAGGCTGAGGCCGGGTTGCTTCACTTCCCGCCGCCCCGTGAGTGCGAGCCCGACCCCTGCTGCCTTCCTGCACTGGCTGCTCCTGCCTCCCAGAGCCCTTGGGCACAGCCCCCGCCCCCTCCCCCCCCCCCCCCCCCCACCCATGGAGGCCTGGGACACCGCCCACCCCTTGCAGAGGCCTGGGACACACACACACCCTTGGAGGCCCGGGACCGACCCTCCTGCAGGGGGGCTGTGTAGGGCACCACAATCTCTAGGGACGCTCTTGCCTGAGGGAATATGGCTCAGTTTCATGCCAGTTTAAGCGAGGCTGTTCCCAATTGCTTAATCATGGCTTTCCTTGTCTACACTTGCAGTATGTACCAGTGCAGCTGCATTGGTGTCTGGTCTTTGTTGGAATTAGGGCAGATTCCCAAATTAGACAACACCATTGATTCAACAGCTAAAAGTAATTTTTAATTTTTCTTTGAGAGAAGTTTTAGGGTGGCTGCTTAAGAGGCATGTACAGGTCCTGGATCATGATGCTGGTAAGCAACAGTGTCAGTCTACTTCTGTCTATAGTTTGCACTGTGGCCATGTGAGAAACTCATAGCTGCCCTATGTTCAGCACTGCCCTGTACCATTAGGGATGTATGTATCAATATGTACAAAGTTTCCCTTCTTTAGCCTGCACTTGAAATGAGATGACATCAAAGAAAATGTCTCACATTATGCCTTTTCAGCCAGTTGTTTACATTTTAAGCTTAATGGTTGGTTTGGGTTCATTTGCATTCAGGCTATATCCCTGGGTGCTAATATAATTTGAATGCTGAAACATTTTCCTGTTACGTACATGTTGACGTTCCCCACAAGCTTCATGTGTTACTCACATGTGGTTCCCATGTGTCATCTGCAACCCATCTTGTTTAGTGATGAAAAATGTGCCCTAAATTAGTTGCCTCCTTTCCTACTGGTGTTTATGTGTTCCTGTTTTGGAACATTCATTTCAGCAGGTATGATCAGGTTTTAAGTATGGCACCAGCATTGTATTAAGGGGGTGGAGAGTGGGGAGTCCTGTAGAACAGATAGCACTTGCAATAGCTTGCAGGCTGCTCGGCCACATTACTATCTGGCACCTTTAACTGAGGGAAGGTTCTGATCAGTTGTCACACTCACGTCACAGCACTCAGACAGATTGGCATGAAACTAGGTAATCAATTAACGATATTTGTGTGTGTGTGTGTGTGTGTGTGTGTGTGTGTGTGTGTGTGTGTGTGTGTGTGTGTAAAGTTCTTCCTAGGTATGTAAATGATGGGGAGGAATAGCTGATCCAACTGGATGTTCCAAACTTGGGCAATGAGGGGTCTTGACACCATTGTGACATTCCTGTTCTGCCACAGAGCTGTAGAGCTTTCAGAAATAGCCGCTCCCAAAATGTTGCACCTTAGAGACTAACAAATTTATTTGAGCATAAGCTTTCGTGGGCTACATCCCACTTCTTTGGATGCATAGAATGGAACATATATTGAGGAGATATATGTACACACACATACAGAGAGCATGAACAGGTGGGAGTTGTCTTACCAACTCTGAGAGGCCAATTAAGTAAGAGAAAAAAAACTTTTGAAGTGATAATCAAGATAGCCCAGTACAGACAGGTTGATAAAAAGTGTGAGAATACTTACATGGGGAGATAGATTCAATGTTTGTAATGGCTCAGCCATTCCCAGTCTTTATTCAAACCGAAATTGATTGTGTCTAATTTGCATATCAATTCGAGTTCAGCAGTTTCTTGTTGGAGTCTGTTTTTGAAGCTTTTCTGTTGTAAAATAGCCACCCGCAGGTCTGTCATTGAATGACCAGACAGGTTAAAGTGTTCTCTCACTGGTTTTTGAGTATTATGATTCCTGATGTCAGATTTGTGTCCATTAATTCTTTTGCGTAGAGACTGTCCGGTTTGGCCAATGTACATGGCAGAGGGGCATTGCTGGCACATGATGGCATATTTTTGCGGATACAGACTAACACGGCTGCTACTCTGAAACCTCCCAGAATGTTGTGTCCATAGAAGTTCTTGGATAAGTGAAGCACTTCACATTCCTGGGGATCATTGAACATCCCCTATATTTGGTGGTGTGCCTGCTTGTGGCCAGACTTGTTCTGCCATGGAATCCTCTTCTGTGTATCCCTTTTCTGTCTCATCATAGGAGAATCCTACAGACTGTGCCAGAACAGACATTCAGAACCTGGTATGAACATGATGACTGGGTGCAGAATCCTGGTCCCGTAGGCTGACATGTCTGGTAAGGGTTCCTAACCTGGTCAGGACTGTTCACAGCCCTTTGCGGAAGGGATCATAATGAAGCCAGAAGTGTTGTAAGGTTTAGTAAAACTGCTCCAGTTAGGGAGGCAGGAGGCAAAGTGTGTTGCGCTTTAGTAAGTTAAAGAAGGTCTTAGAATGGAGTGACAAGACCATAATCAGGGCAGGCTTGGGCTAATTGAGAGATGTTGGTTTATTAGATTGACAGCAACAGGAGAGCACTACTCTGGTTTCAGAACAAAGATTAACAGCAAGAAAACTGTCTAATTTGAAGCAGCATTTGCTTTCTGAAGTGGCAGATAACAGCTGAGCGGCAAGAGGACTATATTCATATAGACAGGCTCATTACAGAAAGGAAATAGAAGATTAAGCCACTGTTGATTCTCATTGCTTTGGCTGACTCAAAATCCAAGAGCTCCTCACAGTTTGCATTCTGTAATCTTGCCCTCCCTCTCCTCCTTGCCTTTTGAGAACATTTCTGAACATGCTAGGCAAGGATTTTTATTTAGACTCCTTCTGAGACTGAAATGTATTGACAAGCTGAATGTGTCAAGGATGCTTACGTATGTTATTGCCTAATAATAATAACAACTCAAAACCACTGTGATGCTTTTCTGCCAGGCCTGCAGCTCACGCAGGAGACTTGAATGATCCTGTCCACTGCAGAATCACTAGTACACTGCTCTCCTCGGGGGTAAGATTGTGATTAGCTTTCTGCATTAAGCCCAAATTCGAACCCCCTCATCTCTGAATTACTTTTGTTGAAGAATGTGCCTGAATGCTCTCTTGTTTGATCTTCTATTTAAGGGTTAGAGGGTTTTGGTTTTGAAAGACTTGTGGGAACTGGAGAAAATCTTCATGAAATAGGATATTTTGCAAAGTTTCCTCACTTTTATTTTTTGTCGTAATATAACTTAAAAAAAAACACACACACACAAAACCAAACAAAACCTTGGCATAGAAACTCCAAATCTAATTTAATTCTGTTGTCCTCAGTGAGGACTGGTGCTTTTGAGTAATTTCTACTTTTCAACAAATTGGTGGGATAATTTTGAAGTCAGTTACTAATTCTACTTTTGAACTAATGAGAACTCTGCAGAGTTTATCAAACTTGCAAAATATACTGCTGGATTTCATGCAGATTGAAAGGTCCAGGTAAAAATTCAAATTTTAAATTGGATTTCAAGAAATGTTATTCTGTCTAATTCCACGGAGATTCCACTCACCACAACTGTATAGCCCCATATAAAGTGTCAAAACACAGAACCAATTAAATGTAAGACAGAATCATGATATCATTAAAACAAACTCTAATTAGCTAGTTATACCCCAAAGCCAAAATCTAACTAGAAGATCAAGCCATTGCTTCTACCATCTCAACATGTAAATCATATTATCCAATTAAACTAAGAAATAATTCTGAATTGAGGATTAACTTTTCCTCAGCTCTCAGAAGGGGAAGAGGCTAATTTCTGGTAAGTAGCAGTGAAATCCTGTACCCCTTTACTGCAAATAGCACAGAAAAGCCCCACATTTTTGAAGGGGAAGTTATTTAAACACCTGAGCTCCAATCCTACAACCTGCTTTGTGAGTTCGAGGCTTCCCCATACAGAACAATTTGAAGGATTGGGACCTTAGATTATAAACTCTTCAGGACAGATGCACCAAGTGCACTTTTGGGTGTGGGAAAGAATGATAGAACTAGTGTGTTCTAGGTGTCCCACAGGAGCAAGCAGATACAGCATCTGCCCTGTAGAGTTTACCATCTAAAGTCCCAATCCTGCAAACTGTTCTGTATGTGGGAACCCTGTGCTCTCAAAGCAGCTTGTGCGGAATACCTTAGTATATAAGACTATGTGTTCACTGCAAAAAATTCAGTGTGTTTTTACATTGAGATAATTAACTTGAGATAGCTATCTGAATAGGAAATGTAGCTAGTTGAGGACAACCTTTATCCCAACCCGGGGTTGACCTTGATTAGCTACGTTGAGGTAAAAACTACCTGTGCCTTGTCTCCACTAGGATTTTACATATAGATAGCTGTCTCAAGTTAGCTATCTCGATGTAAAATCACACTTTTTTTTTTTTTTTTTTTTTGCAGTGAAGACATAGCCTTAGATACAAAGATATTAGGCATTTTAGAAATACTTAAGAAATACATTTTTTCTGTTCCACCTTTTTTAGTGGAGATTCATCACAAGATCCATTAATTTGGGGGTATTATTTTAATTACAGTTATAGACACATGAGATCACATGATGTCTCAGTGTATGCCACTCAAAATCTAATTTCCCTTTTTTTTTTTTTTTTTTTTTTTGCTACTCGATCACACTGCATGCTTTGCTTCATATCCAGAGTCCTTTATTCCTGCTTGGCCATTTTTTTGCATCTCCTCCTTAATGAGTGTCTACAAGTGTTTCAGATGATCTTTCTTCAGATGCTTCACCTTCCATCTTTTCAGATTGAACCTTTTTGGTATGAAATTATATATGTTGCCTACATTTGCTACCCTTTAGGTTCTCTGTTCTCCTTAGTGTTCTTAACACCTACCTATTCCCTGCAAAAAAAAATTTTTTTGTAGTTTATTGTGGAGACTCTTCTTCTGGATCATTAATAAAGTTCAGAAGATGTCCATGAACTGTAGCAAAACTTCTTAGATTAGATGGTGTCTTGACTGCATGCCGTCCTCCCATGGGCTGCAGAACTGGCATGAGGAGGCTTTTCTTAATTCCAAGATTGAGGCCCTGCAGAAACCTACAAGTCTTGTCACAAACACAGTAGGATATCACTTCTCATAATACTGGTTAGAAGTGACTATTTATCTTGGGTATTTTTACTACCATATTTATCTTTGTCTTATAATTATAATTAATAATTTGACTGTGAAGCTTCCAGGCATGACTAATACCCCGTTGGCTTGCAGTGATGTCTGGATATTGAAAATGTATGACGAGTCACCAAAGAAATCCTTCCATGCTCCTAGTTTGCAACTTATGTTTGCTGTCAGCTGGTGAAACAAAGTGCGTGCTACAAGATAGCTGCCATTACTGTTTTGCTACAGTTGTCAGTGATAGGATCTTTTACAGATTCCTTGATCCACAGTTGCCAAGTAGCATGATGTTAGAATTCGCTTTGTTGGCATCTTATTATCAGCAAGAAGCTGGTACATCAGCTGTATTGTATCATACGTTTAACTTTTTGTACTTGAAAGAAAAGTCATCAGTTAAATTACTTGCCTGGAAGTAACAAATAAAGTACTGCAAATTGCATTCCTTTCACCTCAAATTGCGCTTGTAGCCTGCCACAAATGGGAGAAAAAAGGTTGTTTGATTTCTGTAGCATTAACAAAAAGATTGAGAAACATGTTGGATGGACGCCAAGTGTATCTGTCAGGTGCATCAAAGCAATGAAGAGACGATAATGTACTTTCATTTTCACGAAGGAAAGGAAGCTGTTCCTCTCTATTACTTTTATCAAAGTCATCAACCTTAGAGATGCCTGTGCTTACAAACTGGTTTGAAACGTCATTGAGAGTTTATTACCATTATGCAAGTCAATACAATTTTCCGTTTTCTTCCTTGAAAACTATATCAGCTGTCTTTACATAACATCTTGCATGTCTGAATTTCCCCATTTTAAACGTATTATGAGATGGTTTAGAGAGATAATAACCGATAATGGATGCTTAATAATATCCCATAGTAATACCACAGCATTAATTACAACATGACTATAAGTTTTGCCATGATGAATATTAGACAATGATGACTTATCCTTACAAGAATACATTATTTTATTATTCAGCATGCACTTATGAGATTTTTGGACTCAAAGGAGATATCTTGGTAGAAACCATAAACTATTCTGATTTTGCTTCATATTCTACTCCAATATGTATGCTGCTTAATAAAGGATTTTGAGAGACTGGACAGAAGAAAGAGAGCGAAAAATATTGGTGTATTCATTTTATAATTTTGGGAGATGCTCAGATACTACAGTGATGGGTGCTATGAACTTACACGGTTAGATGACTTGAGTTGCTGGTATTCCCAGCTCCAGCCCGACCCTTCTCCACACTGTATCAAATGTTTCTCTTTTTGGACTGCTCAATGCCAGGCCCTAGATTAATTTGACTAGAGGATCATGCCCATTTATTTGATATCCAAAGTGAGTCAACAAGCTTACACTTGCCTCGGTGAGTCACCAGAGCGCAATAGTACCAACTTGTAGGGTTCTACCTAAAGCTGGTCAAAATTTTTCCATTGGAACTATTTTTGAGCTGAAAAACAAAATATTGAAACATTTCAATTGAAGTTTACTGCTGCAGTGCCTCAGGGGAGTTTAGTTCACGTCTCGTGTTCCCATTCTCCTCTCTGGCACACTCATGAGCTGGACTTTATCTCCCATTCACTGCGGTCATGGGACTCTCGTGATGCACCTTCCACTCTCATTAGGAGGGGAGACTGTGTTGCATCATCGGAGCTGTAGCTGACCAGGGACCCCAGCCTGAAGAGGAAAATGGGAACATGGGGCACCCAAACTACAACTCCAATGCCCCATAGCACCATTTATGGATTGAAATATTTCAGTGTTTGATTTTTTTGTTGAAAAGTCAGTTTTCCACAGGAAAATAAACCATTTTTCAACCGGCTTTCATTCTAACACTTGGTGACAGGCAGGCTCAACTAAAGAACCCAACCATCCTGCTACAGATTGATTGTGTAAAGCATTTGCAAAAATACCTTCCACAAGAAATTGAAACCAAACAAGATATTATTTTGTCTTAAAATGTTTAACCTGCTGTCTGTGGCGTGACTGTAAAAGCAAGGGATCTCTACCCTGTTTTCTCTGCTTGATGGTTATGAGGATGAACACAGAACATGACAAATTAGGAAGGGCAAAGTGTATGCATACATATGAAAAGAGCCACATGGGCACCTGATAATCGCCTTATAAATTACAGGCTTTCACGGCTTTGTATTTTACAGTGTGATCCTTCAGTGACAATACAAAGTGCATTAACTAAGGGGTATATTTTTCTTTGGACAAAAACAAGCAACTCCCAGGAGTGTTAATAAGGGTTACGCAGTCACATTGTGAAGCTCCTTCAAGTTTAAAAGGAATTTTATTTTCCACACCACAGCAAAATGTTTTCATGGACACAGCCTTGCTGTTTTGTTAGAAGAGCAGTGTGAGACTTTTATTGAATAGGAAAGTTTATTGAACAGTAAGTGATGCAAAATGCATAGAGAAATATAGGGCAAGTGACAGGAGATGTTCATTTGAACTAGATTGGGCAGGTACTGGCTTGTATTTTAGTTCTCTACCAATGGATATAAAATTTGACAAAATGAACCAGAAGCAGCCTGCACACTATTTATACAGGTCACACCTGACCCTTCAAATATATATGCATGTGCTTAACTGTACATTTTCATTGTGGATGACATTCCCTTGTGTTAACTCTCATTCTCTACTAAAATATCAATTCTCTCCATCTGTATGGATTCAAACTTCCATTTTCAAGTTTGGATGGACTCCAGAGAATTTCTGTTCTTAGAGTCCAGATGGCTGGAGGAAAACCCTTCAAAAGAACTAATCTTTTAGGGTGGTCAGCATTTTAAATATTTCTAATAATATTGGTAGGAAATCCTATTTGAACTGTATAGCTCTACCAGATTTTGCTCTCTGAATATTCTTGCATGAAAATCTACTTTACCTTACCTATCCATTGTGTGTGTGAGACTATGCACAAATTTGATCCAGGGCAACATTTTACAGTGTGTGATTTCTATTCAAGCAAATATAACGTAACTTGGTGAAAATATCTCCCTTACTGCGTAAAATCCTGAGTTAAGTCCAGTTCAAAAAAGCTCACCCTTTTTGTAGTATAAACACTTTTTTGTGGTAAAATGTCAGAAATAGTCTTTTTGGTTTTAGGGGAAAATTCAAAGCAAGAATGATAAATGTTTTGCTCTTCTGTGAGCCCTTGAAAATGTGAAAATTCCCAGTAGAGAGATTTTTTTTTACATAGCTTCAGGGGTGAGTTTCTGCTTGCTTCTTTGGAAGATTTTCATGTAAATAGAGGGATTCTGTTTGGAATGGTTTTTAGCTGTTGAGACCATAGAAGAATATCCTCCTCAGTGGGGATTTTTAATCTTGGCAGTGTGGGGAAAGGAAATTTTGAAGATGATCCTCTCATGGTTGGATGATTCCAATTTAAATTCCATAGACTTCCCACTGAAAGTCTTTCTGAGCTGGCAAGAAAGGGTTTTATTTAAAACACCCCTTCTTAAGATTATAACATTGTTGCTTGTTTTTCTGTATAAAGTGTGTCTGGCTGGCTGGCTGGCTGATTTTTGAAATATTTGCCTGCAAAGAAATTTTGCTCCATTTTACAGAAAGACTTCAGGAATCCCTTTCTTTAACCACAGTCATGCAACTTGGGAATTTGTAGGACAAGAAAGAGGTTGAGTTAGATTACCAAAGGTCTGCTCAGCACTGAGAAGCATTGAATTCATTTGAAATGTTAAACATTTAAGACACACACACACACACACACACACACGAAAACTGTTGGAAAATAAATTGCTGTGGAAATGCTAAAGGAATAACATTCGAACTCTTCCATTTAACTCAAGCCTTTATTTCCCATTACCTAGGTAGCTCTGAAGAGAAATAAATGAACACCCAGACTCAGTCCTCAGCTCAGTCTGAGGAGCTCTTAGCAGAGTTGAGGAGGCAGGTTGTGTAAAGGTGGCTTTTAGCCACCTTATCACCCTCCACAATTCCTAAGCAGTCCTGGCACAAAATGATCTCTACCATAAATCAGAGTATCCTGAAGACTGTTCTAATCTGCTTGGCTACCAATGACCCAGAGGGGTTGTTTTGACAGCTGGAGATTACTGGGCACAGGGATGACATGGCCATGTCTCCTTTTCCTTGGCAACAGCCCCAGTGCTTGTGGCAACTAGTTTTATAATGACAATAATTTGTTTATTTCAGAAGGATCCCAAATCTCTTTACAAACTATGGTCTTGATCCTGCACTAACATCCACGCAGATGGACACCGATTGATGTCAGTGGTGATTGTCCAGACAAGCAGAAGACTTTGTCCATGCACAGCCAAGCTCAGGCTTGGTGTGTTCAAAGCGGGTACAGTTAGGTGCCATCCTACAGTTGACACTTTTGCTCAGAGGGCGCCCCCCTGACTTCAATGAGCATCTGCTCATGAAGATTCGATTGCTGATTCAGGGCCTATTACACCATTGTGAACAAAAATAACAAAGTGTAGGGCAGGAAAATGCCTGTGGAGTTAACTAAAAGCTAAGAATGTAACTGCAGAAAAGGCCAGGTAATTCAGACGTTAATATTTCCACTGCAATATTAATTGTGCCACATCACACACGACACATAACATTTTAGGTTGTTTATGCTTTGAAATGTATGCTGTAATATATGAGTGTGGCTGGGTCTAAAAGTGCTGTGAGAAACTTAGTGTCTGAATTTCCTCATTATTAGCAAGTTAAATGCTCAGCCTTAGCATTTTATAAATGTATTGCCTTTTCATTCCATGGCCTTACAGGAAATGAATAAGTGTCTCATATAATCCCCTCCCTGATGCCAATCCCCTGGCCCCCTGTGATTATGCCATTGCCTTCTACCAGCTTTCACACTGACGCTCCTGCTTCTCTGACTAGCCCATGATCATTCTAATTCCCTGCTTCCGGACTCACTCCATTCCTCTCTCCCAGTAACAAGTCCTGACCCATTCCCCTTCCCAGTTAAAGAACTCTAATGGAATGACATTGAGTTTAACAAATTGCTATGGAATAAATAATGACCACAAGTGTGTCAGGACCTCAGTTTTCCATCTCATCCCCAAGACAGCACCTTCAGCAGCCCAGTCTTTGCTGAATTATGCCGGCAGGTTGTGCAAGGAGGAGTACTCTTTTGAATCACTAGCAATGCTCAAAAAAAATTCTATCCCATAATCCCACTGCATCTTTGTGTTACCATATCTAATGCAAAACACTAAGGGAAAGATTTTTCAATGTTCGCTATGTGCAATTGTGTGCACACTTTTATGTGCATATGTTTTACGAGGCAAATACACAGTGTGTGAATATAAATACCTTATTTGGGTGTGCAATTTGAAATATATGTATGCAATTGAAAACCTGGCTCTAAAAAACATATGGTAAACAGATGAGGTAGGTGTTAATTTATTCATGTGTAAAGCCCTTTTCAAAGAGAAGGGGACAAAATAGTTTTTACAGAAACTTGATCAATTAATTTCATCTCTTGAAAAATGCTTCATTAAAACTGAAGAAAAGTGAATGAGTAAAATATTTCTATGTTTGGTGTATTAAATAACAGTAAGATAATTTTGTGTGCTTTGTTTAGGCATTTTTTCAGGGATTCATCATCACTTTTCAGCTGTAATGACAAACTGAGTTTCTACAGGATACTACAACCTGCGTGTACAAAATGAAGGATTTTTTAAACAGTATGTCAATAAATTCCTCCATACTCTCTAGTAATGAAGAGAGAATGATTGCTACCCGGAATACTTGTTCATCTTGATGGTAAGATAGTCCAGTATCTGGTTCATTCATGTTCCTGAGCGACAGAGATAAGAAAATGAATTTACTGGAGTTCAGTCATGGAATCAAGATTAAAATTTACCGTAGCCTATGAACCATAGCTTTAATATCAGTTTTACTTCATCAGAATAGTAAGTGGTTAAGGAAACAGAAAGCTCACTGATCGTAGACCTTTAACATTTGAGTAAGGCTGAAAGCTCAATTTTCTAACTATAGAGAGAGTTATTTTTCCTAATTCTGAATTCTTTCCTCTGAAAGGCAAACAAAAGCAGGCAAAAAATACAGTCAGGTCTCAAGGGAAGAATATATGCAGTAGAAATATTATTTTATGTAGCAATTGACATATGCAATGGTTGTTAAACTCTTTCTCTATTAATCTATTCTTCATTGGCAGGCTACTGGTTTCTGGGTTTTTTTTGTTTGTTTGTTTTGTTTTTTGCAAGTCTACAATCTATTGGTAAATTACAGAGGTCAAGCATTTGAATCCTCAGCACACTACACTCTGGTGTAGGGAGTGTAAAATTCATAGCCCAAATGAGGAAAACTTATCTATCCGAAAGCGCGTTACAGTTATGGCAGTTAGAAAGAACATTGCAACATCACAACCTGAGTATATTTGAAAGGTCAAGGCAGAGACAACATCCATGCACACTCTCATGAAAAACTGCCATGTACACCAGCTAAGAAGTCATTAGTAGAGCTAGGGAGAGGTTTTTAAAAAATGTAAATTGCAATTAAAAAAAAAGTCTTGCTTTCATTATTGCTTCTTTCTGATAAAGAATGTCTTGATGTTTATTTTTAAAAACAATTTTCCCTGCTTGTTTTTGCTTTTTACCTGTGAATAATCAGCACTATCAGGTACTTGCTTCCCTCTCTTTGCTGGAAGACAAGATTTGGAGGATCTGAACAGTGAGATAGCTCTCCGGAAGTTAACCTGAACTGCAGGTGTCCCTCTCCTTAGTTTAGAGGGAAGGAAATGTTTGATTCTTGAGAAATGCCAGAAGAGGATACATAAAACAAGACAAAGTGAAGAAAATGGAAGGTTTTGCCAAATGATTTGGAGGGCATGCTGCAGTATTTAAAATTGCCATGATTTTTTACAAACTACCTTTCAAGCACCCTATGTACCTTGATGGCAGAGATGTTTCTAATTATTGCAACAAAAATTATTATTATTATTAGAGTCTACAGAACTCTGATTAGAAAATGTATGTAACTTTTCAATGTGCACCTTGGGGAATCAGAACCCTATCTAATTCCCACTGAAGTCAATGTGAAGGCTCCCATTAATGACAATTGGAGTTGGATTGCATCCTTTGGGTAAAATGCTGGCCTCACTAGAGACAATGGCAAAACTTCTTTTGCCTTCAATGGGGCTGCAATTTCACTTTGATCTCGGTTGTGGACTGAAATTGTATGCAAAAATTATGCCCACAATGAGAGAGGTCACTAAGCTGAAAAATGTCTGCACTATTGACATCATTCATTATTGCTCATTATAGAACTGACTTGTTCCCAATGGAGATGATGAATTTTGTGGCTTCTTAAAATACACCAGTTTGATAAGTTAAAGGTAATGAAACCTTTCAGTTTATAAGAAATTTACAGAACAATCTGTTTTTAATCAGTGACATGTAAAATAGCCTCTGATTTTTATTCTGGTCTTGTAAATGTAGAAGAAGGAAGATGATATTAAAAATTATATGACAAATGCAGGTTTTCTCCTTGATGGAGACTCTAGGAATTGGCTCTGAGCTTAGGGCCACCCTATCTTCTATTTAATGTTTTTAGGAAGGGAAGAAGATAAAGAACCTTACTTATATACTTAAATATTTATGTAAAATAGATAGTAAAAAGTACAGCCCTTTTGAAATAAAGAAATGAACATGCAGACCAAAACCGTCAAACTTGGGAAATTAAAATAAGACCCTTGAATGCGTATTTGGGCATCTAAACCAGTGGCCTACATTTCAGAGGATCTGAGCACCCTTTACTCCTATTGAACCCCCCTGTTCAAATCAGGCCATTGATTCAGGTGCTCTGAAAATGTTGGCCTCATTATTTGTCTGTTAGGGCCAGATGCTGGTACCTTTACTCAGGCTGAGTTGAGCATTATTTAGTGAGTAGTCCCATTGATTTCAATAGGAGTTGAAGGATAAGGCTGCAGTATTTGACCATTTATACTAATTTTATATCAAACATGGCTTAGTCTGTTGCAAAATATTATATATTTCTTTATTATAAAAAAAATCATGAAGGAAACAATAAAGAGAGGCAACAGCAAAAGTTAGATAAAAGTGGGGGACTTGAGACATTAAAGGAAGTTAAAAAATCAAGAAGAAAGATGGATTGCAAAAGTTTTGCCTTATATATTTTTACTGGTTTCAATTACTTTGCCACTGTTTCAAGAAACCAGTAATAAAGGCCCAGAAATCCAAGGAGAAATACTAAGCAGACATCTAGCAAGAGATTCAGTGTATTCATCTTTAAAAGAAATTAGGAAAAAGTAGACCAGAAGGAGACATTTAACATCTACTGTAAAAAGTTACTGTGAAAACTCCGGAAATCTGGTTCTGCGGTGCAGCTTCCAATATTACAAAATGGCACTGCAAAGCCATTTTTCATTGGTTTGTAACTTTGGTAATGGTATATGGTTGTTGCATTGGTGGGAGTATATTTTATATTGCTAAGTCTGATTTGGATTTTAGTTTCCTCGTTTAAAAGTTTGTATAACTCAAATATAACTGAACACATGAGCTTTTTCTGTGAAGTTTGAGGGTGAAGGAAACAATGCATAAACTGAGAAAGAGGACTTGAAACTGTACTGTTCAGCAGCCAGCCAGAATAACCAGATGTTTCTGGCATATGTGCTGAAACTGAGAGGAGCTATAGAAATGGGAGAACTCTGAGAAAACATTCTTAAGAAGCTGGAAATTTGTACTTCCCTAGTTGCTCCATGTTCTGATTTGATTTCTAGGAATCAAGAGTTTCTTTTCCTTAGGCTAGGTCTACACTACGGGGGGTGGGGGTCGACCTAAGATACGCAACTTCAGCTACGTGAATAACGTAGCTGAAGTTGCGTATTTTAGGTCGACTTACCTGGCTGTGAGGATGGCGGCGAGTCGACCACTGCCACTTCGCCGTCGACTCCACTTATGCCTCTTGCCGCAGTGGATTTCCGGAGTCGACGGCAGAGCGATCAGGGATCGATTTTATCGCGTCTTCACTAGACGCGATAAGTCGATCCCCAATAGATTGATTGCTACCCGCCGATCCGGCGGGTAGTGAAGACGTGCCCTTAGTCTTAGAGACTGGAATTGGTGGAACGATGTGTGGGTTAGCCAGCTGTGCAAGGCCTTCTGCAAGCCAAGGTAAAATGTCTTGATTTAGAACTTTGACTGTTTTCTTTCATATTTTTTACTAATTACTGAAGTTTAAATTTAAAGAATAGCACTTCTTGTAGACATTCACTTGTATAAAATAAGTATATGCACATGTCCTCTAGAAGTAAATCCTAAGGAGTCATATGTTAAAATTAGGGCTGTCAATTAATCGCAGTTAACTAACGCGATTAACTCAAACAAATTAATCGCAATTAAAAATTAATCATGATTAATCGCACTATTAAACAATAGAATACCAATTGAAATGTATTAAATATTTTTGGATGTTTTTCTACATTTTCAAATATATTGATTTCTATTACAACACAGAATACCAAGTGTACAGTGCTCACTTTATATTATTATTTTTGATTACAAATATTTGCACTGTAAAAATGATAAAAGAAATAGTATTTTTCAATTCATCTCATACAAGTACTGTAGTGCAATCTCTTTATTGTGGAAGTGTAATTTACAAATGTAGATTTTTTTTGTTACATAACTGCAAACAAAACAATGTCAAACTTTAGAGCCTACAAGTCCACTCAGTCCTACTTCTTGTTCAGCCAATCGCTAAGACAAACAAGTTTGTTTACATTGAGGGGAGATACTGCTGCCTGCTTCTTATTTACAACATCACCTGAAATTGAGAACAGGCATTTACATGGCACTTTTGTAGCTGGCGTTGCAAGGTATTTACATGCCAGATATACTAAACATTCGTATGCCCCTTCATGCTTTGGCCACCATTCCACAGGACATGCTTCCATGCTGATGATGCTCATTAAAAAAAAAAATGCATTAATTACATTTGTGACTGAACTCCTTGGGGGAGAATTGTATGTCGCCTGTTCTGTTTTACCCGCATTCTGCATATATTTCATGTTATAGCAGTCTTGGATGATGACCCAGCACATGTTCATTTTAAGAAGACTTTCACAGCAGATTTGACAAAATGCAAAGAAGATACCACTGTGAGATTTCTAAGGATAGATACAGCACTCGACCCAAGGTTTAAGAATCTGAAGTGCCGTCCAAAATCTGAAAGGGACGAGGTGTGGAGCATGCTTTCAGAAGTCTTAAAAGAGCAACATTCAGAAGTGGAAACTACAGAACCTGATCCACCAAAAAAAATCAACCTTCTGCTGGTGGCATCTGATTCAGATGATGAAAATGAACATGCGTTGGTACTAGAACCCATCATTAGCCTGGACGCATGTTCTCTGGAATGGTGGTTGAAGCATAAAGGGACATATGAATCTTTAGCGCATCTGGCCCGTAAATATCTTGCGATGCCGGCTACAACAGTGCCATGAGAATACCTGTTCTCACTTTCAGGTGACATTGTAAACAAGAAGCTGGCAGCATTATCTCCTGCAAATGTAAACAAACTTGTTTGTCTGAGCGATTGGCTGAAGTAGGACTGAGTGGATTTGTGTAGGCTGTAAAGTTTTACATTGTTTTATTTTTGGATGCAGTTATTTTTTGTACATAATTCTACATTTGTAAGTTCAACTTTCATGATAAAGAAATTGCACTACAGTACTTGTATGAGGTGAATTGAAAAATACAATTTCTTTTGTTTTTTACAATGCAAATATTTGTAATCAAAAATAAAGTGGGCACTGTACACTTTGTATTCTGTTGTAATTGAAATCAACATAATTGAAAATGTAGAAAACATCCAAAAATATTTAAATAAATGGTATTCTACTATTGTTTATCAATGCAATTAATCACGATTAATTTTTTTTAATCGCTTGACAGCCCTTATTAAAATGATGGTGGCAGCAAGTTTTGCTCTATAAAGAAAAGACAACAGAGTGCTTTTAGTAACTGAAACAGTGGATCGGCATAGTCCATTCTGCTCCCAAAAACCAGAGTGCTCCTGTGCTAGTAGGAACCCTCCACTGCCATCCGAGGCTTCCCTTTGGGTTGGGACTGGAGTCTCTCCTGAGCCTTTTTGTGGCCTGGGTGCTGCTGAATCAGACTCCACCTGTTTGCTCTTCCTCCTTTGAAGGTTTGTTCCCAAGGGTGCACTGGCAACATTTGTTACCCTGGCCCTTATAAATAGGCTTGGAAGTATTAGATTTTTATAGGTAAGTGTTGGTAAACGTCGATTTCACTGTGCACACACAAACCAATGAAAAAATATTTCCAGCAGTAATAATCTAAATTTACCGATAGGTAAAGTAAGAAAAATGCTGCTTGAGAACTTACAAGAGTTTGATTTAAGGATATTTACTTTGCATATTTTGACATGTGATGTTGCCAATTTGTGTTTTAACAGTTATAAAACTTTAACTTTTTGAATCTCAACGTTCACTGGCATTAAATAGTAATTATCTGACACCCCTTTTTTTTCCCCAAGAAATTGAAGAAGTGGAACAGTACATATATTTGGGCCAAGAAGTTAATATGCGCCAAGACATGAATGGAGAACTCTCGCGAAGGATTCGGGCAGGATGGTGTATGTTTAATTCCATCCTCAAAGGACGTCCTCAAAGGAAAAATCAACAAGACCACACGTACAAATATCTTCAATTCAACAGTGCTGCCAGCCATGCTGTATGGCAGTGAAATGTGGGCACTGACGAAGAGAGAAGTACAGCGGCTGTCGGTAGCTGAAAGGGCAATGGAACGAGCTTTGTTGGGAATTTCCCTTCTGGATCGTATCCCAAATGAAATGATCAGAGAACACAGTGGTGTGAAAGATATTGTCGTGGAAAGTAGTTATAAGATACGATGGGCGGGGCCACATAGCACGGCTCACGGACAATAGGTGGACCGCAATCATTACTGAGTGGAACCCGCGAGAACAGAAAAGACCACCTGGTCGGCCTCCAAGAAGATGGAAAGATGACATTTGTTAAATGTTTCAGACGAATGTGGATAAGAAAGGCAAGAATGCGAGAAGAATGGCGGACGTGTTGTGAACGGCGCAGTCTTAACAGCTGAAGACCGATTGATCCAGGTGTGATCTGACACCCCTATGGCCTGACCTCCCATAATTTCCTGCAATTGTGAAAATTTAAATGAATAAAAATAGAAAATAAAAATAAAACAGAGATATTATCAGTTGAAATTAAAAAAAAATAAAATTTTGCCAAGTCTACTTATAAAGCAGCAGAACAGCCTAACTTCTAGTGCTACTGGAGCTGTGTACTGTTTCTTTAAAAATGGAGAGACATAATAATAAGGAAATTAATATACTCTTGTGTGTTGCCCATTGCAGGATAGTATGGGTCATGAAACATAAGTTATAAATACTAAAGACTGATAGCAATAGCCTAGCATTTTAAAATCTCTGTCTGCATCTTTTGCCTTGTTCTCGCTCTCTTTCCCATTTCATAAAGGCTGTCCTTAGACGAGCATCATCAGCTGCTGTCATGAAAGGTTGTGTCACATCTTTAGTCAGAGGTTTAGGTAGCTGCCGGTATTTTTAAATTCCAGGTCATCTAGCTCTGATTAGAGCAGGTGAATAGAACCCAATGCTGGCAGCTGCCAATACCTTGTCTACGTTAGCACTCTCACTGGTGAAGATGAATCCGTGGAAAATTTTAGCACAATTTTCCTAGTATATACAAGGCCAGACACTCTTTACACAGAAACAATTTAAAATTGCAAGCTCAGGCAATTATGTAGCTAGTTTAGCAACAGGCCACGTGCTGTCACCAAGCATGCCCCTGCTATATGGCATGATGTGGCCCTGGATAGCACCCTACCTTCAGTTCTGTCCTAGTTCTCCCAATAATTTACTCACAGCCCAGAGTATTTAATAGATTAGGCCCCAAGAAGAGGAATGTTTGTCTTTATAAAACATAGGTCTCTTTGGCCCTTCTGGCCCAAATCCATCCCTCTTGGGGCTTCCAATTCATCCTTGTTCCAAGACTTCAGGTTCCCCTCCAGTTCCCACTGAGTGGGGGAGCTCTGCCAGTCCCACTGCCGCCCCTGGCCTCTCTGGTGACTCTCTCACAGGTCTCCTCCTGACCTGGTCCCTGGACTTAGCTCCTTCCTCTTGCAGGGGCGGCAGGTTTGTAGAAAATTTGGTGGTGCCCAGAAAGCCCAGAGCCTGCCCCCCCCAAACTCTGCCCCCCCTCACCTGCCTAAGGCTCGGGGAGAACATCTGGGGTGCAGTCTCTGGGCTGGGGCAGGGGATTGGGGTGCCGGAGGGGGTGAGAGGTGCAGGCTGTGGGAGGGAGTTTGGGGGCAGGAGAGGGTGTGTGGGAAGGGGGTGGGGGTGCAGGTTCTGGGATGGAGTTTGGGTGCTGGGTGCAGGCTCCAGGCTGGGGCAGGGGTGGGGGGCAGGAGGGGGTGAGGGGTGCAGGCTCTGGGACGGAGTTTGGGTGCAGGCTCTGGGCTGAGGATGGGGGTGCAGGCTCTGGGCTGGGGCAATAGGTGGGGGTATAGGAGGGGGTGGGAAGGGGGTGGGGTGCAGGCTCTGGGAGGGAGTTTGGGGGCAGGAAGGGGTGTGTGGGAAAGGGGTGGAGGTGCAGGCTCTGGGACGGGGTGTGTGCGTGGTGCTTACTTGGAGCTCCTAGGCAAGGCGGGCGGGGGGCCTCCATGTGCTGGGGCCTCCATGTGCTGCTACCTCCAGGCACTGCCCCCGCAGCTTCCTATTGGTCACAGGGGCACTTGGGGTGGGACACAGACCCACCTCACCCAGGGGCTGCAGGTGGTGGGTGGGGGCCCCTGGCCTTTTTAAATAGCCTGGGAGAGGCGGGGGGGGGGCGAGGGAGATAGCCGGCCTCAAACATTGCTGGAGCTGGGCCCCGGGCCAGGAATATTCCTGGTGCCCAGGCACCATGGGCCCATAGAACTCACCGCCCATGTCCTCTTGGTTAAGGGATCCCGCAGCTTTCCTTCTTGGCACTTTGCTGTGATTCAGGCAGGCTTCCCTAGCCCACCAATTTCCCTTCTGACTCGATGTCCCCTTTAATTTTCCATTCCAGGCTATCTGCCCTCTCTCCTCTCGGGAGTCCCCTAAAATCTGGCTTTTATCATGTTTAAGAGGTAGCTACCTGATCAGTGCCTGGCCCCATTTCCAGCGAGTCTGCTGCTCCCTTGAATACCAGTTTCCTTAAAGGAGCCATGTAAAGGAACAGGGGTTGGGCGGACCCAGGCTCTCTATCCCTAAACAGGGATGGACCACGGTGTTTCATACAGCAAGTTGTCCATCCTATTGGTACATACCTTGGGTTTGTGGTAAGGATTGGTTTTGAGCATGAATATTGAGACTATCGATATAGAAAACAGTCTTATCTGAGAATTTCCAGACTTGTGTACATTTAACTGTAACATTCTTTACAACTAATTTTGTCAGAGGACAAATTAGCAACCTTCATTTAGTGCTAATGATATTTTTGAGGGAGATTTAGGTTCCTATTTTCCACTGTTTATCTAGACCCCAGCATGTCATCCATAGAATTTCTGGAAAACTATCCATGAGGAGCTGTTCATTAGTTAAATTTGTTGTTGAATGCCTTAAATCTGTTTTTCAGAACCACCCATCTGCCTTTACCAGCCTATAGGGTCATATGGACTATAGCTAATATCTCTCCAGGTTCTGCCAGGAGCTTTTTTATCATTCCTCCTGCACTGGCACCTGCCAGGAGCACAGCAAGCTCTCAGCCTGGTTGCTAGGCAACCCAGGAAGCTCATCTGGGCCCAGTGAGCCTTTGCCAAAAATGGTGCCTCCTGATTGGGTAAAGGAGCCAGCGGCCTGCTTTTTGAGCTTTGCAATAGCACAGCAGCTACTCAATGCATACCATGCCCACAGCTGCACTTGCCCTGCTCCTGCTTCTGCTTCCAGTCCTCGCTCCAGCCTTGGCTTTGGCTACTTCAGTCCGGTCTTTGTCTCCTTGCCCTACTCCTGATTCTGACTTCAGTTCTGACCTTTGGTGTGGCTCCTTGGTGCTGACTCTAGCTTCACCCCCTCAGCCTGGTACCTCGCTCCTGGATCTACTCCTGCCGTTACTCCAAACTGCCACCGCATGCCCTGAGAGCTTACAGCACACAGAAGTCAATACACCAAAAGAGTTCTTAGGTTACAATTACACAGTGCACTATTTTTATTTGGAATTAAGTTCCCTACCACACCCACTATCTGCCTCTTTGTATTTGACCTGTTCCTTTCCTTTCCACACGGGCAGTGGTTGTACTCCCTGCTGCTTTGATGCTTCACTTGGTTAATTTTTCTGCTATATGTTTCCATTGTATTCCTCAGACCCTTATATAATCAATGGGGGCTGAACTAAAAACTGAAAACCAAAATTGAATTTTTTCAATTTTTTTCTCACTGAAATGAGAACAATAACAAATTCATTTTGGGTTGAATAAAAGGTTTTTTTTGGTTTCATTCTGGTTTGTCAGGTGTGTTTCCCCCTCCCTTTTATTTTGTTTTTATTTTTTAATTTAGCTAAATTTCATTCCAAAATGAAAAGTTGAAAAGAAGCGTTTTGGAATGGCTGAAATTAACTCTTTTGACTTTTTTGAAATTCAATCTAAATTCGTGAATAGTTTTGGTACCCCCCAAAATGCATTTTTTTTGGACAACTTCATTATTCACCAAAAAGAAGTCATCCAGCTCTAATGCCATCTCTCCTGTAAACTGTGTTTTCAGAGCTCTGAATTCAAATGGTTATAATGCATAAGATGGAACATACTGTACAGTGAGACTCTTTCCTAAATCTGTACAAATTAAAATACTCCTTGTATCTTATTTAGGGCTGTCAAGCGATTTAAAAAATTTATCACGATTAATCACACTGTTAAAAAAATAAAGAATACCATTTATTTAAATATTTTGGATGTTTTCTACATTTTCAAATATATTGATTTCAATTACAACACAGAATACAAAGTGTACAGTGCTCACTTTATATTTATTTTTTATTACAAATATTTGTAATACAAGTTTGTTTACATTTGCATGAGCTAATGCTGCCGGCTTCTTGTTTACAATGTCACCTGAAAGTGAGAACAGGTGTTCTCATGGTACTGTTGTAACCGGCATCGCAAGGTATTTACGTGCCAGATGCGCTAAAGTTTCATATGTCCCTTCATGCGTCAACCACCATTCCAGAAAACATGTGTCCATGCTGATGATAATTTCTGCTCAATAATGATCCAAAGCAGAATGGACTGACGCATGTTCATTTTCACCATCTGAGTCAGATATCACTAGCAGAAGGTTGATTTTTTTTGGTGGTTCAGGTTCTGTAGTTTCCGCATCTGAGTGTTGCTCTTTTAAGACTTCTGAAAGCATGCTTCACACCTCGTCCCTCTCAGACTTTGGATGGCACTTCAGATTCTTAAACCTTGGGTCAAGTGCTGTATCTATCCTTAGAAATCTTATCTTCTTTGCTTTTGGCCAATTCTTCTGTGAAAGGGTTCTTAAAACGAACATATGCTGGGTCATCTTCCGAGACTGCTATAACATGAAATATATGGCAGAATGCGGGTAAAACAGGAGACATACAATTCCTAGAATCCTAGAATACCAGGGTTGGAAGGGACCTCAGGAGGTCATCTAGTCCAACCCCCTGCTCAAAGCAGGATCAATCCCCAGACAGATTTTTGCCCCAGATCCCTAAATGGCCCCCTCAAGGATTGAACTCACAACCCTGGGTTTAGCAGGCCAATGCTCAAACCACTGAGCTATCCCTCTCCCCCAAGGAGTTCAGTCACAAATGTAATTAATGTGGTGTGTTTTTTAACAAGCATCATCAGCATGGAAGCATGTCCTGTGGAATGGTGGCCAAAGCATGAAGGGGCATACAAATGTTTAGTATATCTGGCATGTAAATACCTTGCGATGCCGGCTACAAAAGTGCCATGCAAATGCCTGTTCTCACTTTCAGGTGACATTGTAAATAAGAAGCAGGCAGCAGTATCTTCCGTCAATGTAAACAAACTTGTTTGTCTTAGTGATTGGCTGAACAAGAAGTAGGACTGAGTGGACTTGTAGGCTCTAAAGTTTGATATTGTTTGTTTTTGAGTGCAGTTATGTAACAAATATCTACATTTGTAAGTTACACTTTCACGATAAAGAGATTGCAGTACAGTACTTGTATGAGATGAATTGAAAAATACTGTTTCTTTTGTTTATCATTTTTACAGTGCAAATATTGTAATCAAAAATAATAATATAAAGTGAGCACTGTACACTTGGTATTCTGTGTTGTAATAGAAATCAATATATTTGAAAATGTAGAAAAACATCCAAAAATATTTAATAAATTTCAATTGGTATTCTATTGTTTATCAGTGTGATTAAATTGGCGATTAATCACAATTCTTTTTTTTGAGTTAATCGCGTGAGTTAACTGCGATTAATCAATAGCCCTAGTCTTATTATTTTTAAGGCAAGAAGTATTTATGAACCATTCATAAATGGTTGGCTTACACTCCATTCCATCTCTATCAAAAAGTGGAAACAGACTCTTTTTCTTAATGCCCCATCCATTTATGGGGCTGGGTATGGTTATAAACTGCATCTGACTGGAGGGCCTGGTGGCTATGTCGAGGAGATACTTCTGAGGTAGCACCTATAAAATATCACAATGTTGCAACCTCCAGAGTAAGTTGAGTATAGGGTGTCTCAAAACTCTAGCCCCCACTGCCTTGTGGGTATTCCTTGGTTTGAGAAAGGCTAAGGGACATCACCCTGACAGAAATGTGCCCTCATTGAGGCATTAGGCAACCAGCAGCAGCTCTAATCTGTTTCTCTCTGGTAGAAGCTGCAACCATTGAGGCGCTGAATGTCTAGACTTCGTCTGACCTTTGAACTCTGTCTGAATGGTCTAAAGAGAGGATGATAGGTCTAGGGCACCCTCCACTCCTCCATACTTTTGCCTAGACATATGTTTCAAAGGTAGGGTTGCCAGGTGTCCAGTTTTCACCTGGAACACCCAGTTGAAAAAAGACCCTGCCGGCTCTGGTCAGCACACCTGACCGGGCTGCTAAAAGTCTGGTTGACTGCAGCGGGGCTGGCAGGCTCCCTGCCCGGCTCTGCGTGGTTCTCAGGAAGTGGCCCCCAGGAAGTGGCCAGCATGTCTGGCTCCTAGGTGGAGGGTCGGCCAGTGGGACGCCATGTGCTGCCCCCACCCTGAGAGTCGGCTCTCCAGCTTGCATTGGCCGGGAACTGCAGCCAATGGGAGCTGTGGGGGAAGCGCACGGAGTCACATGGCCTCTTCTCTGCCTAAGAGCTGGAGGGACATGTCGCTACTTCCCTGGAGCTGCCTGAGGTCAGCGCTGCCCGAAGCCTGCACCCCAAACCCCCTCCCACACCCCAACTCCCTTCCCCAGCCCTGAGCCTCATCCCGCACCCAAACTCCCTCCTGGAGCCAGCACCCCCCGCATCTCAACTTCCTGCTCCAGTCCTGAGTTCCCTCCCACACTCTGAACCTCTTGGCCCCAGCCCAGAGCCCTTCTTGCACCCTAAACCCCTTATCCCTGACCCTACTCCAGAGCCTGGACCCACAGCCAGAGACCTCACCCACTCCCACACCCCAATACCCTGCCTCAGCCTGGAGCCCCTTCCCACACTCTGAACCCCTCGGCCCCACCCCCAGTCCAGAGCCCCTTCTTGCACCCTAAACCCCTTATTCCTGGTCCCACCCCAGCTGGATCCCTGACCCTACTCCAGAGCCTGGACCTCACCCCCTTCTGCACCCCAACCCCCTGTCCCAGCCCGTAGGCCCCTCCTGCACCCCAACCCCCTGTCCCAGCCTGTAGGCCCCTCCTGCACCTCAAACCCCGCACCCCCAGCCAGAGCCCTTCCCCCCTCCCACACTCTTCCCCAGCCCAGTGAAAATGAGCAAGTGAGCACGGGTGGGAGAGCATGTGACGGAGGAGGGGGATGGAGTCAGTGGGGGGTGGGGCCTCAGAGAAGGGGTGGGGGAGAGCGGGGCCTCGGGAAAGGAGCAGGGCAAGGGTGTTTGGTTTTCTGCACTTAGAAAGTTGGCAACCCTACTCAAAAGTGTTGGTGTGATGGGTGCAGAATTCCGTAAGGGGCATAAGGAACCTGAGGCAGCTACCAAGGTGTCCAAGCAGCCCTATTCAGGGGTGGTCTGCTTGCCTCTCATCCATTTATGTTCTAATGCTCTGCGCATGTATGTAAGAAATAAACAACAAAATAACAACAACAAAGTGGGGTAAACATATTTTCTGAACGTAACAGTAGCCATTTCAAGGACAGACTATGGTGATTGTCACTGCAAAGGATAATAAGCCAGCACAGCAAAATTGAATATAAAGACTAAGTTATAAATGCAGTGATTATCCATTAGGCATAGTAGCACATAGTTGTTTTTTTCAAACAATTTATCCTTGGTTCGCTAGCGATAAACAAATCTAGCTACATTAACCATTCTGTTATGATACAATCTAAAGGAAGTACCTGAAATGAGGTATTAGAGGCATCTTAAAAATGTAAGAATAATTCTTGGAAAATCAATCTAGCATGTATTTTATCTTTTACTTCTCTTTGAGAGAATAATTGCCCCAGTAGATGATTGTGGACTGTTATAAGATGTAATTTGTTCTGTCAGTTCTCTGAAATGTTTTACAGATTAGTACTTAAGAGCTGGAATTTACAAACCTCCTACTGAAGCTAATGTGTAGCAGTATTCAATACATTTTTCCATATAGCTATTTCTAGAACTGCTTGTGTTTTCTATTTTTTGTTTAAAGATGTGTAGATTTAAAATTATTACACAAATCTCTGAACTCTTTATTAGGAATGCAAATAATGGAATTGATCCTGCAAATAGATAACATGCACACATACCCTGAGTTCCCTTGAATTCAGTGGGAGTTTGCACGGGAGTAAGGGACCTCAAGTGGGGACCTGTTTGCAGGATTAATCCCAAAGAACAAGTTTTCAACTCTACAGATTTATTTCAGGAGGGCTAGTGAGTCTTGAACTGTTGTGGTGGTTATTACTTATTTTTATTCTGGTAATGTCTAGCGGTTCCAGTCAGGATCAGGGCCCTGCTGGGTGCTGTACAGCCTCATTAAAAAAAGAGAGAGTCCCTGCCTGGAAGAACTAAAAATCTAAATAGAGAAACAGACCAAAGGTTGAGGGCAGAGGTGAAGGATGCAACATAGAAATGAGAGTGGGGGGCAAACAATGTGGTAGCTCTGCTTTTAAAAATAATTATTTGTATCACTGTGGGTTTTGTTTTGTTAAATAAGGGCAAAAAATTCAGGGGCTGGGTTAACTGGATCATAGGAGTTGGAAAAAGAAGGGAGGAAAGGGCTATATTGAGGGAAGAGGAGGATGAAGGCTTTCCTTGTAGTTATGAAACAGAAAGCCTGGCCGGGTCTCAGTCTGTTCCCTAATGAACAAGTGACCATATCACAAAAGTGACCACCACAGTTAGCATTGATTTGCTGGTATCCTTGCTGGCAGTTTCAGTAGAGGAAACACTAGGCTTTGAAATCTAAGATAGCTTGTATCCCCCTAGAAGTGATCTCTCCAGGTCCTTGCATTGATTGGACAATGTGGTCAGGGCACCTTTCACTGCATATCTCTTTGTTCTGCATCTGCTATGGTCTCCAGGACTGGCAACCTAGCACCTATCACTAGTGAGAAGGTCATTTGATTTTTTTTTGGCATTAAAAAGTAAATAAAAAGAGCATTCCTAGACATGGCAGGATCAAGTTTTGTAGAATTTCTATATCTAATCAATGCAGAATTTTTATTGTTAAAAAATTGGTGTATTTTTGGATGATATATAAGACTTCTGGGGGACGTTTTTTGGTCATGGTTATAGTAAATTCAACAGATTTTGTCACTGTTTTGTATTTGATGTTGCAAATCAGGCTTTAGTGTCTACCATATTTTTCAGTGCCAGAATAACTTGTCTCCTAAGTGTCAGTCTCTTAATAGGCTTGCTTATTAAAAGAACATCTGCTTCCCAAGTATTCTGGCTCATCACTTGAGAATTCAGTCTTAGTTCTCAATTTTCTGCATGGTTGCTTCTAAGATTTTGAAGATATACCTGTATTGGTTTGTCCAGGCCTTTGGTTGGTTAAAATACAGCAGTAAATATATGAAAAGTTCACTTTAACACAAGTGAAAAGATAAAGGAGTATCCACACTTTGGGGACCTTTGTGGTAATGGGGAAATTAAGTTTTAATGTCAGGATGAATTAGGCTTATTGCTTGGCCAAAATGGTGACTATGTAGATATAGAGTTCTAAGGAGGAAGAAATGAGACTTTTGGATGACTGTCAGTATTTTCTTATTGGGATCGTGTACTATGCAAAGCTACATTGAAATGTCCTATTTCTGGGCTTTATAAATTACTCTGTGTACAAAATGCTCCCAAAATGGGTGTGAGAGCTGTTTGTGAGAATGTCAGGTGCAGATTATTGGATCATGATGGAAAACTAACATTAACAACAACCGAGGAAGAAAGGTGGTGATATTCTAGTCAAACCACACTCATAATCCCCTGATAGCTTGGCCAAAATTCAGACTAGAATAGAAGAACTGGGGCATGGAAGGCAGTAAGTACCTGAGCAGCCTTCATATGTGCTGCTCCTATATATCAACCATGTGGCAGGTGCTGCAGGTCACATGGTGCCAGTGGACACTTGGAAAAACAAATAAGTTTGGAAGGGAGCAATGTCTGCACTGTACTGTACAAATTTATTCCATCCTATTTGGCAATATCAAGAGGTAGGTTGCAAGATATAAAACCATACATAGAATTTATTAAACCCCACTATGGCTTCACAAGATGCCTCTTGCGCTATTATTTACATAGCGGCAATGTTGTGACATCAGAGGTTCTCTAACACATTTACTGTGGGAATGCCCTATGGCACAGCTCTTAATTAGAATTCATTTAGCCTTGCAGCAGCAGTTTCACCTAGGTTGAAGCTAGTCATTAAAGGAGACAGTCACTTAGGGTATGTCTACACCCAGCCGCTAGTTCGGCGGCTGGGAATCGAAGTTCTGGGTTCGACTTATCGCGTCTTGTCTGGACGCGATAAGTCGAACCAGGAAGTGATCGCCGTCGACTGCGGTACTCCAGCTATACGAGAGGAGTACCACGGCGTCGACGGGGGAGCCTGCCTGCCGCGTGTGGACCGAGGTAAGTTCGAATTAAGGTACTTCGAACTTCAACTACGTTATTCACGTAGCTGAAGTTGCGTACCTTAGTTCGAATTGGGGGCAAGTGTAGACCAGGCCTTACTGTCTTTGAGCAGTCTCAAATACTTGAGAATCGCTTTGGCTACTAAGAAGATCCTTCTCAACATGTGGAAAAAAATTTAAATTAGCAATATTCGCGCCTCGAATTAACCTCATTGGCTACGATACTGCCACTGTGCAAGATCCTGCATGAGATTTGGTGGAGCAGTGCTCTCCTGGCTGTTGCCAAATTTGAGATGGCATCCTTAATCCAGGTGAGTAAATGCCACATGTGCAAGCAGATTTGGCATTCAGTTTTAAGAAAATTAGTAGTTAACAACTTAGGTTAGAAATATCTAGCGTCTCTCATGATGTTTTATAAGTTATAGTGCTGGAGCCCATTTAAAACTTTAATTTTCTTTTTAGTTTCTAGTCTGACTCTGAGGATGCCCTGCAGATATGTTACTGTTTTCAGCAATTCTCTGTGGGGCGGTACACTATACGATGTGGTCTACTGTGATGTAAGTTTGACCTTCATATATGGGTTTTGTCTGGATGTGTCCATGTTTGTCTATGTATGGTGGCATTTCTCCTACTGTTGGTTTTGTTCATCAGAGGATGTCTGATATGAACTTCATCTTTTTACCACTGTACAATATAACTGGAAATTTGCGCTGGCTGGGCCTTACAAATTGTTTAAGGATGTGTAGATTTGTGGTCCCAGTACAAGAATGATGTTGATTAAGGTGAAGCCAAATTGTTCTAAACCTTTTCAGTCTAATTTATAAAACATATACAATAAATTAGAGGCCAAAAGATATATAAATGTTTTCTATAAAATGAGTAACACATCAGAAAGCAATGGGCTTAATTTGTAGCAAGGGAGATTTAGGTTAGATATTATGAAAGACTTTCTAACTAAAGGGTAGCTAAGCTCTGGAATTGTCTGCCAAGGGAGGTTGTGGAATGCCCATCATTGGAGGTTTTTAAGAACAGATTGGACAAACACCTTTCAGGGATGGTCTAGATATACTTGGTCCTGCTTTAGCACAGGGAGCTGGACTAGCTGAACTCAGGGTCCCTTCCAGTCCTATGTTTCTATGATTCAGTGACCCCAATTGTCTGAGGTGCTTAATGCTTTTGTGAAGCTGAGTGTCTTTATTGAGTGGGAGTTTAGGGCCAATTGTCTTTAAATGTTGGGCCCTCGCTTTGGAGATGCCTAGGTATTGCACAAAAATTGGAACATTGCTTGCAATATTTCACAAAGAAGAACAAAATTCACTGTAGTTTTTAACCATTTTTTCCTCTTTTCTGCTGGACCAGTAAGTAACACAAGAAGTGCTGTTATACAGCTAGTGATGTAAAATGAACACCATTAAAAAATGAGATGATGTTACTTTTTTTTTTTTCTGTTCTCAGTCAAAAATAAGTTTTGGTCAATAACATGGGGTGGGTGACAGACTAGCTCACAGAAAAAGATACATTTGTTAAGTCAAGGAGTACTTGTGGCACCTTAGAGACTAACAAATTTATTAGAGCATAAGCTTTCGTGGGCTACAACCCAGCCCACGAAAGCTTATGCTCTAATAAATTTGTTAGTCTCTAAGGTGCCACAAGTACTCCTGTTCTTCTTGCAGATACAGACTAACACGGCTGCTACTCTGAAACCATTTGTTAAGTCAGTGACTATTCTGTTTTCTCCTTGAGGCAATCTGTAATATTATTAAGACACGTGTATCTTTCAAGACTTTCAGCAGACTTCCTTGAAAGCTTGGGTGCTTTATAAGAAGAGTAAATTGCCAAAAGCAAGTCACTTGATGTTAGATGAAGCCCTTGGCAATTACATGAGGTGAAGAAACATCACAAAGAGCTCAGGTCAGAGCTGCCTTTGTGAATACCACTGTCTTGCAACACCATAAAGTCCTCTTTTAAATTCAGTATTAAAGGAAAAGAGAGATTCAAATTATTGCATCTGAGTACCAAGAAGAGCTGATTAATTTTTGTGTGTGTTAATATAATAGAAAAAGAACAGTAACAGGAGCCTGCCAACCTAAGAGTTTGGGGCTGTAAATTTTATGGCACAAAGAATGCAGATCACCAAATGAATGCATAAGAAAGGCAAGAGACTGTCAGGGCCAGTTTTCCAATGGCTAGAGGAATGTAGCACTGCCAAACTGGATCAGCCCAGTAGATGATCCAGTCTGTTACCCTGTCTCTGACAGTGGCCAATACCAGATGCTTAAGGAACATGTTCAAGAAATCCCATAATGGGTATTATGGAATAATCTGCCCAGAGGGGACATTTCTTCTTCACTCAGAGCAATTAGTTATTGGCTTATGTTGTGAAGCTCACAGTTTATATCTCTTCTAATTGTTTTAGTCTGTCCACTATTACTGTGGGTGATCTGATTTTCTGTGAAGATATGCAAATTTGTGGAGTCCTCCTGAGATCTTTTGCTTCTACGATATCTTGTGGCAGTGCGTTCCACAGGTTAATTATGCACCGTGAAATAAACTATAATGAAACTCCAAGCTAGGTGAGACGCTATCATATCAGCAATATTTTCTATGCAGTACTTTATTACATCCTTATATTTGATTTGCTGTTTTGACGACTACTGCCCATTGTTAAAATGTTTTCACTGAGCTGCTCACAGTTACCCCTAGTTCTTTTACTCTTGTTGAGTATATTTTACACATCACATGTGAACCGCATGTTGGGTAAGGGAGGTCTAGTCACATTGTTGCTGTTAAACTGCACATTTATGTAAAATAAATATTTAGATAAACTCTCCATTTCAAACCTCTGCAGTCAGTGGTGTAGTTGAGGGTAAACTGAGTTTACCTACTTTTCATATGGGAAATACAGAATTTAGATTATATTACCCACTTCTTTTTTGGCCACAACATCACTGTCTGCAGTAAAACATTCTGCAATCAAATCTCTGTAGCAAAATTTAAATTAGGTCATGCAACCAAACTGCTTTAAACTAAAAATCCTCTTCAAGGAACATTTGTGATTCTTATTGGAATAGGACCTCATGAAAATTGCAGCATACTGGTACCAGCATGTTTGTTTTATTTGTCTTCACTATCTTTTCCTGTCCTGTTTCAAGTTGATTTGCTGGCTCTGCTTCTCTATACAGCCATTATGTCAAGGGAAAGTAAGAAGGTGAATACACTACTAATTGTACTTTTTTTATTAAATTGCCTTTTGCCAATTTGCTGTTTGATTATCTGTCATTGGTTGTTCTATGAAGCAGAGAGAACTGAGAAGTCTGAGGAAGGGGAAACAAAAAAGGGACTAGGGGATTTAGCCACACAATTCCCTTTAATTCATCTTTGTAAGGTGCTCAGATACTGTGGTGATGAGTCACATTAAAAACAATAAATAATAGGGAAGAACTCCAGATGATGATGCATTTCAATCATATAACACAAGACATATTTGTACTGCAGAAAGGGTCTTTCTGTCTCTTTCAATTTGCTCCTCCCCACTTTTAAAATATGTTTATAGTGAGGGTAGTGAATTGTTGTAACAAGGTACGTAGGGATGTGGTGGAGTCTCTGTCACTTGAAGTATTTAATCAAGACTGGGTGTCTTTCTGACAGATATGCTCTAGCTCAACCAGAAGTTATGGGCTTGGTGCAGGGACCACTTGGTGAAATTTTATGGTTTGTGTTATACAGGGGGCCAGATAAGGTGATCATAATGGTCCTTTCTGGCCTTAAATTCTATGGGTGACACCTGGCCCTTTTGAAGTTAATGTCAAAACTCCAATACTGCAAAAACAGATTGTTACATTTCACTGACTGTAGTATAGCAATAGCAAATCACAGCTAGAGTGAGAGAGGCTGCATATGTACAATGGTGTGGTGACTCTCTTAGCTTTCATTCCCTTTCCCTTGCATGTGCAGACTCCAAGACAACATTTCAATATGTCTTCACAGAAGGCACTTCATGTCAAGTCATTAAGTTTAATTTTTCATTTTAACAAACTATGCAATATTTGATGGTTTCATAATGAAAAGTATAAGATACTGTATTGTACTTTGCAGCTTGGAAAAGAGACGACTAAGGGGGATATGATAGAGGTCTATAAAATTGTGACTGGTGTGGAGAAAGTAAATAAGGAAGTGTTATTTACTTCTCATAACAGAAGAACTAGGGATCACCAAATGAAATTAATAGGTAGCAGGTTTAAAACAAACAAAAGGAAGTATTTCTTCACAAAACTCACAGTCAACCTGTGGAAATCATTGCCAGAGGATGTTGTGAAGGCCAAGACTATAACAGGGTTCAAAAAAGAACTGGATAAGTTAATGGAGGATAGGTCCATCAGTGGCTATTAGCCAGGATGGGCAGGTATGCAAAACCATGCTTTGAAGTGCCCCTAGCCTCTGTTTGCCAGAAGCTGGGGATGGGAGATGGATCACTTAATGATTACCTGTTCTGCTCATTCCCTCTGAAGCACCTGACATTGGCCACTGTCGGAAGACAGGATACTGGGCTAGATGGACCATTGGTCTGATCCAGTATGGCCATTCTTATGTTCATAAGGTCAATGTAGCCTTGTTAGTGAATTTCACTTTTATCTACGCTCTATAATTTGACTAAGAGAACCTGTATTTCCATAACTATTAGTTACAGATTATGTCTAAAAAAAATACATAGTATCAGAAGCAACAAACCAGTATTCTAAAAGGATTAGATATTGTTGAGACTTGTTTTGCTTATTTCTTAAACATTGCCATAAATTAGGAAACTTTTCTGAGGTAATGCAGCAAGTCAGCTATAGACCCCGAGAGTTCCTGCCTCCCATTCTTGTGCTCAATCTACCACAGCATGCACTACCGTTTGTATTATTATACATCTTTGCCTTCGTGAAGCTAAGAATATTCATTCAACAACTTTCACAGGGCAAGTTGTTGTTATTTAGCTTTTGGAACCGAGGACCTGTTTCAATAGCAAGTTTACCCTTTAATGATCATTTAGGAGGGAGAGGCTCTTGATGTATTTCTTGTGGAAAGAGTTGATAGATTTGATGCAGAGAAAATGCGACCTACGAGCAGATGTCTTGAACTGCTCTTTGTTTGAGGAGTTTCTGTAGTATACTGAAAAGAGTATGCATGAGAGTGTCTGATGAACAGTAAGATTTTAAAAACAGAGAATAAACAAATACATTCCAGAACATGAATAATCACTATATAATTTTCTTGGGAGAAATGTACTTATTTCTTGCAGACATCAAAAAAAGCAGGCGTTTAAACAGAATCAGTAAAATGTATGAAAGGTGTCCCTAGTTTTCTAACATATTGGTGTTTATTCTCCTTTGCCAGGCGTGCATGTGACTGTCCCTTAGCATTAATGAGTGTTGTGTATAATCATCACGGCGGTGTATATACCAGAGCCTAGGAGGAAAAATAATAGTCCCAACCTCAGAGACTGATGTGCATACACCTCATTAAATCTCTTTTAGCATGGTTTGGAAAGGGGAGGCAAATGAAAGCAGTTCTAAGAAAAAGTTATAGCTAACTGAAAGGTGGCTGTTAGTGGAAAAGAAAATGTTTATGGATGAGAATGTGCTTCAGGTGCAGATGAGGTATTGTATGGGTAGGATACCTCTATAATTATTCACGTAGGCAATGCATGTACCTTTCCATTTCAACTATCTCTTTCTGATTATGCTCTTGGAACCCCTTTTTCAGTGGTGTCAGCAGCAACAAGGGTCGGTCCGTTTTTGAAGGGATTCTCTATAATTTCTTAATTTTTTGGCTTGAGTCCCCACTTAGTATTCTGGGAACCTATAACTGCTCTGGGCACCTTTGCTAACAAATCTGTATCCACTCACAAGCACAGGGGTTTAGCAAACAAACTTTTTTTGGGGACAAAAAGAAATGGGAAAGGCCAGGTTGAACTGGGACAAATATTTACAATTTAACACCTTCCATCACCATTTACCTCAGCGTGCATAAGTCACAGTAACAAACAACTGGAGCCTGAATGGCTGATGCAGTTTGTTATGCCTCCCAGCTTCCCACTTGCAGTTCCTGGGTCCCCCACTTCCTTACTCACAGTTTGTGGTTCCGAGAGTCCAGGAAAATCAGGGTCCCTGTTTCATCGGCAGCTGAGGGGCTTTACCACCTGTCCTGCTGTAACAATTTCAGCAGCTAGGACAGCGAGGCCTCACCAGAGTCTATAGGCTGATATAGACGGTTGCTCTGAATACCTCTGGTCCCACTGTAGTGCATGCAACTGCTCTCACTCTGCTGTTCTCCTGCTGGAAGCTGTGGCCTGTGGGTGAATCCAACTGCTGCTTTGCTCCGTCTGCTGGGTGCTGTGGTGGGGCCCAACTGGCCTTGCTTTGCCTGCTGTGCAGATGATCAGAACTGCTGCTGGGCTCTGACCACCGCCTGCCACTGGCTACACAACTGGAACATCTAGGAAGCTCTGCCCACATAAGGCAAGTACAGTTCTTAGAGGAGTTCTTTCAGAGTCCCTGCTGCCCACAGAGACATTCCCAGCAGCAAACCAAAAACATGTCCTCTCTCTCTTTGTCTCTAGCTTTGTCCAGGGCCTCTTACTCCACAAATATCAGCAAATATCAGTTATCATTATTAGGGTGATCCTATGCCAAGTCACTGTCCAGGCTTTGCCCAGGTGGGTTCCCAGCAGTGTAACCTCAAAAATATGGGCCCCAAGTACAAAATGTAGTCAAATTATACTCCAATGTCCCCAAATTACCTAAAATTAATATGCAAATGAAGTACTTGCTCAGTTGACTCCCCTTGCTCTCTAGCTGATACCATCAGAGAGCTCGCTCAGTTATCTCCCTTCTCTCTTTGGCTTCAGGCCACAGTGCTTATGCTCACTGTTAGGATCCTAAAATAGTTCAGAGGTCATTTTTATTTCTTTGAAGTTATACTTGTAACTTGAAGTGAGGAATAGCCAGCAGGAGCAGATGAAACTGAAAGAGACACCTAGATGGGACCCAAAAACTTGGGCACCCAAGGTTAGTGGACAGTTGAGAAATTGGGTCTAAGTGCCTGTCTCTACTTCTGTTCTTGCTCCCATTGAAGTCAATGGATGTTTGTCATTGACTTCAGTGAGCACAGGATAAGGCCCTAAGATTTCAGACCTCCTACAATGTTGTTACCCAGGGGTGGAATCCTCTGAGTCCCTGTGGAGCTCCGTTGACTTTGATGGGGCTCTGAGTGGGTGCAGGGGGTCCCACCTGTGTGCAGTGAATTGTAGCATGGGCTCCTAAGTTTGTTGATTTATTATACAGTATAATTTGAAGTGATCTTGGGAAACAGCTTTTAGTAATTATGCCTCATGTCTGTGGAACCTACTACCTGGTGATATGTGATTCCCCTTTTAAATCCAGATTCCCCGTTAAATTCTGCTTTTAATGGTACTGGTATTATAAAGTCCCCTCTTTTAACATTCATGTTGATATTTTTACTATTACTATATTATTTAATTGTGGCAAAAAATTACATTTTTAAAACTTCATAGCTGAATCTATTTTGATAACTATTCTTCCAGAAATAGAATTGAAATCTAGTTAAATAAAACATCTCCCTTTTCTATTTTTCCAGGACATTTTTCTCATTAGTGAATCTTGGGGGCTGGGGGTGGGTGGGGCGAGAATAGAACTGAGCCTATTGCTAAACTGTAATCCATAGCCTTTGTGCATGTACCATCTGTGGGTTAGAAGATAATGAACTTTATTCTTATTGATAAAAGGTAATTTTCTATTAAACTGACGCTAATGTCTATCTTACATCTTCATATACCAGCTTCCTTTGCACTAATGTCTGGTTTATAGAGTCTGAAACAAATTGTATCTTTAAAAATGACCACAGCCATCCTAACTGAAACTTGAAGGTACGTAAGCAATCTGAAAACAAAAAATACAAAAAACTTTTCATGTTTAAAGCTGTCTTTAGAGATAGGGATATTTTGTGCTTTTTTTTTCTTTAACAGAGTCAGATTTCTTATACTAAAATAAATTGAGTTCTGATTTCTGAAATGCTGTGTAAGTTCTTGGGTCCATACATTTAAAGTCTGACTCCAAATAAGAATGCTTCAAGGGAAACACATGATAAGGACCCCACTGTGAAGAAAGGCAGGTCTGGCTTATATAAAATTTGAAATTAAACTGTACCAGTAAAGGAGTGGCACTTCTTTCTTTTCTGGGCTGCTAAAAGACATTTTGCATGATTTTAGGTGCAATTTTAAAGCTACCTTATAGGGAAAAATGCCAGCGGAATGATGAAAATATGATCATAGATCAGATCAAGATCTTCAGACATTTTTGAAAGGGTAAACTTAATGATTTCTTCATCAGAACTGTCCTTATGTTCTCCTGATCCTGGCAGAAGAGATATTTAAAGGACATAGACAAAAACAGATTTATCTGAATATACCTGTGCTGCTTAGAGAACTTTTCAAAGCTTCAGTAATGTACACTTCTGTGAAATTATCCTCATCCAGGGGCAAAACAAATTGCTATGATTTAGAAATAGCCAGTTTCTACTGTTTGCAGGTGAAGTGTTTTCCACATGTGCAGTACTTAAGCAAAAGTACTTGAAGATATTAGGCCAAATTCACTCTAGAACATCTCCATGGAAGCCCTGGAATTGTTCCAAGGATGAATTTGGCCCATTTAATTTCTGTATATAGTTCAAATTAATATTAAATTCTATTAAGGCTTTAGATGGCTGTAGGTCAGGGCTGGATTCATTGGATAGTGAGTTATCGCAACCAAATATTGTACATATAATTTGTTTCTTGTACCTTTTGTTTAATGTCAAGGAGAGACCTCCTAAATGATATTGGCACTGTCTCTTTCATGTCTTTGTTTTAGAAATGAAGCTTTTTTTTAAGTATAATTATACCAAATATTTGGAATCGTTCTTAGACATTGGTTATGGAGAGCTCAGCAGCCTATCCTATCGGTTCTTACTTGTGTACCCAGCTGTGTCTCTTTGCTGAGAAGGTTGAATGATGTCACATGCTGGGCATGTGAGGGACTCAGGATTAATGGTTACAAGGGCTAAGATCCCACGATCCCTTTGATGATGGGTAAGGGGATGACAAAGCATGAAGAAGAGGTGGTGCAGGGGAGGATTTTGCATCCAACCTGTCGTGCAGATCTGCTGCCCCATAGGTATATTGAGTTAAGTATGTCCACCTGGTGCATGATGGGAAAAGGATAGGGTTGGTGTGTAAGTCACCCTGAACCTGCTCCAACATAGGGGCCCAGATGGGGTGATCAGTTCTCCACAGTTATGGCACTGGAATAGTCGAAACTTAATGTTTGGTGATTTTACTGTCCATGTAGTTGGTAATTCTTGTGGATTGGCTGATACTTTTATGGCTGCCACAGTAACACTAGTATTGACCCAGGTGACTGTAAGATCCACTCATATGTTTGGGTGCACTCTGGATCTGCCTGTTGGGAGGGAAGAATAATTCACCCTCTGCTATAGACTGACGATTGTCTCCTTTGGTTTCTGTTTGGAATGCACCTACCCCAACAGGGTGAGGGACTTGTTTTAATGATCCACCAGTGGAAGGCGATGAAGTCAAAGAGTTCTAGGCAGCTTTGAAAAATAAAGTTGTTCTGATTATCCACTGTGTTGATTGTTCATCAGGACTTCATAATAATCATTCATCCTCCACTACCAATCCGGTGGCCCCTAAATTCCCTCTCTACTGGTCTCTGCTTCACAGGTCACTATGTCTGTAGAATGATCTGCAACCGATGAATGGGAGGAGAGTCAGCTAGAGTGCCAATGACAGAAGTCTCAGGCTCAGCCCAACCATTTATGAAGTAGATTTTTCTAATAGATGCATGCTGTAAAAGTTTTTTTCCAGCTCTGTCACAACATCTGCAGTCACACACAGCAGAATTGTTTCAAGTGATTGACAGCCTGCTTTGTTAGTCTAGTTTTTCTCATGGTGAAGAATTTTCGTCTTACTTTGCTGATACAATTGCTTGGATTTAGACTGACCTGTCTACTGTTGTGGACACAGAACAGTGTTTATGGGAGCAAATTTTGTGCTTGAATTTAAGCCAGTATTGCTCGATGAGGTGATGGAACAACTGAAGTAGCTTTGTGTTACAGCCTGTGATCTGTACCCTCAACCTGCCTGGCTGGTGAAAGCCAGTGGGGAAATATTGTTTCTATTGTTTGAGATGTCAGCTTTTCCTCATGTGGAGGATTGAGGAGGATGCTAGTTGTTCTTAAAGATTGTTATGAGGCAGTGCTCAAGCTACCAACTCTTAACACGGACAGTCTGGCTACCTATCAACCAGTATCTAATCTTCTATTTTTTGGAAAGTTCATTGAAAGTGGTGATTAAGTAATACTGGTGATTTCTTGAATCCTCAGATTTCCTTGACCTCACTTAGTGAATTGGACATGTGTTAGAAATTTAATTGGTTGTATTAGTTGATTATCTTCATCCACAGCTAGGAAGAGATCATGTCTGTGCAGATACATTTAGATCTATTGGCACCTTTTGCTACCATTGATCATGAATGTTTGTTGACTCATGGCCCTTAGCAGGAGTGTGTGGAGTTCACTCATGAGTAGATCCATTCTTATCTTACTAAGAGAACCCAGAAGGTAATTGTGGACAATGGTTCTCTCTTGCAGGGTGGTACAGGGTACCATATTTCCACCTCTCTGGGTCAACATGTACATGAGGCTCCTGGAAAAGTTAATGAGGAGACATGGACGGCCATATATTCAGTATAATGATGGCACCCAGTTCTATTATATCTGACCTGACCAAATCAGTAGACCCAGTGTCTTAGTGACTAGAAGAGCTTGTGACATATTGGAACTCGGCTGCAATTTAACCTGGGCAAGACGGCAGTAATGTTGGTGGGCTGAGGGAAGCAGCCAGAAGAGTTAGCAGAATTTATACCGATGACCCTCTTCGGGAGGAGAGCTATGGGCATTTCTAACACAGGGGCGCACCTTAGGTGTGGGGCAAATTCTTGGGCTGCTCCTTGATGCAGAGATAGCAGCTGTGACCAAGAGTGTTATTTACAGTGGTGCCTGATGTGAAGAGTGCAACTTTTCTGTCAAGATAGACGTTGCTTCAGCTAGCCACAACTTGCGATGAGATTGTTGAAATGCATTCTACATAGGGCTATATGTCAAGGCCACTCATTAATTGGAGCTAATGCAGAATGCTGCAGCCCTCTTAAGTGGAGTTTCATTGTTCTAGCATCTCCATTGGTTGCCAATAAGTTTCTGGCTAGTGTTAAACTATGAAGTCCTAAAAGGTTTGAACCCATTTACCTGAGAGACCACCTCTGTCTTGGTACCATACTGCCACTGTGCTATATAGATAGTAAATACTAGCCAGCCTTGCAGAATAAGATTATTACTCTATTGCTGGCTAGAGAGAGAGAGAGAGAGTGTGTGTGTAGTTTCCTAACTATAAAGGGAAGGAACAGCTGGTAACGTGTTCTCTGTGAGGGTCCCTTGACTTTGAATCCCAGCAAACCTCTAAAGCCTGGATTTATTCTCCTTATGGACATGCTCCAAAGACCATGTTTTTCTGCAGGCTATTATGGAGGTAGAGGAAAGGTTCAGGTTTATTTTATTATCATCATACTGAAAGAGTCAATGTGATTGGCAGTCCTTTATATTGTATTTTGTATTGTGTATTTTAATTGATTGGCTGTGCATCTGTTAAGGTTTTTATAAATCCAAAGAAATAAGAAAAATAAATAAAACAGGAAAAGGCCTGGCATTGTCTTTTGCAACCTTACGATCCAACACCATATTTCTAAGTAGTTTTACAGCTGTTACTGCAAGATTTAATGTATTTCCTCCCTGCCCCCTTACTAGAAGATGGAGGAGTGCAGGTCAATTACCTGTTTTAGAGCTTTTATTCTAATGCACAGAGCTAGTAGGATAGTTGAAACTGATTTAATAGGAGATAGAAGAGTTCCTAGCTCTTCTGGCTGCTTCCCTCAGCCCACTCCTCCTAGGAAACTTTGATTTTTACCTTATTGTTATATTAGTCTCTCTTAATGACTTTCCAGTTGCCTTAAATGATGTTAGGCAACCAAACATTTTAGCTCAGCATCTAAAATGTTCTAGTTATTCCCTTATTTTTTCCCAGCGTTATGTATTTGACACTTATCCTAGTTCTACTGCATCCAGTAACACATTTCAAGAGATGGAAGAAAAAAAATTGCATTAGTAACAATGGACAAGAAAAACTAATTTGAGCTTTACTTGCTCAGGGATCTAATGAAGCTAAATCCATGTGACTTAACATTTTTTATTTATTTATGTATAATTCTCTTTCAGTTTATAAGAACATTCCCATCCAGTGCTCTAGGCACATGTAGAACATCCATAAAAATTAAATGAACAAATAAGACCTCAAGTTCTAAAACCAAAGATGGTTCCAAATCCCTATAATTTAAAACTCAAAGCACTCCCATAACACCCACCCATTCACTCCTCACTTCCCTTCCAAAAGTGCATCTTGAAGTGTGATCTGGCTCTGGTGAACCCAATTTTCTACTCCAATTACCGGTAGTTTATAGATAAAGGAAAACAATAAATCACTTAGTACGGAGCCTTGAAGGATTCACTCGATAAATCTCAAGACCTGGAAAATCCCCCTCCCTAACATGGAGAAGCCATTTAGTAAGGAAAAATGAACTACTTGTATACAGTAAGTGTGTGGAGTTCAAGTGAATATCCAGGTCAAAGAACAGAAGTAGTAATTAATTTTTTATATCTATATAGCACCTTTCAGCCAAGTACCTTAAAGCACTTTGCAGCTCAAATTAAACGTTGACTCCCCCACCCACCTCCTGCCAGGAGGTAGGTATGAAAGGGTTAAATTCTGATTATCCTGATGATAATATGATTTGCCTGTATGTTTCAAAGGTCAGAATTTGAACCTAAGACAGCTTCTTTGGTCAAGGCAGTATAAAGGTTCAATTTCTGACTTTGCCACTGACACAAAATGACGTAGTGCAAGAAGTCAAGTTACCTTTTTGTGTAGTTTTGCCTTTTGTAAAATGACGCTAATACCCAACTCGCAGCAGTCTTGTGAGGCTTGTTATTTTTGTAAGCACTTTATATTCCAGAAATCAAAGCGTATATTGACCTTAATATTTAGGGACAGTCTGTGAACCCTCTACCCATATTGAGGATCAATTACTCAGTGAGCAGTCCCAATGAAGTTAGTGGGACTATTTGTGTGAGTAGCTGCTTACCAGTTTGAGTAAAAAGGTTCACAATCTGGCCCTTATTAAATATCAAGATTTATTTTGCCTTGCAGTGTTAGTCATCTTAAATACATTTACTTGATATTGACCTGTGAGCTTTTCCATCTCTACTCTCTGATCAAATGAATTTTTGTGTTTGTGCTACACAAGTAAAGCTTCAGTTGAGTCATTCTGGTGGAGAAGGTTGGAGAAATTCAGACAAATCGAACCATTTCTCTTCCCCTGCTGTAATGGCATCTATACAGTGTGTTCAGCAAGAACCTTATTACTGCATGACAGAATATGTCAGTGTATTTATCTTAATGGATCTTACTTTAACCCTTTGGTTCTACTCTGTCATTTGTAGAGATGACCAAATGGTTGTAGAGTTTAATGACAGTTTCTATTATGACATCATCTAACTTGACAAGAACATATTTCTTCGTGTGGGGTAGATACCATTTGCTTGGACTACATTGGCATTTTCTTGCTTTCAGGATGTGCTACACATAGAGCAGTTTCCTTCAAAGGTTACATTTGCATTATCAGCAGAGAATATGGAAAACTGCACAATTTTAGCTGATTACAAACTAAAGAATCTTTAACCAGCTCTGTAATTTTAATTGCTTCTTGCTGGGTTCTTCAACAAAGTCTACCAGCTAATTTACGCAACCATATTCAGCTGTGAAGAACTGGAGATCAGTCAGAGGCTGCAATAACTTCCTGTTTCCTTTGTTTGAAGCATCTGTTATGATAAAATAGTAAACAATTTATTTTTTGAATAATTCCCAAAGAATTCATTCAGTGTAATTCATCCTAAGGAAATCTTAGACAGCACACAGACTCCTTTTGTTCTTCTACAACTTCATACTATTAAGAATACATTCTATTATTGTGTGTGATGCCAAATGGAGCCTATTAAACAAATGAAACAGGAGTCTGCCAATTACACTGCTGAGGGGCTGACCTTTATTGAAGCTAAAAACAATGAAACGTCAGCCATTCAAAAACCAGCTTTTTCGGAGCCATACAGTAAACTTTTTTAAAAATTCAGCTTTCAGGGGGGAAAAACAAGCAGCTTCTGCGTGAACCACAAGAAAATGTTCTGCTTTAACTAAACCAAAATGTCGTTATGGTACTATAAGCAACAATTACTTCTGTGTCAGTTGTTAGGTATGACAGGAATACAATTCTTGCTCAATCACTTCAATTGACAAACAAATATTTAGGCCTTTCCTCCATTTATTTTTGCTAAAAGTCACAACTTTGCTCTGGCAAATTCTATGACAATATCATATTCCATTGTTCTTAACTTTTGATCAGATTGAATCAACTTTTCTTCTTTACCTACAGGAATTTACCAAAATATTGTGCTATTTAAAATGAATGGGGAAAAATGTACTTAAGGGACTGGATGGCTCAGGGTGCTAGAAAGGGAATGTTCACCAGTATTCTAAAATGAACCACAATGCTTATGCTAAGCTATGAACCAAACTCAGGCATTCTTTTGCACCTATGCTAAGTTCACAGTAAACTCTGTATAGCCTCTTCTTGTTTCTGACAGCTCAGTAGAACAAAGAGGTATGAGATGTACCAAATATGAACTATTAGTGCCAATGTCTCTAAGGTTTATTAACATCCAAAATATTACTGTGTGCCTCGTACAGCATTCTAGGGAGGATTAGTACAGAAGTCCTTGTCCCCTGAAAAATAGATATGAAACTAAGATAAAGAAAAAGGGAGTGAGGTATTAGTCTCCAGCTTGTTATAAACAAATCCTCTATAAATATAATTTGAATTAAATTCATACTTTGGAACAGAATTGAAGATACTGTATGGTGTTCTCCGGACTGGTGAGATATTAACCCTTGCCTTTCTGTTTGTGCTGATTTTTCTGTGTTCAACAACGCTGAGCCTGGGTTATCTGACGTTTCATCAATAAAATCCTTGAACCTTAAAGGGAATATAGAACTTTTGGGCTATAGATTGAAAAGGCTATAAACTTGCATTTGCAGACTGCTGTCTCAATGGGAGAAGAGCCCCAGAACAAGGCACGACTAGAGTGAGGGAAGGCATGTCTGAACTGTGGTGCAATCCAGCACTGATGGGAGTTGGCTACTCATTGGTTGTTAATGGACTAACATAAAATCTGTAAAATAAAAAAATTTTTTTTACCATTAACTCAAAGCTAAATCAAACTGGTATTCACTGAGTAAATGCCCTATTGAGAGACAGAAGATTAGTAGTAAATAAATCAGGGTCTCGAGCAACTTATTAATTGGACAGAATGCAAAATGTAAGGTTACTTTTCTTGTGACCAAGTGGCATATCTACACACTGAGTGTATGCAGCTCATGTTCCTCGGAGCCCAAGCACAAGATCTTAAAGTCAGAGTTGCTAAACTGGTGGAGAAGAGAAACACAAAAGTATTTATAGATAAAGCATACAGGAACATTGAGGAGCAGACTCACTTCAGAGCTAGCTGCCCTGTCCTACAGGCAGCCAATGTTGTGGTGGGAGAGGGCCAACGTGGAACAGATAGACAAACACTCTTAGGTGGGATCCATTTTCCAGTAAAGGCTGATCATTCCTCACACACTGTGGAAGTCCCTCCAGGAGATTATCTGGATATCGTATAGCCTGGAAAAGGTATGGTTAATAGGGTATTCAGTTATTAGAAACATTCATAGCTGAGTTCATAGTGACCACCAGAGCTGTTCAGTGACTTACTTACTGGATGCAAAGATGAGGCTATCACAAGACATTTAGACAAACTTGTTATGAATTCTGGGAGAAGTCCGTGGTCTGGGTACATATTGGTACTGGTAACTTAGGGAGATGTTAGAAGGTGGTCTTGGAAACTAGAATTAGGTAATTAAAAAAAAGCATAGATCTAGGCTCTCTACGGTGACCTTCTCTGAACTGTTTATAGTTCATCATACAAGGCTTTAAATTGATTAGGCATTGGGACACTTTTTGGGGAAGGCAGAGACTGCTAGTAAAGAAACCTGACCAAGGTGTTGAGGGTGACTAGGGGCTGGAGCAAAAGCTGTCAGGTGATGAGGAGCACTAGGGTTGGACAAAGACATTTACTAGGGACATCAGAAATACCCTCTACTGCAGTGTTTCCCAAACTGGGGTCGCCGCTTGTTTAGGGAAAGCCCCTGGCAGGCCGGGCCGGTTTGTTTACCTGCGGCGTCCACAGGTTCGGCCGATCGTGGCTCCCACTGGCCGTGGTTTGCTGCTCCAGGCCAATGGGAGGTGCTGGAAGCGGCGCGGGCCGAGGGACGTACTGGCCGTCGCTTCCAGCAGCTCTCATTGGCCTGGAGCAGCGAACCGCGGCCAGTGGGAGCCGCGATCGGCCGAACCTGTGGACGCCGCAGGTAAACAAACGGGCCCGGCCTGCCAGGGGCTTTCCCTAAACAAGCGGTGTCCCAAGTTTGGGAAACACTGCTCCACTGGATAAAGGGTTACCTTTGTGTGAGTGAACGTACAGCTGAACTGGAGAAGGGACAAGTTGAGGACATAGAAATATATTCCAGAAAAATAACAGGGTATCAGAAAAAATAGTTAAATATAAATAAGCCGACAGCCAAAAATGAATGTCAATATACTAATATGAGAAGCTTAAAATCAAAATTAAAAGCTAAAATAGTTCAACTAGAATGCCTGACAATGGAGGAAGACCTTGCTATAATAGGCATTTCTGAAACACTGATGGATTGACAAAAAGCAGGGGGATACTGAAATTTGTGGGTATAATCTATACAGGAAGGCCAGATTATGTCATAGAGCTGAGGGAGTAATTCTATACTAGAAAGATTCATAGACTTTAATGAGATAAAATTTCTTATTGGAGAGGACTGTACACAAGCATTTGCCTACACAAAGTCAACTGCAAATCAGAGTTTAAATAGTCACAAGATGTGAAGTAAAGTACATTCATGAATTAGAAACTGGCTAAGCAACAGTCAAAGACTAGAAATAATAATACATTTTCAGCTTTGCAAAAGTTGAACAGTAGTTCAATTGCCCAGATCTTTATTAGGGATGGTGTTAAATAAACTAATAATCTGGGTGATCAGTGAGATGACATAATTTGCAGATAGCACAAAATTATTTAGGTCCACTAGAGACAATTATGAGCAACTCTAGAGAGACTTAATGAAGCTGGGTGACTGACCAGTACAATGGCAGATAAAATTCATTGTTGACAAAGCAAGGTAAAGCAACAGTTGAATTACTCATATGAATCGATGGGTTTTAAAGTAACAGTAACCACTCAGGAAAAAGAACTTCACATGTATGTGGCCAACTCAGTGGAAACATCTCCATGTGCAGTAGCAGTCCTAAACCCAAAACAAAACATTAAGATATATAAATAATGGGCTTGAAAATAAATAACTAAATTCTTTATGAAGTAAAAGGCCACATCTAAAATTCTTTCAAAATAATTCCACATGTACAACATAGAATAAACCTAATTTGGAGCCATCTGTAACATCCAGTAAGAGGAAGGATCATCTTGTGAATGGGGACTCTAGAGTTCTGTGATGAATTCCCAACTGTGCCACAGACTTCCTTTGAACTTGCTCAAATCTCTTAATCACTCTGTGCCTCAGTTTCCCAGCTGTAAAATGGAATTTCTTCATTTCTCTCACCCTTTCTCAGTCTTATCTATTTAAGGAGAGATTTTTCAAAGAATTTAGGAGGTCAAATCCTGTATGTGCTCCAAATCCCATCGGCACTGTTGATGATTGACCCCCAGAAGTTATAAATGTTTTGGGGCTTAGATTATATGTATGCATAGTGCTTAGCACAATGGGGTCCCAGTCTTGGTGGCGACCTCTAGGCCCTCGTGTAAGACAAATAATAATATCACCATTGCTTTCATTCAGTCTCAGCAAAAACGGCTGTAATAATGATAATAATCCAAATGGTTAAAGAGACCTCCCCACAATTTGCCAGATTAAAAATTCATGTCACAGTACAGAAGCCACACCAACTCTGTTCTTGAAGCCCTATGACAGCAAGACAAAGGACAGACTTTTTAAGATCAAGATTACGGAAGTGTGACCCATTTTCTGTATCCAATTTGCTCTGATAAAAGATTAAATTGAATGCTGCCATTGAATTGATATGTGGGTTTGGACAGAATTTCTGTCCTGCCTCATTTCTACAGATATTTGCTTTGATTGACCCTTTATTAATAGTCCATGGGGACTGAACTGTCAATTCCTGGGAGATTTGCTTCTCACCAGCTGTCTCATCATTGCTTCATAAACCTTAAGTGAATCCTTTAATGTGCAATGCGACTCTGAAACATCAGCCTGTCAAAAGTGAAACTCTCCCCCTCACAGATTTCCATTGTGCTGCAGGAAAAACTTGTAGGTAGCTCATCTGTACAGTCAGATGTGATTACTCATCATTATTTATGTGCCAGTGTTGAGAGGCTTCATGGAGAAATCAAATGTTATATCTGCAGTAGCTGAATTTGTTCATATGAACCTATGTTACCAGCTAGAATAAGTCAGAGCTTTTCCCCAAAGAAAGCAGGATGGGATTTATGCAGATAATTCTAAATAATGCAAAAGTGACCACCAGAACCCCCACCGCCTTGAGATGTCTCCTCATCTACATGGAGGGGTATGGATCTCAAAGTGCCTATTGAGGGAAGAGCTCAGGGCTGGCCCACAACATTTTGGCACCTGAAGCGGGGAGCTCAAATGATGCCCCCATGCCCCCTTGCTTGGGCCAAAACTTTGAAAGGTCTCAATTCAGCCTTCTTCCTGTTCTACTCCTTTCATAGTACTGCTCTGCTACCTACCCCAATAAAGGAGAACTAACAACTTAAAATGCCTTGTTCAAAAATTTTAAGTAACACTTAACTTTCAAACGCCTGAACAGCAAATGTAACTTTTCTTGCCTGCATAGTAAACACTGGCATTTTTATCTGTTTGAACAATCAAAGTGGTGCTTTCCATGCCTTCTTGGTTGCAAAGATTTGAACTGCTTCCTGAAGGTCCACAGTCTGGGCCAGCTCATGCTCTATTGAGATGGTTGCAAGGCCGACCAGCCTCTCCTGTGTCATTGTGGAGCGTAGATGTGTTTTTATTAACTTCAGCTTGGAGAAGCTGTGTTCTCCACTGGCAACTGTTACAGGAAGTGTTAGAAGTACACCTCTACTCCGATATAACGCGGCCCGATATAACATGAATTCGGATATAAAGCGGTAAAGCAGCGCTTGGGGGGGCGGAGCTGCGCACTCCGGCGGATCAAAGCAAGTTCGATGTAACGCGATTTCACCTATAACGCAGTAAGATTTGTTTGGCTCCCTAGGACAGTGTTATATTGGGGTAGAAGTGTATGCGCAGAACAGCAAAAGCATTTGGAAACAGGGTGGTCATCTTATTTGTGCACATATATTTCAGAACAGCCTTTGGAGTTGATCCTGCTGAAATGTATCTTGAAAGGGCTTTCAGTTCATCGCCTAAATCACTCGCATCAATATCGCGCATGTCATCATGTGTCAACACTGTCTCTAGTGCCCTGCATTGCTGGTGTAGGTCTTCTTCAGGTATGGTGAGGAGTTTTGGAATATCATACAACATCCCAAATATACTGCTGTGTTCCTTGAGCTGCATGAAACGTTCTTCGGCTGACTGTATTGCACAATCTAGCACCCGGTTAAAGAATTCAACTTTGAATTGTTGTTTGGGGTCTCTTATAGGATTATCCTGTGCCTCGTAATCAAAATGTCGTCTTCTTCGGTGACTCTTGTATTCTTGAATGGGTAGGAAAATAGCTTCAATGTGAAGTTCCTCTGCCAACTTCTATGCACTTTTCAGAACGTTTTGAAATCCCTCATCTGACCGGTAAAACTGTAGATATGACTTTGCTTTGTCCAGTTGTTCCATTGCTCCAGATATATCCAGGTCAACACCTTGGAGTCTCTTGCTTACAACATTTATTTCAAACAGTATGTCATGCCACAACACTAAGCCACACAGAAATTTGAAGTTATGTATGTTTCTGGTGATTCCATTTCCTTCTGCTACTGTTCTCCCATGAACAGTTCCTGTCATAGCATTATCCTCCATAATGGCAACTATGGCATCATCTATCTTCCCAATTTCATGTTGGGAAGATAGATGTACATTTCTCATACCAGCTCCTGTAGTATCATCAATGTCAATAAATAGGTTTTATCACCTCCACTCAACTTTCCCATTGTGTGGCACTGAGTGGTTTCAATGTCAGAGAGGATGTTCCCAGATGTTGCTTCAAAATTTGCCATCGATGAGTTGATGCAGAGAAAAATATATAGATGCTTTGAATTACATTAAAATATTCAGCAGCCTCACTAAAAGCTGATGCTGCATCACTGACCACCAAGTTCAATGAATGAGAACTGCATGGGACAAAAAGAGCTCAAGGGTTTAACTCTCGGATCCATGTCTGCACTCCTCTGTTCTTTCCTCTCGTGTTGGCACCATTATAATAGCCCCTCTCATGTCAGCTATCGCAATTCCCGTATCTTCCAGTTTTTTAAGAAGTACATTTCTCATACCAGCTCCTGTAGTATCATCAATGTCAATACATTCTAGAAAATGCTCTCTGACAGTCACCATTTCAGGGACATTTTCACTGGGTTTTTGTTGTTGTTACAAAACGCACCATTAAAGTCATTTGTTCTGTATGGCTGATGTCAGGTGTGCAGTCCAGAATAACAGAGTAATATCTTGCTGACTTCAGATCTCCCACAATCTTCTGTTTGACTTTTGTTGCCAGTAACTGTATGATCTCATTTTGAATTGTTTTTCCAAGGTAGTGGTGTGTGTACATTTCTTGGGTGGTGACTCTTCTTAGATGCTCCTGGAGTACAGCATCAAACTCAGCCATCAGCTCCACAATTTTAAGGAAGTTTCCATTGCTTAGCACATACAGCTGATCTGAAGTGCCATGCAGTGCTAGGTTTTGGGTAGCAAGCATTCTCACAATGGCAATGAGCCTTTTCAGAACAATTTGCTAGTAAAGAGACTCTGATGCAATCTCTTGATGCTGATCATCTATGGTGGCCTTTAACCTTAGTGTCATCTCAAGCTCTTTCCTACCTATGGAATGCTTTCTGGTGATTTGCTGCCTTCTCATGGCATGCCAGATTTCTAGCCAGATTTTTTCAGTCCTTTGTTCCTGTAGAACCCAATGTGGCTGGAACACTAGACTGGAAGAGTTTGCAAGAAAAACAGTATGCAGCATTCTGGGTTTTTGAGTACATATGCCATGGCCTCTCCACTTTGTCACCATTGGGGATTTCACGACAGTAATGTGTTGGATGGAAACTTCTCTTTTCATTGTCTTTGGGGAACATGAATTTTTTCACTTGCTATGGCCCATGCAGTACAAGGAAGTTCCTTAGGCTACTGCTCAAGTGGGTCCACAGTCCTGGATCATCTAGACTTAAGGAACTAAACTCAGCAGCAGCTGTTTCTTGCACCTCCACCACACTCTTCTCTGATCTACACTTTTCTTCAGGAATGTGCATGGTTACATCCATTTAAGATGGAGATATGGATGCTGCAGTAGCTGCCAGGTCACCTGAACTCTGACTAACTGGAAGATCAGGCATCTCCTCACCACTCACATCCTCACTGGGGCCGGAAGGCTCACTGTGAACATTTGTGTCTATGTATCTCAGGAGAGCTCCTTCCTGCTTAGATAGAAAAGCTTCCTTTGCTTTCTTTCTTTTTCTGAATGCTGCCCCAGAGGGGTGTTTTCTTTTTTCACTCATGACTGCTGTTCTGTGCCAGCTATAGTGGCTCTCAACACTCAATTGAAGGGGACAAATAAGCAGGCTGGTAGCAGGGCCTGAGTGAGGGATGATATCAGCGTCTTAAGGGCCTAACTGGCTCCTACTACTTCAGTTGACTGCCTGTTCTCCTCAAGTGGGCTCAGGGAAGCAGCAGGAAACAGGAAGCTCCCTGAGAAGCTGGTGTTAATCAGTCCAGCCTCCTGGGGGTGCTAGAGAGGTACATAAGAGGCTCCTCCTCCTCCTCCTCCTCCTCTCTCTCTCTCCCTGCAGCTCCTGCTGCTTTCTGTTATTCCCTCTCACCTTTTCTCCTGCCTGCCTGTTATGTCTCTTGTGCCCTCCTTCCTCCAGCACAGCACTCCACCATCTCTGTGCATCTAGAGCAGAGAGAATACATATGCACCAGCAGCAGACACAATTTTCTACACTCTGGGTCCTAGTGGTGCCCCCCCACAGTCTGGCACCTGAGGCAGCCGCCTCAGTTCACCTCACGGTAAGGCCAGCCCTGGAAGAGCTCCTTTAAACCTCAAGTGAAGTTCTTTAAGTAACTAATGCCACATCCTTTAGAAGCAGATACTGTTTTACCAGTACAAAATGTTGTGATGTCAAAATATGCAAGATTGACGACCATTAAAAAGGGGGTTTACTTCAGACAATTCCAACTTTCTGATGTCTTGATGGAGCACATCCTCCTTCTCTTTGCATCTAGAAATGCAGTCAACCTCCATTAAAAAAATCTGACAGTAATCACTTTTTTCTTAACATGCTAGCTTTATAATTGACTACATTTTAAACACAACAAAGGGCCAGTAAATTCATATTTTTCATTGGAGTAAAAAGTTCTCATAAATTGTTTTTTAAAAAATCCAATTTGGGGTCTGTACAGCATCAGTTTATGGCCATGAATTACTATTTTTACAGAATACACCACTTTGGGCATAAAAAGCAGACTCTAAAACTGAAATACATATTTTAAAAGTGCTTGTGTAGTCTGGAAAATATTTAGCTAAATTATCTTGTCATTTTTATTGACACATTTTTTTAAATGAAAGTTTCTGATTTATTTATATTTTTTACTCACAGTAAGTCGATTTACTGATAATTGAATGGCAACCCAGTTTGCCTCAAATTTAGGAGCCGGCAATTCTATGAACCAGTCTATTAAAACCTGTATTGTAAAATATCTAGTAATTGAAACCTGGGGCAAAGAGTGCTCTGCTAACCACTTGTTATGATCATATTGCAATTGTCCACAGTGGACAGTTGAAAAGCTTAACATGTCCCTATCTTTATTAGCCTTTCCACATCAGGAGTATGTAAGGAATATAGAATTTCTAGCCACTGATGTTAGTTCTCAAGTCCAGCACTGCAGGGAGAGTGTAGTTTCTGTTTGCGAGGGCTAACTAGGCCCAAATCTTCAAAGGTATTTAGGAGCCTAAATCCCATTAATTTCAAAGAAAGTTAGTTACCTAAATGCCTTTGAGGATCCTGGCCCTAGTGTTTTTTTTCTAAAGCAATTTGAAGATGAAAAGTGCTATATAGGTGGTGGTGGTGGTATATTTTTTATTATTATTGGTACTATTATTGGTCTGAACCTACAGTTGTTAAGCAAAACTCTCTGACTTCAATTAGAGTTTTTCCTGAGCAAGGACTGTTGGATTTGGCCTCTAGTAAGTGTGTTTGTAAGAAAGAAAGCTACAGAAATACTTCCTAGTCTTCCCTGGGCATTATTCTGCCATAGCAATAGGTATTTTGACAATTTAATCAAATTAGAGTTTAATAGTCACAATTATTATTTTATATCAGTAGAATGGGTACTTTTTTGTGAATATGAATAGTTTTACATGTGCCAGACCTAAATGTCAAACAAAGCAAAAATAGTCCATGTGAATGTAGGTGAAGATGTTAAAATTCTAGCATTCTATGTCTATTGTTGAAAACTCTGTCTTAGGTCAGTCTCAGTTTGTCAAGAGGTTAGCATTTTCTTTGTGGGAAGGGTCTCAGAGCCCAGGCGCCAGGCTGAGTGGGAACATAGACACTGCTATTTTGAGTCCCACAAGGGACTGTCGATCTGGGCTCAGAGACACACTCCCTTTGGCTTGTTTTCAGTGTAGACGTGCCCTTAATCATGCTGAGCCTCAGTTGCCCATCTATAAAATGGAGATAATACTTGTCTACTTATATTCTAAACTCTTTGGGGCAGGGATTTTCTCTTACTATATGTTTGTACAGTGCTTAGTACAACAGGGTCCTGATTTTGGGTCAAGGCAGTACTGTAAAAATAAATATAATTTACAGTGGGGAAGATATTTAGCTTTTACCAGGTAACTACTGATCAGGATTCACATTGTCCGACTTTAGAATTTGTGCAATTAGGAAGTGCTACTTTCTTTTGGTTTTGTGTAGCAGTGTCTACTAGCATAGAAAATGTTATGAATGACTTCAGATAACATTTCTTTTGAAATCTCACACTTTCAGAGACATAAAGGGAGAGTAATTTTTGGATCAGTTTTATGTGTCTTCATTTTCAGAGACCCAGTATTTTAGACATTTTAAAAGCTGAATTCAAATAATAAGCATTCATTATTTCTACATTTTTGAGTCCCAGTTTCTGGCAGCCCATGTGAAAAAAAGTGCCCTGCTTTTCCTCTGTACCTTTCTTAGTAATTGTATATAATTGTAGGGTAACTTATCCTTTTTTACAATTTTGTGTATTATCCCTGTAAAATTCTTGCCAATTGAACTATGCATTGTGTCGTAGCAGTTTGCTAGTTCATTTCATTAAACATTAATTTAATGATGTTTAAACATGCCTAAGGTTAGTAATGTGACAAGATAGTAATCCATTAAAGTGCAGGCAGCAAATCTACTATCTCTTTTGAGGAGGTTACAATATGCCACACAACTAATTATCTAAAATCTGAATGTACTTAATTTCTTTGAACTGCAAGATGAAACAATTAATCAAGAGAATATTTCAGCTCAATTTCAAAAGGAAAAGTGATAGCTTTTTAAGCTTCTAAAAGCCTTTAGAAATCACTGCTGCACCTTGTCGACGCAGCACACTTACATGAAGCATTTGTGCATGTCAAAGACAAGCTCACCCCAACTTTAATGATGATAACAATAATACTTTGCACTGACTGTACAGAGAACCCTTTGTCTGAAGTTCTCAAAGCACTTTGCATATGTTAATTCATCCCCCCACCAACAAAGACAGTAAATAGAATGTAAAGCAGCATTGCTAGAATGCGGAAGTTTTCATAAAAATCAAACATTTGAAAGTGAGGAAATTCTGTATTAAAGTAAAAAAAAAAATCAAAGATTATACTTCAAAGCACCCTAAATATCCTGTGCACAAGTGTCCTAGCACCCCTATCTCCTTATCCTAATTTGGCCTCCCTTTACTTGTGAAAGAAGCCCATCAGTAGTTGTCCACTGAAAGAATGTGTTTCTTATTGTGCATACAATTTAAAATCATAGAAATCTAGGAAGGGACCTCAAGAGGTCATCTGCTCCATCCCCCCCCCCATGCTGAGGCGAGATTAGTCAGACCATAGTACGTTCTGTTGTACCCCATAACTTTCACCGTCCCTTCCAGTCTATATCTAGGTAAGGAGGAAGTTTAGGCTCATCTTGCAAGGGTGTGCATGTCTCTGCAGGCATTTGTGGTCATATGTTCAAGATAGATGTTGAAAAAGTTAATTTCTGACCTATATTTGGAATATAATATCTCTAAATGGTATTGGGATGTGAATGGGATAGAGTTGCATATCTAACACAGAGTGAGGTGATGGATGAAGGAGGGTCTTGTGCAGGACATATGTAGAGGGCCACATGTGAGTTGTGATGGAGATCTGATATCTTTTTATTGACTTCGTTTGGTGCAGGGTCGACTCAATAGCAGGAACCTCACAAGCTGTGGTGACTTCAGTTTTATGCTAGTGTACAAAAAGGAAGCAATATAAGTAAAACCATGCTAATTTTAAGAGCCATGTTATATTTAAAATATTACTGATATATTTCTGTATATCAAAGTAACTTTGACATTACATTTGCCATTATATGTGAAATATAAGACTAGGTTCTCCATTGTTTTATGCCAGTGTGACTCCATTGATTTTAGTGGAGTTACACTAGGGTAACACCAATGTGAAAGAATGGAGAATCAGCCCCCAATATACAAATACATATATGATCTTAAAATAGCATATCAAAGCAATTATATACAGTATTACAAAGAAGGAACAACAGTGAGACTTCGTAAGGTTGAAAGAGGAAAAACCTGGTCATAAAGTTAGAACAGTGGGGAAGTAAAGACAATAGTAATAATTAATATCAGTGTTTAAAAAGTATCAGTATGATATTCTCACTGCCTATTAATTATTATTCATTTATTTATAAAATACCACATATATAATGCTTTGCATATGACAGCACATAGGAAGGGAGGTAATTAAAGAAATAATACAATTAACATTAGTAATATAAATAATTGTGCTTTCAGATGGGAAATGAAAACTATGATCCATTCTTTTGAGGTTTCTCTCCCATAAAGTATAGCCTTCTTAAACATCTTAAATGAGAAAATACTCCTTTGTGAAGATTACTCCTATATTATCCTTTTATTGGAGAGTTTTGCAAGATTTAATGAATCCTTCCAATGTATTTTAATCGTGTTACCAATTCAGATTTTGTATCCTAGATTTTTTTTCTTATTTAAATTTCCAATAAAACCTCTTTGCATTTTTTCAGACAGCTTATCTAAATAATTTGAAAACAACATAATCAAGGGCAGCGCTGCCCATGACATTGCTCACACACACATCTAGCAGCTCTCTTGTCATCATTCTTTATCAGCCTTCACCAGATAATAAACAGAATAACTCTGTAGCTAATGATTGTTTAATTAATTGGAATTCTTTTTTGTTGCTGTTCTATGGTACCAGTTTGTGGTGGGAAGTGTAAGAAATACTGATATAATTTGTCTTTTCTGTTCTTTATATGTATCAGGGAAAAACCCACATTATTATTAAAATTCAAAAGATTGTAAGTAATGAGTTATGAGAAGGCCCCCGTGCAGAAATGTCTCACACCACAATATAATTAAACAGGATTAGTAAGCCTTTAAAAGTAACTGATTAATTTTATTTTGTCCATTTCATGAAAACTTCCAAATAAAAGTGCAGAAACCTAAAAGCAGCCTCACTGGGGAAGAAAAACAAAACACCAACCAAACCAACCTCCCCCCCACCCCCAAACTAGCAATAATATAAGTTAATTTGTCATGAAGGTACTGTATCAAGCTGTGAAAGCCCATCTCTTAACTTGTAATGATACTATCAGCTACAAATGTGTTATCAAGTGTTAGGGTTGTGATTTTCCCCAACCTGAAAAAAAATGAAAAATTCTCCCCAAAACCCATGAAGATTTTATGAAATGAAATACAAAACGCATACTGTATAATTCACTGTGGAAGCATATTTATTCCTCATATATAAAAAAGGTTTGTCTACACACACAAAATGGACCATTCTAGATCACGCTAGCTAACACAATGTGAAAGATGACTGCACACTCTGTGTAGACAAGGACTGTCATGTTTAACATCATGTCAGCTGGTTGTGGTTAAACATGACTTGGACCTAGGTTAACAATTGTGGGCCTGGCCACACTGAGATAAGAGTTGTGTAACAACCTGGTCCAGTACTTCTGTGTACTTCACTAGTCTGTTGCGAGTTGACCCAATCACTGGGTTCCACGTGCTTCCAAGACTACTGGATCTGGGTACAGTTTATTCACTGTTTCTGTCTCTGGGGCTCTAAGGCGAATGCCCAGGCTCAGACTTCTTGTCTGACACCCTTCTTGGGGACGAGGGGTGCTACTCCCCAGCCACCTTAGACCTCAAAAACAGACATCCTGAGCACACCCAGTCACCTATACACACTCCCTCAGGGTTCCATCTAGGCTGTGAGCACTCTGGGCTGTTAGTTTAATCTCTTTAGGGATAACATGGCAGGAAAGCAAGGAACACAGGCTTAGAAAAGGAATTTCTTAACTGCAGTCACTTTACTCTTAAATCACTCAAGAGTTATGGCTGCTTGAAAACAACAAAGTCCTAAGATGCACCCTCCCCTGCTCTATGCTCACCCTTCCTGTGAGAATCATAGAATCATAGAAGATTAGGGTTGGAAGAGACCTCAGGAGGTCATCTAGTCCAATCCCCTGCTCAAAGCAGGACTAACCCCAACTAAATCATCCCAGCCAGGGCTTTGTCAAGCTGGGCCTTAAAAACCTCTAAGGATGGAGATTCCACCACCTCCCTAGGTAACCCATTCCAGTGCTTCACCACCCTCCTAGTGAAACAGTTTTTCCTAATATCTAACCTAGACTTCCCCCACTGAAACTTGAGACCATTGCTCCTTGTTCTGTCAACTGCCACCACTGAGAACAGCCTAGCTCCATCCTCTTTGGAACCCCCCTTCTGGTAGTTGAAGGCTGCTATCAAATCCCCCCTCACTCTTCTCTTCTGCAGACTAAATAAGCCCAGTTCCCTCAGCTTTTCCTCATAAGTCATGTGCCCCAACCCCCTAATCATTTTTGTTGCCCTCTGCTGGACTCTCTTCAATTTGTCCACATCCTTTCTGTAGCAGAGGCCCCAAAACTGGACGCAGTACTCCAGATGTGGCCTCACCAGTGCCGAATAGAGGGGAATAATCACTTCCCTCGATCTGCTGGCAACGCTCCTAATAATGCATCCCAATATGCCATTAGCCTTCTTGGCAAAAAGGGCACAATGTTGACTCATATCCAGATTCTCATCCACTGTAATCCCCAGGTCCTTTTCTGCAGAACTACCGCTTAGCCAGTCGGTCCCCAGCCTGTAGCAGTGCATGGGATTCTTCTGTCCTAAGTGCAGGACTTTGCACTTGTCCTTGTTGAACCTCACCAGATTTCTTTTGGCCCAATCTTCCAATTTGTCTAGGTCACTTTGGACCCTATCCCTACCCTCCAGCGTATCTACCTCTCCCTCCAGTTTAGTGTCATCCACGAATTTGCTGAGGGTGCAATCCATCCCATCATCCAGATCATTAATGAAGATGTTGAACAAAACCAGCCCGAGGACCGACCCTTGGGGCATTCTGCTTGATGCCGGCTGCCAACTAGACATCGAGCCGTTGATCACTACCCGCTGAGCCCGACAATCTAGCCAGTTTTCTACCCACCTTATAGTCCATTCATCCAATCCATACTTCTTTAACTTGCTGGCAAGAATACTGTGGAAAACCATATCAAAATCTTTGCTAAAGTCAAGGTATATCATGTCCACTGCTTTCCCCATATCCACAGAGCCAGTTATCTTGTCATAGAAGGCAATCGGGTTGGTCAGGCATGACTTGCCCTTGGTGAATCCATGTTGACTGTTCCTGATCACCTTCCTGTGGTGTTTAGATGCTGCTTGTATTATTAGAACTGGGAGCACTGGCTGTTGGGAGTCTGAAAGGACAGGAAACAGGAAGGAGGGGGGAGGAGTTGAGGAGGCTGAGTGAGAGTTACAGGGTGTGCAGTTAGAGCTTGGTAAAGAGACTTGCACTGTAAATAAAGTTCTGTTGAAGTTGTTAATACTTTGCTTGGTGGATACAACATTTTGGCGATGAGGATGGATCTTCTGCCTCTGAACCCACCTGCACCCTTTCTGCAAAGCCCAGGTGAGCTTCCAATTGCTTTTACTGCCTGGATCCGTATGTTTGAGACTTATCTGCTTGCAATCAGTGCTACAGAGGTTTCTGAAGTAAGAAAGCGTGCTCTGCTAATCCACTGCCTTGGAGCAGAAGGGCAGCGTATATTTTACACTTTTCCCCTTGCAGATGATAAATATGAGACTGCACTCACTGCATTAAAGAACTTTTTTGTGCCAAAAGTGAATGTAGTAGCTAATCGCTACAGATTTCGCCAGCGTGAGCAGAAACCAGGGGAGACTATAATGCAGTATATGGCTTCCCTGAGGAGCCTGATTGTAACTTGTGACTTTGGGAATATGGCAGATGAGATGAGAAAACAACAATGCTTCAGGTAAGAGAACGCTTACTTCTAGAATCACAACTTACACTAGAAAAAGCAATAACCATTGCTACTCAGATTGAGTCAGCTACAGCTGAAGCCAAAATAATGAGCCAGGGTACAAGAGGCCCAGTCCAGGCTGTGAGTCCTTTGCAGAAAAGTTCACTAGCACTGCAGACAAACAATTGCAAAAGGAAAACTAATGAAAAGCCACTGAATCAGCGAATGCAAAATACAGTAAAAGCATGCTTTCGCTGTGGATCCCCACAACATCTTGCAAGCTACACAGGATGTCCAGCAAAAGTAGCTCAGTGCAATCATTGCAAAAAGATTGGGCATTTTGCTAGAGTATGTCGCAGTAGCCAGTTCAATCAACAGGTGCATGCAGTTACAATACCAGATGTTACTGTGCTGAGTGTAGACAAAATCACTACTGCACATATTCCAGAACAGATAAAGTGCACTGTAAATGTTTCTGCCATACCCTCAGGCAAACCACACTCTATTCAGCTAATGTTGGACACTGGCTCAGCAGTATCTATACTACCTGATTCCATCTATTTGCGTTACTTTAAAGATGTGCCTCTTACTGAACCCAAACTTCACTTGGTATGCTATTTGAAAAACCATATTCCAGTACATGGCTGCCTGCCAGCAATAGTTACTTTTGGTGATCGCTGTGTAACTGCGGAATTCTACATTGTTCACAAAGGCACTCCTATCCTTGGCAGAGATTTATTAGCTGCTTTAAATCTCAGGGTAGTTAATGGACGAATTGATCTTCCTCAGCAAAGCACTCTTGCGGTACACACACCAGTTTCAGCTGGGACCCAACTCCAGGTTGATGAGAAACTCGGCTGTGCTTATGGGTTTCTGCATAAAGTTAAAATGCGGAATAATGTGATGCCTGTACGACAGAAATTACAGCACTTACCATTTTCAGTCAGGGAAGCTGTTTCAGAGGAACTTAGAAAACTTGTTCAAAAGGACATTATTGAAGAGATTAACTCCTCGGAATGGGTTTCACCTATAGTAGTGACGCAGAAGAAGGGTGGAGACATTCACCTTTGTGTGGACTTAAGGGAGCCAAATAAAGCTATTGTGATTGAGAGCCATCTTCTTCCTCACATAGAAGAAGTATTTGCAGAACTCCGTGGAGCAAAGATGTTTTCTACTCTTGATTTGCAGAGCGCATACCACCAGGTTATGTTGCATGAAGATAGCAGAGACCTCACAGCATTTATTGCACATGAGGGACTATTTCGTTTTAAACGTGTTCAATAAGGTCTCGCATCAGCCCCAAGTGCCTTTCAAAAAATGATGTCATTGATTCTGAAGAATCAACATGAAGTTCAGTGCTATTTGGATGATATTATTGTGTTTGGAAATACTACTGAGGAGCATGACAATAACCTGCAGTCTGTACTAAACTGCATCAGCAGAGCAGGCCTCAAGCTCAATAGGTCCAAATGCAAATTTAGACAAACTGAACTCTCCTTTCTGGGGCATACAATTTCACAGGCTGGACTAAAACCTGATCCAGATCATACCCTGGCAATTTCAAATGCTCCTCCTCCAACAGATTTGCAAACCTTACGTTCCTTCTTGGGTCTTACCTCCTGGTATGCAAAATTCATTCCCAATTATGCTTCTGTCATTGAACCGCTACGAGAATTACTACGGAGAAGTTCAACCTTAGTGTGGACAACGGATGCACAAGCTAGTTTCGAAAGGGTGAAAGACTTGATTGTACATAGTCCAGTACTTGCACTATTCAGTCCCGCATTGCCCACAATTGTAACTACTGATGCTTCTGATTATGGACTTGGGGCTGTCCTCACACAACTTCATGAGGACAACACTGAGAGGACTGTTGCATTTGCTTCAAGGACACTAAGTAATGCTGAGAGAAAATATTCTACAGTTGAAAAAGAAGCACTTGCTTGTGTCTGGGCTACTGAAAAATGGAGAACTTACCTGTGGGGCCGCACGTTCAAGTTGCGCACAGACCATAGCCCTTTGACGACGTTGCTCACCACGAAAGGACTGGGAAGAGCAGGATATCGTATTGCTACATGGTCTGCAAGACTACTTTCTTTCAATTATGAACTGGAATATAAGCCTGGAAACAAAAATGTGGTAGCTGATTGCCTTTCTCGCCTGCCTTTGCCTTCACCAGATGGTCCACCAGAGGATGAGGATGTAGTAGTTGCACTTATTACAAGCACTCTTACTGCAGTTACAAGAGAACAATTTCAAGCTGCTTGTTCAGCGTGTCCAATTCAACAAAAACTACGGGAATTTCTGACAAAGAGATGGCCCAGTAACCCTAAAAACCTTGACCCAGTTTTGCTGCCTTATTTTAGAGTTCGGGATGAACTTTCTTTGCTCGATGGCTGTGTGCTATGAGGTACACACTGGCTACTTGTGCCAGAAGAATTACAGTCAAAACTCATACACCTGGCACACGATACTCATCAAGGAATTGTCAGAACCAAACGACGACTACGGGATCTGTATTGGTGGCCAGGGATGGACTCTCAAACTGAAGCACTCATAAAATCCTGTGTGACTTGCCAAATGCATGATAAGACAGCAGTGACATGTAACCCTCCATTACAGCCTGTTCCTCTTCCTGAATCTGCATGGGAAAAAGTGGCGATTGACATTGTAGGACCCTTTGACACTGCTCCAATTGACTGTCGTTATGCCATCACTTTAATAGACTATTTCAGCAAATGGCCTGAGGTAGCGTTTACATCGCAAATTTCTTCTGCTATAGTAATTAAGTTTCTCTCTTCAGTTTTTAGCTGTGAAGGCAACCCCAAAGAACTGGTTTCAGATAATGGTAGTCAATTTACTTCCCTGGAGTTTGAAACTTTTCTAGCAGAGAGGAACATTTTACACAGGAGGTCATCCCTATATTACCCTCAAGCCAATGGAGAAATCGAATGGTTTAACAGAAGTTTGAAAGAGAGTTTGCAAACAGCTAAACTGGAAGGGCAATTGTGGATACCCTTCACTACTGATTTCTTGCAAGCATACCGGGCTACACGACATGCCATAACGCAAAGATCACCCACAGAGTTACTTCATGGGAAACAGATGACTACTAAACTGAACATTGCTGGATTGTTAAAGGCACGACCTGATGCCCCAAACAAGGATGATGTGAGAAAGACAGTTGAATAGAACCAAGCAAAGTCTAAGGCTTTCACAGACAAATGGCAAGGTGCTAAGGAACCAAAGTTTGAGTGTGGTTCCTTTGTTAGAATACGAAAACCTGGAATCTTACGCAAAGGGGTCCATAAATTCACAGCTCCTCTTAAAATCATAGAGAAGAAGGGACCTTACACCTATCGACTTTCTGATGGGCGGGTATGGAATGCTTCTTATCTTGCACCTGCCTATGCACCAAGAGGAGATTATTCCAACACCCAGTCAGCATTGGATGACTTCACTGTAGAACCAACACAACAAGACATTGCACTGGAACCGGGGCTTGAGAGACAGCCTGTCAGACTCAGACGACCACCTGCCTGGACTAAAGACTATGTTATGTAGTATCTACAGTGTTTTCAGTGTAATATTCCTGCCAACAGTATAGTGTCTTGTTTCATATTTGTTCCTGGGGTTAGAACAACAATGTTTATTTTAATTTGGAAAGTTTCTTAAGAGAGGAGGGAATGTGGTGTTTAGATGCTGCTTGTATTATTAGAACTGGGAGCACTGGCTGTTGGGAGTCTGAAAGGACAGGAAACAGGAAGGAGGGGGGAGGAGTTGAGGAGGCTGAGTGAGAGTTACAGGGTGTGCAGTTAGAGCTTGGTAAAGAGACTTGCACTGTAAATAAAGTTCTGTTGAAGTTGTTAATACTTTGCTTGGTGGCTACAACACTTCCTCTCCTCCAAGTACTTCAAAATGGATTCCTTGAGGACCTGCTCCATGATTTTTCCAGGGATTGAGGTGCGGCTGACCAATCTGTAGTTCCCCAGATTCTCCTTCTTCTGTTTTTTAAAGATGGGCACTATATTTGCCTTTTTCCAATCATCTGGGACCTTCCCCAATCGCCACGAGTTTTCAAAGATAATGGCCAATGGCTCTGAATTCACATCAGCCAACTTCTCAGCACCCTTGTCATTGCATCTGGCCCCATGGACTTGTGTATGTCCAGCTTTTCTGAATAGTCCTTAACCTGTTTTTTCACCACTGAGGGCTGCTCCCCTCCTCCCCATATTGTGCTGCCCAGCGCAGCAGTCTGGGAGCTGACCTTGTCTGCGAAGACCAAGGCAAAAAAAGCATTGAGTACTTCAGCCTTTTCCACATCATCTGTCACTAGGTTGCCTCCCCCATTCAGTAAGGATCCCACACTTTCCCTGACCATCTTCTTGTTGCTAACATACCTGTAGAAACCCTTCTTGTTACCCTTCACATCCCTTGCTAGCTGCAACTCCAATTGTGCTTTGGCCTTCCTAATTTCATCCCTGCATGCTCGAGCAATATTTTTATACTTCTCCCTAATCACCTGTCCAAGTTTCCACTTCTTGTAAACTTCCTTTTTGTGTTTAAGCTCACCAAAGATTTCTCTGTTAAGCCAAGCTGGTCACCTGCCATGTTTGCTATTCTTTCTGCACATCGGGATGGTTTGTTTCTGCACCCTCAGTAAGGCTTTTTTAAAATATAGCCAGATCTCCTGAAATCCTTTCCCCCTCATATTAGCCTCCCAGGGGATCCTACCCATCAGTTCCCTGTGGGAGTCAAAGTCTGCTTTTCTGAAGTCCAGGGTCCGTATTCTGCTGCTCTCCTTTCTTCCTTGTGTCAGGATCCTGAACTCGACCAACTCATGGTCACTTCTGCTCAGGTTGCCACCCACTTCTACTTCCCCTACCAGTTCTTCCCTGTTTGTGAGCAGCAGATCCAGAGAAGCATGGCCCCTAGTTGGTTCTTCCAGCACTTGCACCAGGAAGTTGTCCCCAGCACTCTCCAAAACTTCCTGGATTGTCCGTGCACTGCTGTATTGCTCTCCCAGCAGATGTCAGGGTGAATGAAGTCCCTCATGAGAACCAGGGCCTGAGTCTGAGGTCTGTCATGTTTCAGGATGGGCCGAATCCATCCTGCCCCCTCTCTCTCTTCACCGGCCTTGTTACATGTGGCGGTGGTCAGGCCGACTGCTCAGAACAAAGCGCTGCTCTTAAGAAGTCCTCTGTCTCTCTGCTGTGTGCTCCACTGGGAAACTCCTGCCCCCTCCCACTGTCATGCATGCCCCGTCTGTGTGGAAAGACCATAGTTCTGTAGGAGTGGGGTGGTAGCTGACAGTCATTCAAAGTCCATAACTCCAGATTACTTTCTGTGACACCTTGTTGAAGGGCTGTCGCAGAGGCGCCCTTTCCTTAGCAGGGCAGCTGTCTGGAATGCAATTCAATAGGTTGCCCTCAGGCAAGTTTAGACATGTGTTCAGCACATAATACAAAATGGAGTTCATAATTTGATACAGACCTATTACACTCTTGTCATGAGGTGTATTTTAAAACAAGTTATTGATCACATTTTAACTAATACATTTTAAAGCCCTAGTATAAACAGGACAAGCTTTATTTTAACAGGTATTAGTGGGTCAAGGTAAACCCCAAAACACTCCTTTTATCCTAGTATGGACAGGTCCTGAGTTTTTAACATTGTGTTAATTAACACATGTTCTAACACATTGTGTTTTTCCAGTGTAGACATCGGCTAGGTTTAAACAGACCATATTAATCAGATGTTCATCTTCATGAAGTTTCCGGATACTAGCAAATCTAGCTCCTCTAACAATTCACAGCTCTACCCACTCCCCTGTCTTCAACATCCAGTGACAGTTGATGCCACCCACTAAGCATGCCCGTGTCTCTAATCTCAACTGGCTCTACCCACTCTTTCCCCTCTAGGCTTCTAGTAATTTCTACAGCATTGTTATTGTTTCCTAACAGGATTAACGCTAACTTTAATCACCTTCTCATTGCTTCTCCTTTAACTTTTTGTAGAATAGTTAAAGCTTTCATTTATGGATTGAAATTAAATCCTCAAGATTAATTTCCAGTGTCAAAAAACTGTCAAATACATGCTATACTCATATAAAAACTTCAGTGTGACACAGTGACATGTTAAAAATAAAATTAAAAAAACCCTGACACACCATTACCACAAACAAACACCGTTGGACTGGGTTTATGCCTGTAAACACCCATTTACCCTGCCACCACTGTTGTTCTTAACCCTTTCTAATGAGTAATATAAAAGGTTTAATTGGCCCAGCACAACTTCATTGGTGGATAAGATCAGACTTTCATTTGTATACTGTCCATTTCTTTCTTGAAACAATTTAAAAACAAAGTGGAACCAAAAAAGTGACTATTTCACATAGGAAATAACCGATAATATTTTACTTTTATTTGCATTTCAGTTTTTTGAGTTATGATTTGAGCCATCAAAAATCTATACCAGTTGGTAGTAAAATGATAAATTTTATGTAGCATGTCACTAGTCAAATTATTCTGCTGTTCTTTCTAACCTTAATTTTAAATACTGTCAGCATCAGCTAGAATTTCAAACAAATGGAACAACTCATCACCATACTAATTGAATGAAAAATGCTTCATGATTTAAATACCTATAGCTTCATCATTGACACAGTTTTATGCTTCCATTTTGTTAAGCATGAGGTTGGTGATTAAACTAGATGCATAATTATTAGCAACAGAGAGACTGTTGTCATATCTTGCAGTTTCCTGACCAGGTGCAGGCTTCTCAGATTCATACTGAGCTTATCTGTCAGTCTTATGAACAATCCAGCAAAATAAGTGACTGATTTCTCGTTATAATCACAGAGGCACTTTTCAGCAGATTGTCACACTAGACCCTGTTTTCTGAATGGTATAATGAACGTTCCAGTGTCTGGAAAAAATGTGTGCGCGCATGAGATGTCTTTTTATATAAAAAGACATGTCAAAATGATATTTTCAAACCAATCCCAGTTATTAATATAACTCACAGTAATTTCTGGGTTAATGATGCATCTTGCAACAATGTTGAAGAACAGAATCAAGGACTATTGAATTAACCCAATATGATGAGAACTTCAGAAGATCAAGGTTCTTTGCCCTTGTTCTCCAAAATTCTTTCATGTTTAAAATCCTTAACACCAAGTAAGTGAATTAACCGTGTGGATAAGAATGTCTTTCATAATCTGGAGGATTAATAGTTTTAGGATTGTGAGCCTTTCTTGTTGCAGTCCATACCAAGACTCCCATTCATTTCAACAGGTGTAGTAGCTGGCCTCTGACTAGCAATTCACTAGGTAAAAGAGAGAATTTAGAGTTCAAAAGTTATATGAAACAGGACTTGGAAAATGTGCTTTGTGATCAGTTACAAATGTACTGTGTGGCCAAATTCTGCAGTCTTTATTCAGGCAGAACACTAATCTACTTTGAATCTAATTACCTGAAAAAGGACTGCAGGATTGGCCTCACAGTTTGCAAAGTCAGCTTCTATTTCAAGGTAGAATAACAGTTATTTTGTTAGTTCTTTACATTTTGTGATATAATACTTCTTCATATCCAGTGGAATTTTGCCATCGTTTACAATGGGGCCAGAACTTGACTTACATTGCACAGATACCTATATTAATATCTTCTTAGATTAGAGTATTGGTGAAACTTTCGCATGATTTTTGTCATAAGAACCATGTAGTCATCTGGCTGTAAACTATAAATATCTATTCTTGTAGCAGAACTTGTGGTTCCTGGTTCTCAATGGGGAGTTGCTAGCCAGCAGAATGTAAGTGTATGGAAAATGTAATATTTCAATTCTCCGAATGGCAAATAAGTCTGATTTAATTATCACTGATTTAATGTGGCATGCTGATCTGGGGCAGGACTCCAAATGACTGGGTTAAGGTGAGGGAGCTGGGACTGGACTTTGGTATCTAGTGGATAGTCATAAGAGAAGCCACTGGGCAGGAGAAGCCTCTTTTTCAGCCTGCTGGGGTCCATAGCTCAACTTGCCCAACCTTTTAAATTTGCCGCTGCTGTTAACTGAGATGGCTACTTGGTAGTCTGTTTATTGGATGGGCAGTTACATATGTTTATTGTGTAGACTTATGAGACATCTATATGTTGCTTTTTATTATTCCTGGCAATGGAATTGCTTGCGCTCAAAGCTGCTCTGAATGCTTCTGCTACTTTCTTACATCTTCTTTTATTTAATTTACAGTAGCACATGAGTACCACGAGGAGGATTAGGGCCCTAATGTAATAGATGCTGCATAAACAAGGATCAGGATCGTGAGAGCAGCCAATCCCTGCCCCAGAGAGCTTTCAATCTACATGTAAGAGACAACACAGATGGACAGAACAGACAAGAGGTGGGTGAGAGTGAGATGAGGTAACAAAATGAACAGAGAATAAACAGATAAATAGGACTCTCAGCTTGCCACTTGCCTACCCAATTATTATTCACATTAGTAATGTCAATGTCATTGAATCATAAAAATGTAGGGCTGGAGATGATCTATTAAGCCATCTAGCCCATTTCTTTCCATAACATAGTGTGTGTGTGTGGCTGAGGGTGGAGAGGGAAGAATTACAGCTAAAAATCAGACCTTATGCATCCTGAACACTATACATACAGCTAGAGAGCAATGGAAACAGTAGAATCTGCAAGGCTGGTAGATGTGCCTGCATAATGGTGGCTCATTACTTGTATGAAAATGGGCATGGCCGGGGATGTAAGTAGCTGTACTCTAGAAATGTCACCTGCCCCATAGCTAATGTGCTTGCTGTTGGCAGAGATGTGTCTGTGGGGATGGTTTTGCCATGCAATAGGGTTAATGAGTGCCAGTGGATACAGCATGCCTGAGGTTGACCCTGGGCACCTCAGTGAGCGTGCAACATGTAGCTTGTGATTAGGCGAGTACTACCTATGTGCACTTGTTATTTGCACTTTGTAAATAACGTTGTGATCTTGTGTATCCATAAAAACAGGTGCCTGCCTCACTGGTGATGCATCTTTGGGATAAGAAGGGACAGAGTCTCAGTAGTTTAGATCAGTGTGTTTCTATTGACTTAGAGCTGATTTACAATAACTGAGGTTCTGGCCCTATGTATTCAAGTGTAAACGGCCAAAAGTTGGTGCCTAAACTGCACCTATAAAATTTGAATCCACTCCCACTTATGTGAGCAAATTTTCTGTCTGCACATACAAATGTGCATGGGCAAAGTAGGGTTTTACAAATTATTCAAGCATGATTTAGGTGCCAACCTAAGTGAACATTTTGCCCAAAGTGTGTTTAGAGGAGAAGACTGTTCAGTGTAATGTTCCTTTCTGTCACTTTTCCAATATAATTTGCTACCTAATTTTGCCAGATCAATCTACATTTAAATGTGGAATAAACATCCAATCTAAAAATCAAGTCTGCTCAGTAGGAAGATAAACATTTTGTAAATGTGCTATTAAAATGTTATTCTGCGGGATTAAAAACATCATGGTGGAGAAATCAATCTCTAAGTCAAGTTTTCCTGTTTGACTCCATTGTAAAGTAAATTCTCCAGGGTATTTGTCATTTCTGCCTCTCATTGAAAATGTTCATCTGCTTTACCAATATAGAGCTAACCTAATCATGTTGCTTTCAAGTGCATCCTACATGTCCCATGAAATAGAAAAGCAGACTAGAAGTTAATATGCTATAATTTTGTCCTGAATAAATCTGTTTTTTTTCCCTTCCTCCTCCTCTTTCAAGATATGTGCCCTTGTAGTCACATTTTCACAAACACAGCAGTAACTAACTCGAAATGGGTTTAAAATAGGTTTTAAAAAATCAGTCTAATTTCAGTTAATGCAAGTATAGCAATACTATTGCATTGCTGGAAAACATGGTTCTGCCAAAGAACAGAAGTATCCTGAAGCTCCAAAACCTGTGAAAAACATATTTTTCCTTTACATCAGTACAGTGCCCCAAAAGAATAAGCGCAAAATCTATTTTTCACCCGTTGTCTATTTTGCTCGGGTAACATCATCAGAGTAGTTGTTTCACTTTTGTATCTAGTGATTTTTGCTTTCTGATTGTCTTGCACTAGCGCAATAATACATTGTTTCAGCTGCAAATATTGGAGGGAATGAATGTGTAAGTTCCAACCACCTCCCCAGGTAAACACGAAGCACAGAAACATTTCTAATAGTAGTAAGTGTTGTCAAACTTTTGGGGGTAATGGCTTTGAGCACCTTGCTAAGGGTGATGTTAGTTGGGATCCCTATTCCCAAACAGGGGCGTTGAAGAGGCAGCGTGGGCACAGGGAGAGCTGAACAGGCTGTAGGATGCTATCTATCTTTAGTCTGATACATCCCGCAGATTATATACACTATATGTATTCTATGGCTTTTAAACCAAACTTTGTACTTTGGGATAATTTAAGTATTATACCCAGACTATAGAAACTCTTTCCTTAACCCATGTATTAGATAATTTTAACATTAGCTTTAATACAGTTTTTATCTCGACCTTGTCACCTTTGCATCTGAGTGCCTTACAAACTTTAATGTATTTATCCTCGTAACACCGCTGTGAAGTATGGAGGTGCTATTATTCCCATTTTACTGCTGGGGAACTGAGGCACAGAGAGGCTAAGTGACTTGCCAGAGGCACACACGAAGACTGCAGCAGAGCAAGGAATTGAATCCATATCTCCCAAGTCCCAGCCACTGGAACATCCTTCCTCTCTGAGAACCTCTCTACATGCTGGGCTTTATTATAGCTTTACAGACAGTATTTCACAGCACTAACACAAGCTGCCCCTTCTGGCCCAAGTAGAGAAGGATACCAGCTCTAAAAGAGTCCTGGCCCTCTCCACTGCTGGTAGAGGCTGCTGGGGCATAAGGGGCTGGTGCAGAATGCAATACATGTCCTGCTTATAGAGGACTAGTGATATGGAACTGGGAGAAGAAATATTCAGGGGGAGGAAGACAAGGAATGTCTCTCTCTTTACTGGAAACACTTTCCCTTCCCTCTTCCCTGCTGGTTAAGCACCAGCCCCCCGTGTTCTAAAGGGAGAGATGGTGGCATTCCATAAGTGAGTATAACCAACATGGAAATTAATTAAGTCTATCATTTACCCTGTTACAAATGACTGCATTATATTAGACAGATTATATGAGAAATAATGTGATCATGAAATTGAAGATGGTAAGGTAATTATCAGGCATACACCTAAAGGGGCAGACTTAAGGCTGCATGTGAAACCTTATCTTAGGCATTTCCAGACTTTTGAGTGCTAAGCAGTGCAATCTTTACATGTTTTTAACATTGCCTTTTTTGTAGGGGTAACAGACATGTTCAATGAAAATGTCAATATTTTCAACCTGTAGTTGAAAATGCTGCTCAAACATTTGAAAAAAGAGCTGGGAAAAATTAACTGCAGTGCATTTTATTAACAACAAATTAAATATTTGTCTTTATTTAAATATCAGTATTATTAATGTAAGGCACTGACCCTGCACTGTTTCACAGACAGCCTCTGAGTCACAATTCCTCCTCTGCTGCTTTCTTGCTGTAAGGGGTAGGGTGAGGTAACCATTTGCTCCTGGCATTATCTACTCTGACCATAGAGTAGGGGGAGAAGAACCAAGGCTGTGCTCATGCCCCTGCCTATTTGCGCTGGAGAAGGGAGTAAGCAGGTGAGTAACCCTACTTACTCCTATATATTTGGACCAAGTTCCTGGTAGCCTACACAGGGGGAATGGGTTTCTTACTCCTTCTCTTGTCCTGAATGAATTCGTAGTCCAAGTCCAAATCTAGCCGTTAGATATTTCTCTTGAGATTAATTCTCCAAGAGGTATTAGAACAACACCTTCAAAAGAAAGCATAATCTAGTCAAAATCACTATATTATTTGCCCTTTCCAGCAATGTATTTGAGCTGTACAGTGATATTTGAAAGCCTTTTTTAAAGATCTATTTTCTTTCTAGAGTAAGCCAGAAAATAAATTAATGGTTTTCTGAAAACAAAGAGGCAGCTGGTAGTTTGTCTAACAGAAAACGCCAAACAAACAAGAAATTCAATTTAGTTTTTATCTCTTAATGACAAAAAGTGAGAGAGGTTCCATTAGGGTCAAATATATGAACTACCCAAAAGGCACAACAAACAGAAATATTCAATGGATTTGTAATTTACCCTTGAAACAGCCTGGTCTGATTGAAAGTAATGATGTCTCACTGTGCTGGGGTCAGCATGTTACTCTTTGTTAATGCACAGCTAACCAAGATCAACCATGCACTGAGACTCAAAAACCAATTAGCTATTCCAGGAAGTATATTAGCATTGGAAGATAAAATGTTCTGATTAATCCTGTAGAATATACATATTCCTTAGTTCTGTAACCCCTGTTTGAATATGTTCATTAATAGTTCTGAGTGAAATAATTTAGTTGTTGGATGTCCCAGCAGAGGTCTTGGAGCCAGCTATAAGTGAATTCTTCTGAGAGAATGTACGTGTGTGTATGTATCTACAAATACATGATGTCAGATATATCTATAATATATATAAATGTCTGCATGTGAGTATATACGATTACAGGAACAAATACATTTCACTTACTCTGGTGCAAATCTTAAAGAAAATTATTTAAGTATTACTACATTATGCTGATTACAGTTTTATTAGTAATGTACAGGAAACTTCTTTCTTGAGAAATTTACCACTTTTCCTGTAAGTTATTAACAAAAAAGTATTGGTATGGTACAATATTACTGATTTAATAATTTCAAAAAAAATTTATACTGGGCATTAGAATACTAGTTTTATTCAATTGATTCTAGTAAGAATCCAGTTTCTCCTTTGGGTTCCCTATGCTACATTTGTACTGAACGGTATAGAAAGTGTTTTAACGTTTATAGCTGTAAGTGCATGAGAAAATGGATTTTCAGTTAAAAATAGGAAATCAAGTAAGGATATGTTTACACTGCAACCTCGTTCCCCCCCCCCCCCCCCCCCCCGGGCAGTGAGTCTCAGAGCTTGGGTCAATTGACTTGGGCCCGCATTACAGGGCTAGAGATAATAGTGTAGATATTACTGCTAGGGCTGGAGCCTAGGCTCTGAGTCCCTCCCCCTTCACTGGGTTTCAGATCCCGGGTTCCAGCCGAGCAGGAACATCTATACTGCTATTTTTATCTCCGTAGCACAAGTCCCATGAACTCAAGTCAGTTCACCCGGACTCTGAGACTCCCTGCCTTGAGTCTTTTCTGCAGTGTAGCCATATCCACAGTGAGAGGTTTTGTAGCAATTGGAATAAGTTACTCTAGTAATGAATTTTTCATGCATGTTTTTAGCTGCCTTCTTGCAGTAGATTCTGTAGTGGAAGAAGCACACACTGCACACAGGTGATTGTAGCGTAAACGAATGGCTGCCTCTTCACCAAATCATTTAACTGTAAGTATCCCCACTTATGTTACCTGGCTGCTGACCTGTCCAATGCAGAGCTCTTTAATTACAAGCTGCCCACATTGGTGGAAGGAATCCAATTACAACACACCCAGACACCCACCAACCTCCAACTAGATTGTGTCTTTCTGCACAGCACTCAGCAGAGGGTGGTACATATTTAAGCTGCATCACCCCTGGAGCAGCCAATGGAAGTATTTTGCCTCGGAGATTCCTCTCTGAGATAAAGTTCCTCCCCTCTTGCTCTTTGTGCTAGCAAGAAGAGTAAGTTATTGCGACCTCATAAGGGTGAAGCTTATTTCCCTCTTCCACCTGACCAGCTACTCTGGCCAGTGAGTGGCGGGGGATGGGGCCAAGGCTTTGCCCATTTTCAGCTTGTCACAATCCCAGGTTTTCTACAGCCTGGACTCAGGTAACTTCTGCCACCACCTAGCTTTGCACTTGGAAATTTTACCCTGTGTCGCCCCTCGCTCTTCTCCCTCATTCCAAGGATGCTGTTCCCAAGGAGTAGCGTGATCACTGATAGATATCATTGGTGCTCTTCAATGGCCACTGCAGGAAAAACCCAGTCACCACAGCTACACTCCAGATTTGATTAATGAATTATTTATTAATTTCAAGTAAACCCATGAATGAACTAATTTAGAGTCCCTTTCTGCACTTCAGCCAGGTCCTGGAACAAGTCACCTCCAGCCGCTAGGGGCAACTTTCCCTTCCAGTGGTGCTCGGCCAGCTGCTGGAGTGTGAACAAACATTCCGTGGTGGCTCCTGGCAACCAAGTGGGCCTCCACAGAGTCCTCAGATGTTGCATTACTGACTCATGTCCAACTCCTGCCTTTACTTCCCCTACAATCCCATACACAACATAACAGTAACTGAACACATCACCTAACTTTCTCCACATAGCCCCATCCTATTCACTTGCTCACAGGAGGGAGTACCCAAAGAGCAGGGACTGCGCTTCGTACCTGACTTAGACCAAGATTCACATAGGTCTCATTCAGCTGAACGAGATGGAAGGGTCTTACTCTCCAGCTGAGCAGTGGACAAGGTAAGTAAGTGACTAATAAGTATGGGACAAGTAAGACAAGGGCACAATATGGCCCATTGGGATTAGATTACAGAACAAACTCTGTCATTCTTCCCTTTCCTCATGCTAAGAATTTGGGCACTAAAGCCTCAGTCTGTGGTCACTGTTGAAGCCCAACACCCGTTCCCATCCCCCTGAGCTACAGGTGTTATAACTTAGGTACGCTTAGTTATAGCTCAGAAAATTGTTAGTGAATATTAACTCAACTAAGCTCTGCTATTGTTATACCCATTTAAATGAATAGTCTAGTAAATATATTCTTGCTAGATACAGTCATGCAAACAGCAAATTTTACAGACAGACAATTTCTATCTTGAAATCCAAATATTAGCACTAGAAAGCTGATTTGAAGAGTAACTCATTCAACCAGGGAAAGGAAAAATACCATGTGATCTATCAGTCCAGGCAAAATGACCCAACATTACTTAGATTTTGAATACAGAATACTTGCAATAAACTGCTCATGAGTAAGGCTAAGATTTAGTCATGAGCATTTTTAGTAAAAGTCATGGACGGGTCACAGGTAATAAACAAAAAATCACGGCCCTATGTCCTGTCCATGACTTGTACTATATACCCCTGACTAAATCTTTGGTGTTCTGGGGTTTCCAGGGGCACAGCTGCTGCTCTCTGGGGGGTGGGGGGACTCCGGGGCATGTGCTGGGGAGAGGGCCCGGGACTCCCACTGGTGCTGGGTGGGGGGGCTCTGGGTCACCTGTTGGTGCTGGGGGGCGGGGGGGCCTCCAGGGTGCCTGCTGATGCTGGGGTGGGGGGTGGCATGGGGCCACCTCTGCTGGCAGGGGGCGGCCTGGAACTGCTGCGCTGCTGCTGGTGGGGGACAGCCCAGGACTGCTGCTGTTGCGGGGGGCGGGGAGCATGATGCGGCTGTCCCCAGGGCCGCCTGAGCTGCTTGGGCAGCCCTGGGGTCAGTCGCCCCTGCCGGCTGCAGAAGACTCGCAGCCTTACTTATGAGCACTCTACGGAGCAAGAATTACTGAATGAAATTATTCAGGAAATAATTTTGAATAATGAATAAATCACAAATTGTTTGCAGACAATTCATTAATAGAAAAAGTAATAATCTCTATGTGGGCCAGTCAGTAGAGATAATTTGAGTGCCTGCACAGACATGTATGCACAAAGGCCCTGATCCTACAAAGACTTTGTGCAAATCCTTAACTTTATGCATTTTGGATGAGATCCTCACCACTGCTCTGGTCCCTTGGCAGGTAAAAAGGCCAGAGGGGCCTAATGGGGCCCTAAAATCTCTGGTTCTGGCCATGCGATGATTCTCCCAGCATAGGTGCTGTAGAAAACAACCATAATGCTATCTTCAGAGGAACTCTTACCACCACTGACATAGGGGCATGTCACAGGTGGGGCTATAGGGCAGGAGGTGAGCATCAGGGTGGGGATGCAGCACATAGCACTGTGGAGATTTGGGGCAGCATGGGGAGGCTGCTATAATTTACAGGCCCCTAAGGCTGTGTTATAGCGGGGATCATTCCTGCCCTGGAGCAGCCAAGAATTGGGATGGTGCAAAGGTGTCTTAAAGCTGCCTTAGCCACCACTCTCCCACACTGCAAATTTTGTGCTACTCCTCTCTGGCTATGTCTTCGTTTAAAAATAATGCAGTTTTTCAGCGAGATAACTAATATGTGCTAGTTATCTCACTGAACACCCCCCACCCCGCCCAACTCTTTTGGCAGTGTAGAAATAGTTTGAGGCACAGCATGAAACACTGAACGTATTTCAGGGGAGTGACTCAATGTATAACGTTCAGAATGTATACAAGATTCTGCAGGATTGGGGCCAAGGCTAGTACTTTACAATTGCCTCTGCTTTGGGGCAGATACTCTTGAATTCCACTCCCCTGGCTAATTAATTCAGAGTTAGAACACCTTGTCTGATTAAACACTAGCCCAGTTTAAATACATAATATCTTCTAGCAGGTGGCTCATTTGAATGCCAGTTCCCGTATTCTTGTCCAAGCTATTTCTTACCCGTGCTGAGTTCTGAGCTCTAGGGAAAAACATCTCATGGTTTGGACATGTACATACGTACCGTATATACTCGATCATAAGATGGTTCGTTTATAAGCCGACTCCTCCCCCCAAGATGGATAAGTAAAAATGGAAAATTTTTATGACTCATTCATAAGCTGACCCTATCATTCAGGGATCAGCAAACTTTGGCTCCCGGGCCATCAGGGTCAGCCGCTGGCGGGCCGAAATGGTTTGTTTACCTCGAGCGTCCACAGGTACAGAGGTAAACCTAAGTAAACAAAGTGTCCCGGCGCACCAGCTGCTTACCCTGACGGGCTGGGACAGCAACTGTGGGGAAATGTTTAGGGGGGAGAAGCTGGCGGTCAGGTGAGTAACCCCTGTGACCATCCCCCACATGATCCCACCCCTACCCTGGGACTCCCACACTCTCCCCATCCCATCCCTTCCCAGCTTATCTGGGGAGGGCCAGGGGAGGATGTCTCTGGCCTGGCTGGAGTTGCTCCGGCAGGCTGGGCAGTGCAGCCACAGCCTGCTCCGGCGGGTCAGACTGGGCGGCGCAGCCGAAGCATGTTCCAGTGCTCTGGCAGGCTGAGTGGCGCGGCCACAGCCTGCTCTGGGGGGCGGGGTCGAGCGGCACGGCTGCAGCTGCTTCGGAGACTGGGGGGAGAGCAGCGTGGCTAGAAGCGGAGAGACTCTGGCCCCACCTCTTCCCTTCTGGCTCTGCTGGCTGTGCTGCCTCTCCTTGCTCCCTCTGTTGGGGGGGAGGGGCTGTGTCCCACCTCTCCCTCTCTATACCCATTCATAAGCCAACCCCCTTCTCTGGTGCTTCCCTATTTTACTAAAAAAAAAATCAGCTTATGAACAAGTATATACGGTACTCTGAGTTCTTGCCTGTGTGTTTAGCAGCAACTTTAAGATATTAATCAAGCAATTTCAGATTTCTCCAGGATCAGTTCTGTACCTAATAATGATGACATTGGCAGTGGACATGCACACACGTTCATTAGCCTATTGACATTCAACCAATCTGTTTGGCCCAACATTTACCTTGCTTTAGGACCACTTTACATCATATGTGGGGTCCCAGACCAAAGTCAAGAGGGGGAACTAAAAGATAGGTAGAGAAAGCTATAGGAGTAGTGATTCTTTTAGCCTGTATAGAGAGGATGGATAGTTTGTTACCTTTCACTCCAACTCATCCAAGTCTAGAATAGGGATGGCAACTTTAAGGTAGTAGAGGGCCAAAAAACCCACTAAAACCCTTTGATGGGCCTTACATTTTTTTAAAGAGGCTACCAATTGCATAACTCAGAAATGTTTGCTACAGTACAGCATGCTTAACATACAATTAACTATGTATTAACAGTGTAAACCTGAAGTGTTCTTAAATATAAAAGCCCCCTTTAGCACAACCTTTAAAAACAAAACAAAAGAACTCCCACACCACAGTTTACACATAAATCTTTCACTAACCTTTTTTTTTTTTTCAAAGTTCAGAGGAGCAGAGGGGTTAATCAATGAAAATAATAAAAACACCCTTCTGAATATTTTCTCTCTGCTGCTCCCAGTCTCTGTTCCCCCATGTACACATGCTCCAACAGATGGGGTGGAGTCCAGGACTGGGAGCAGGAGCACGTGAACTGGGTTGCAGTGCCACTCAAATTTGGCGTGGGCACCCATCTGTCATGCCAGAAGGATCACATATATTCTAAGTAACCCATCTACTGTGCATGACAAAATTAATTCTCAGGCTCTCAGAACATTAGTAAAGTTGTCTAGATTACGTAGAAACTAAAACACATCTATGAATTACCAGCTAACACTGTGGAAACTCATCATTTTTTTAGAAAGCCTCACCCTCCTTAACCTGCCTTGAGCAATTGAGAGACAACACTATTAATCAAAAAGTAATTAGTCATTCATTCATTTAGTTTGTAAAATTTTCTCAGTATTTCATTTCAGCCTGGGGGTGATTAATGTACTGATTGGGCTGACAAAATGTGTGGTTTTCTTTCTACCATTTAAAAAATAAATACAACCTTTAAAAAATTGCTCACTCTCTCCTTGCTCAAGGATGAAGAAGGGTAAATGTATCACAAAAGGTTCTATTACCATGGAACCACCCTGCATATGTGAGGCACAAATACATAAGACAGATATAATTTTTAAATTGTTTTTATTTGTTTCAAGGCACACACATAACAGTTAAAACCAGAAGTAATCTTGACAGCTTTGCTGTATTTAAAACTGGCCTTATCTTTACACAGTGGTTAGATAAGAATGTATCTTTTACTCTGCATTGTATTTCATTTGCTTTGTACCTTGACTGGTTTTTGTCACATGTGGTTAAGGATTTGTAGCATAACACAGCACAGATCTCAGTTTACAAGAAGCCATGTGCTATTGCTGCACAGGTATACAGATTGGAGAAAGACCACAAGCCAGTCTCCTCTTCAGTATTTTTTAGGAGCCTATGATTCTCTTGGAAGTGACATCACAGTCTCTAGGGATCCCTCATCTATTTTATAGAGCAATGGTCAGATTAGTCCAGAGGGCACAAAGAACTGAGTTGTGATCACCATACTCATATAAGCAGAGGCGGTGCGTGCGAGGGGTCATGTGGAGTCACGTGCCCCCGCTCCCCCCAGATTTCTGCCAAGGTTTATATGCCCTGCCCTGAACTCCGCTGCATACTATCAGAACCTTTAAATTGTGTCTCTCCACCCCCCCACAGTCTGAAGAGTTACGCATATTCTCTGCTTATAAGCCATCCCAATGAGCATAGGTCCAGTGAAGAAATGGGCTTTCTATCTGCTGGGGCTGTAAAAGGAATTCCTCAGCCAAAACAAAACTAAACTATCAGACGAAAAGCTTGTCTTGGTCATGCTTGGAGACAACTCAAGCACTGAAGTCTTTAGAATCACTGCAGAAGAGCTAGAAGTCTCCACACATTGTCTGAATAATAGCTCTGCACATGTGATGCTCTCCAAAATGGGCTACATTTTCAAAGACTCTCCATTAAACATATCATTTGTTGATGGGTTCTAATTTGTGCATTCATCTTCTGCATAGTATACCAAAAGTGGACACCCACATAATGAAAACTATACATCCAATCAACAGCCTGGGCCAGATTCACCCTGTTGTAATTTCACTGAAGTATCTCTATTGGATTTGATCCCTCTCTGTTTATTTTTAAAATATCCTGACACGCTGGAAGAGCATATCGAGTATGTTCCCGCAGGGATCGGTTCTGGGTCCGGTTCTGTTCAGCATCTTCATCAGTGATTTAGACAGTGGCACAGAGAGTACACTTATAAAGTTTGCAGGATGATACCAAGCTGGGAGGGGTTGCAAGTGCTTTGGAGGAAAGGATTAAATGATCTGGACAAACTGGAGAAAAGGTCTGAAGAAAATAGGATGAAATTCAATAAGGACAAATGCAGAGTACTCTACTTAGGCAGGAACAATCGGTTGCACACATACAAAATGGGAAATGACTGCCTAGGAAGGAGTACTGCAGAAAGGGATCTGGGGGTCATAGTGGATCACAAGCTAAATATGAGTCAACAGTGTAACACTGGCGCAAAAAAAAAAAAAAAAGCAAACATCATTCTGGGATGTGTTAGGAGTGCTGTAAGCAAGACACGAGAAGTAATTCTTCTGCTCTGCTCTGCTCTGCACTGATTAGGCCTCAACTGGAGTATTGTGTTCAGTTCTGGGTGCCACATTTCAGGAAGGATGTGGACAAATTGGAGAAAGTCCAGAGAACAGCAACAAAAATGATTAAAGGTCTAGAAAACATGACCTATGAGGGAAGATTGAAAAAAATGAGTTTTTGTTTAGTCTGGAGAAGAGAAGACTGAAAGGGGACATAAGTTTCCAAGTACATAAAAGGTTGTTACAAGGAGGAGGGAGAAGAATTGTTCTTCTTAATCTCTGAGGATAGGCCAAGAAGCAATGGGCTTAAATTGCATCCAGGGCCATTTAGGTTGGACATTAGGAAAAACTTAACTGTCAGGGTGGTTAAGCACTGGAATAATTTGCCTAGGAAGATTGTGGAATAATACTTAGTCCTGCCATGAGTGCAGGGGATTGGACTAGATGACCTCTCAAGGTCCCTTCCAATTCTATGATTCTATGAACTGAGCCAAGTCAATAATTACAAGGTCTGGTAGGGAGTCTCTCTCTTTTATGCTTATTTTGCACTTGCCATTGTTAACAGCAAGTCACTGGCTATGTTATTCACACTCCAGCCATGAACCTATGGAGATTTCTAGGAGATGAAGAGATTGATCTGAAAGAAATTGAAATCATAAGGCTAAGATTAAAAGCTGTGTTCAAACAAAAAGGTTTTAACCATAGAAAGGCTGGGAACAGTGGGTGGAAAATAATTTAATTCTTCCATTTAATTTGATAATTGAGAACATCACCTATTGTTTTGCAGATGGAGATTTATCTACTTAAATTGTATTTCGAGTTATGTACAATATGATGCAGGTTTAGTGTTTTTCCTTATTACAAACCTGATGTTATTGAGAGTTACTCATTTCATCCCATCTCTATGCCTTCTCTTCCCAGGAATCCCATATTCACACCTATCCTACAAACACCCTCCTGTGTTCTTTACTGTTAATGGCTTTTTGATAATAGATTTAAAAATGTTTTATTTGGTTGTAGAAATGCTTTAGTTGCATCCTCTTTGATTATCTGCTGCACATTTCCCCCCATAGGACTACCATCGCTCTCCTCCCCCTTCGTCGCTGTGCTGCTCGAACAGAGTTGTTCTGCAGGGACATGAGGAAAGGAATGTCTTCCAGAACCCATCATTCCTGTGATCCCTCACCATTGGGGTCAATGGCCAGTGTATTTGTGTAACAGCAGTCCAAGCCAAGGCTGGATAAAGGCAGTCTAGGGCTCCAGGCACACCATGACAAGAGAGCTCCCGGAGCTCCACCACTATGACCCTCTCCCGATTTGGAATAGTGGTGTCAGGGCCCCCCCTCCCACACCACTTACCCCAGTAGCCAGGGTGTAGCTACTGGGGAGGGTGCTCCTGCTGCACTCTTCCTTCCTGCTGTGCACGGAATCCTTTGCTGGGATCTTGTTAGTCCAGAACAGTGAATCTTGGTGTTTACACCATTCAGAGGCCTGGGATAGTTCTTACCTCACAGAGCTATTCTTTCAGGCTCTCTGCAGATGCAGGCAGACTTCCATCTGTTATACTCATTTCACATTTTCAAGCTTTCCTTTGTACCTATAAGGGCTAGAAACTTGCTTTTAAAAAAGAAAACAAAACTGTGATTCAGATGTAATCAGACGACTCTAGGAGCTGAGTCCCTAGATATGGGCTCACAGTCCGTATGCCATAATTTCAGCCCTGAATACAGCCCTACCATTGGTTCTCTACTGGCCTACCCTTGCTACCCATCCAACCTGCTGTGCAGGGATGCGCAGAGCACTCTCACAAAGCTGAGTTCAGTGGTACTTAGGGGGCATGGACAATCAGTGGAGATTCCCCAGATCTTGGTACTAACACATACTGCAGAATTGTGCTGTATCTGGGCACTAGAGGAGGCAGGACTTATCCCCTGTTTCTGAAGCCTGCCAGGTGACTCACCCCGGCCTTTGCAAATTGAGAGAGGCTAAAGGGGCAAACAAGTTCCATGTTAGTTGAGGTTTTATTTGTAATCGAGCTTTTGACTTCTCAGGGGTCCATTCTTATAATGTCATGAAATGTTTATTTGCCCAGGCTGCCTTTGTCTATCCCTTCCTTTTGTCACCACCCATGGTCATTAGTGCCTCACAAAGAGAGACCTTTAGGAAGTTTTAATTTTTCTTATAAAATCTAAATTTTTCTTATAAGATCCAAAGCCTACTGAAGTTAATGAAAAGACTCCCATTGACTTCAATGGGCTTTGGCTCCAGCCCTTGTACTGACAATTGATTTTAGAAATACATGATTACATAAATTATGTAATAATGAATAATTTTGATTTTACAAATGAAACATGAACACTTTAAGAACTGTGTTAGAATGATGAGAAAAGTTCAGCATTTCAGACGAGTGTCCAGAATGACTAGAGAAACTGAACAAAAGCAATGATGCAAGCAGCACTGGGTTCTGGTGTTTATACAAAGTCCAGGGGTTAAAAAAGGATGAGCTGAGATGCTATCTATCATGTTGCAGGTTTAGCTCGATGAATAAAGAACCTGTGTACAATAAGAGGGAAATTATCTTGGTCCATTCTATCATATAAAGCTTTAATAAAACCGTGCCCTATACATAACATTTAAAAACCTCATTACAAACCTACACTGTGCTTTAAAAACACTCACAAAATGTGTATTTCATATAAAATGCTGCAAGATTCGAACATCTACATGCCCTCTATGTGGGGATGATTTGTTCCTAGTATGCTGTTCAGTAATGATGTTTTTTTCATTTAATAGACACAATTTCCTCCATATAGAAACATATTTTTGATATATTTTTTCGTTTTATCAGTGATGCTAGAGTTTGCTGTGTGGAATTCTAAAATTACTGATAGACACAACTAGTGTATTCCTGTTGCCAGAATGTAAACCTGCTCACCTAGAAAACTGAAATTAGTGAAATTGCAGAGAATCTGTCACATGGTATAAGGATACGTCTTTTCCTCATTTTAATTGATCTCGTGTGTATTTATGGTATTAACTCCACCACCACCAACCCCCTCCTCAAAACCCAACACTCTGATTTTAATCCACTAAGTCACATAGATTTTACATACTGTACTTTTCCTGATTTTTTCCCAATATCTTGCAATCTTTGTACCCACTTTTTCTCTGTTATACCAGAGTAAAACTCCATTGTAGTGTGCGGGTAAAATCCTGTCCCCTCAAGTTCAGTGGGAGTTTTCCAATCGACTTTAGTGGGGCCAGGACTTCATCCAGTGTAATGTAGCTGTAGTTATAGTCCTTTGTATTTGGGTAATGTGTAGTACTGATGTCTATGGGAAGGCTTGCTATTGGTGGAGGCATCTAAGAAACTGCATGATGAGCATCTACTGTATGGAATATTTCAATGCGACATGGGATTCTTATCAAGCATTTAGAGAAGCCTCAGAAAATGTTTTACAAGAGCACTGCACATTATTTTATAGAATTTTTTTTATAAGAAAGGAGGCCACATTTATGTGAACTAGGACTCAAGAGGTCAGGGTTTATTCCCAGGCTTGACACAGACTTTCTGTGTAACCGTGGCAAAATCAGTCTCTCTCTCTCTGTGCCTCAGTTCCTCATCTGTAAAATGCAAGGCTAACACTTCCCTACCCAACAGACATATTGTGAAGATGAACTCATTCGTGTTTATGGGGTACCTGGATTCTAGAATAGCCACTAGAATAAAGAGTGCCACAGAAAAGACGCTAAATAAATGTGACTTAGTGGAGTTGCCCCAAGAATAAATTTGGCCAGTGAAAGTCTGGATGGACCAATCATCGCTGTACCATGGCGGCATACAAGGGATGTAGTTTGAGGGAGTGTCAAATATATTTACAATTAATGTAGTAATTTTGCTATAAATGTTGCATGGGACAACGATCCTCCCCAGAGGTACCATGGTGCCACTCCTTACACACTTCTACTTGTGTAAATTTCCTTCTGCCTCCTCTGAGGCCCCCCATCAGCATTTTGGTGCTGCTCACCCTACTTTGTCCTTCTGCAGACTCACCAGAAGTCCAGGAACCTACTTCTTAATTATGCCATTTTAGAAAATATATGCACTAGACAGTCAATGGGAGTTGTTTTGCCTGAGTAAGGGTTGCATGAGTGGGCCCTTCATTAGGGAGTCTCAATTTAATTTGTTTCTTACAATAACAGTCTCATTATCCTTCTATTAAAGGGAGGGAAAATTAAGATCTGGCAAAAAAAAAAATGCAAGCAGAACTGGTTTTAAATTTGCATTTGAAAAATGTATTCTAGAGTGGTTTTTAAACATATCTTAGAAATGTAATGCCTGGGCTAGGCTGACGAGACAAGCTGTGATTAAATCGTGTACTATGCTTTAACCATATTTAAAATGAGTTCCACTGACAGTTCAATTTCCTGTGTGGTGGGAATGTTACAATGGTCTTTTCCTGCAGGGAGGATTTACAGCTCTGGAAAAATTCTGCAGAAATCTTCAATACAATGGACTGACTCCGCCCTTGGGAACCTATAAAATTCTGCAGGGATTGGGCAGTGAATAAGTTTCTGATCTAATAGAGGGCTTTTACTATGGGATCCCCTTTTTGTGTCTGTCTGCCTGGTCTTTGGAAAGTTTTTTTTTTTTTTTTTTTAGTCTATGTATTATAATCTTCAATAAAATGTTTAAACTAAACATTGACAGCTCAATTAGATTAACATGCTTGAGAATACAAAAACATAAACCAACCCTGCAGTACAATGATGACCAAATTAAACTACAAATAAGTAGGCTAATTCATCCTCAGCGTAACACCATTGAAGCTGATAGAGACACAGCAGGGATTAGTTTGGCCCAATAGCTTTAAATAATAAATTCCATTTTTCTAAGGTGATTTTGTTCTATCCTGTAGTAAGGACAAATAGTTTGGGAAATTTTGGAAAATATTGCAATGCTGATGTTCTCTAAGCAGTTCAGGGCATAACAGTCATCAAGACAAATGCCAAAAAGTCTTTAATATTGATTTAGAAATCATACCAAATCTTGTAAGTGGAAAAATATTGACTGGTTTTACAAAAGATATCAAGACTACTAAAAGGCAGAAAACTAAAGGGTAAGTGGAGTATACTGCACAATCAAGGTTTTGCTCTCCAAGAGCAATGTGTCATGTTAACTCTATTTTAAAATATTATAGAGGCATATTATATCAATGGATGCAGTTTGACTGAGATAACGTGAATGTGTATCTAGATGTATATATAATTACACAAGCACATATACATTATATAATCTCAAGCACTAATCCACGGTGGCGATGGGTACTATACAAAACCACAAAATAGGTATCCTAGAATTCTTCCTTCCTGCCACTCTGCATCTGGATGGGTATGCTGGAAAACCACATGTTTCTGACGAAGTGGGTATTCCCCCACGAAAGCTTATGCTCCAATACGTCTGTTAGTCTATAAGGTGCCACAGGACTCTTTCTCGCATGTTTCAGTAAGAATCTCCAAAGTATAAAGCTGTGTATTGGCTTCTGTTGGGATTTGTTTGACTAACAGTTTTTAATCACTGGTGCAGGAATTCTGCTTGTTGTGAGGAAAAAGAGAAAATGTTCATTCGGAGTGAACACTGACGGTTCAGAAGTGATGTGACCGCTTCCATTGGTGTCCAGTGCACAGGAGTGATTATTCATTGTGCAAAGCACTGACAAAAGACAGCATAATCCCATCCGTTTCTTCAAAACCACATGGATAACAAACATGTATTATAGTATCGAGAATATATAACAACAAATTCAATTAGCAGGACGCCTTCTTATGTCAAATCCTTCCAAGACTCAAAGAATGGGCAACACGAATGCTCCACTAAGTGTAATTTGCAGAGTAAAGGCCAAATTCTGTCCTGAACTACACTAATGTGACTCCACTGATTTCAACTATTGAAAATTAGAACAGGGTTCTTATTCTGTGCTACTGTTTTCTCAATAGACCATTCTTCCAGTTAGTAATGGGATCCTATCATCATACTTCTAGCTACTCTGGCGATGTGCCTTATTTGGCTTCCAGCCTGCAGCTAATTCCTTCATCCTAACCACCATGCCAATTCCAGAATTTGGCTTCCATTCATACACTACCACTAAGTAGATTCTTATATTGTTTCCCCTTTTGGGTGGAGTTTAGAGTAATGCACAGGAAGAACCCATAGTAATTCAGACCTTTTCTTCTCTCATAATATAGCATAAAAGAGAAGGAGATTCTGAAATATCTTCTATAGCAACAGAAATCTAACATACCACTGATCAGCATGACTACCAAATTGCCAGTGCTATATTTACCTATAAACTGGCTGGACAAAGGCAACAGTAAATAAGTGAGGCAACAGATACCATAACAATGAGTCCATGGGCACCATATACATTCCTGAATTATTAGTAGTAATCATAATGATGATAAACAACATCAAGCAGGGTAGGAGGATCAGAATGGGCTAAACACATTTTCGGTCGTGTCAATTGAAGGTGTCTTTAGACTTGACTTTGTGGATTCATTATCTAATAAGTCTTAAGGGCATCTGGAGGGGAAAACTATAAAAGCGGTAATGTGAGCTAGATTCAAGACTCTACAGGAATCTGTTTAATAGTGTAAGCCTACTTTAAAGAAAAGTATTTCAGAGGTAAATTTTATGTGCACTGTTATGTTCATCATGCACCAAGCAGAAATGTTCTTATCATTACATTTATTATGCTCTCCTTCCCCATCCCCACCTGCCCCCAAAGTACAAGTTAGAGGAAGAAACAGAACAACAGGTAAGCAGGTCTCCTCTCCGTGGTGTCAGAGTTTTTGGATTACTGGGTAAACGTGTAGCTCATCCTATTGTACCAATCCTCTTAAGAAGAGGTTAAAAACAACTGGCCTAAGGAGATGAAAGTGAAACGGTCCTAGTCAGACCACAGCCAACCTACCCAGGCTGTTCAATGTTCAATGTCCCTAGCTGTGCTTTAGCCATTCTGCTTTTGTGTCAAAATAAATCAATGAACATCAGTCACATGTCCCCCCACTTCAGAAAGATCATCAGAGTCAGGCTGCTTGGAAAAGTAATTAATTAGTTATCATGTTCTAAATGCCACGCCAATGTGTAATCACATTTACAGACTGGTTGATAGGTAAAGAATTATCACTAAGTGAGTCAAATGTTGGGGGTCCTCCATAGCAAGCATTGTACTTATGCTCTGACCCCACAGTCATGTGAGGGACCTGGGTGCAGTTAGTCCTCCATTACTATCCCACAGTTCCACCTGGGCTATACTTTCTTGTCTACTTTCCCCCTCCTTCTGCATTGGAAGTCACTAACACTTACACTGGCTCATTTGCCTGCTGCATTTCTGCTGCACTTCCACGGCACTTGAGAGAGATGCCAGCTAAGAAATCTTCCTCCCAGGCTACCAGCTGGCCAGAAGCTGACACCACTGTATCAGACTGACAATATCCTGAACAAACCTTATTGAATTAGGGTTAATGTCTTTGGGGTCTATTGTATTAAAATGCAATTGTGTATGTGTTGTTGTGGCACTGTATGTACCTTCTCTAGTAGGGAAGGGGGATGCTAATATATGTTCTCCGTTTCAACCTTCGGAAACCACTCCCTGGAAAGGTTCGCATATAGTTATTCAAACTGGAGTCTCCGGGGACCAACATACAAAGAGAGGGTTTCTGGTTAAATAGCCTGGTTTTAAACTGGCTCAGGGCCTTCCTGATCCAGCAAACAGGCAGGACCCCTGATCCACAGAGGGCCCCAATCCCTAGGGTAGGGTTAGAAGATCTGGGTGCTTGTTCCGAACTGAAGCTGTAATGAACTGGTAACCACAAGGAATCAGGGCCAGTGCAAGGAAGTTTTGCACCCTAGGCGAAAATTCCACCTTGCGCGCTCCCCCCCCGCCCTGCGGCAGCTCCCCGCCCCCCCCCGCCCTGAGGCACCCCCCCGTGGCAGCTCCCCCCCCTCTGCCCTGAGTCGCCCCTCCCCCCAGGGAGCCGTGCGGCAGCTCCCCACCCCAGCTCACCTCTGCTCCGCCTCCTCCCCGAGCACGCCGCCCCAGCTCTAATTCTCCTCCCCTCCCAGACTTGCGGCGCCAAACAGCTGATTGGCGCTGCAAGCCTGGGAGGCGGGAGAAGCGACTGCGCGCTCTGGGACGGGGCATAGAAATGCTGTAAAAAAAAAGGGGGGGGCACCGCTTTTTGGCGCCCCCAAATCTTGGCACCCTAGGCAACCGTCTAGTTAGCCTTAATGGTAGCACCGGCCCTGCAAGGAATCCCTCTTGGGTGAGGGGTTTGAAAGACTGTTCCTGCCAGAATCTATGTTAGGGTTGAGTGAGCTCTGGTAGGCTTATTATCATTCATGAAGGTTCTTTTATTGTTTTGAATGTAATTTCTCTGTAATGGTTTTTACCTTAAGACTAAAGTAGGCTTGCATAAGAAGAGCTATGTAGTACCTTATAACTGTAGCAATTATACCTGTTAACCATCACTGAAGAGAAAGCAATCAGGTGTCCTTAGGCAATCTGTCTGTGCTGGGAATAACCCAATGTAAGCAGGAAACTGTGCAGCCTGGAACTACTCTGGTCACAAGGGAGAGGGATGTGTGTCTCCACCCAATAAAGGCAATGGCTGGGAAGCTGAAAGCGGGTGCCCTTTTGGATCACTGAGGGGAAATACAGGTGCAGTTGCCCTAAAATGTGACAACCACTCTTCTGGTAAAGCCATGGTGTCATATCAGTAAGACCCATACTTTGCGGAAATGAACCCAAATCAACAGTGCTATGATGATATTTCCAAGAAGCTGGCAAAGGAGGAGATTGAATGGACAGGATTTCAGCACAAGGAGAAAATCAAATCCCTTAAGACCACGTACAAGAAGGCCATGGATCACACCACCACGTCTAGCAAATTTCTGGAAACATGCCCATTCTACAATGACTTTGACCAGGTGCTGGGCACTTCTGATGCCATGCTGCCGCCTTTAATTTCTGATGATCTTTTGGTACAGGAGGAAGAAGGCGTAGAGCAGCTGCAGCAGGAAATGGGGCCAGAAGACATGGAGCAGACCCTCAACCCCAACCCCTATCCCCACCATACCATACACTGCCCCTGCTTTGGACAACAACCTCAAATTAACGTTGACCCTGGAATTCTTCATGGACTGATCCCAGGATGAAGTGGAAACAGCATCTCTGCATCAGGGTGAGTAGCGTGTAGCCAGGTTTGTTATTGTTATAGGACCAATTACAACATAAGGGATCTGGCTTTGCCTGCAAAGCTTCAGTTGAGGGTGGAAAAGAGTCTATTTTCCCTTGTACCCTTTCCACCACCTCCTGCCTTCTGCAGTCATGTGTGATTCAAGATGGATTCCTAGTGAGGAGAAGAATGCAAAAAGGAAAACAGTGATATATTGTGGTCTGTGTTGCTGCAAGTATGCAAAGCACGGATTTAGTAAAAGCACAGCAATGCACTGCCTGCAAATACAGGGATGGGGCAGAACAAAAATATATGCATATATTATATTTTGAGGCAGTCTGCATATTAAGTCCACTGCATGACCTTCGTTGGTATTAAGCCCAGCCAGAGCACTTGCAAAATTTTTGCAAGTTTGGTGGATAGCTGATACAGGTGGAAGGGGTGTGAATGGGAACACACATCTGTAATTCTTCTAAGCAGCTGCATCCTCGTTCAGCATCCTGTTTATGTTTGCTGATTTTTTTCTCCACTCTTTGATTTTTTCTTTTTTGGGGGACATAAAAATAAAATGCTGTTTCATTCCTTTTCAGAGACATATTGACCCAGTGTGAATAGGTACAGCACCATAAGGCTACGGACTTTTCAGCGAGGGTGAAAAGAAAAAAGGCCAGAGATTAACTGCTGCAAAAATATATAGGGAATTTTCCAGCAAGGTGGACTGGCTCCTGGAACACAACAGGCAGATGATGGAAAAGGAGAAGAAGCTGGTAGTGGATACATTGCCCTTGACTGTGAGGTGAGGAAGGAAGATAGAGAGCTGCAGTGGGTGACAGCAAAATCAACATAGGGAGATATGGACTGGCTGCTTAGTATAATGTCCAGCAGGCAGCAGAAAATGCCAGCCATGATGTTAGCTCCTGCCATGCATTCAGAAGACAAGCTTGGGTGGGCAATGAACCACTCAATACATTACACGGAAGAAGTGAACGTAATGTACATAGTGCACATGGCCAGATGTACCTATTTTATTCTAGTCAAGCACAGCAAAGCGGGAAGGAAAATAAGTTTGATCTTGAGGACCAGTCTCATCATTTCATAGAATCATAGAAATCTAGGACCTCTAGAAGTCATCAAGTCCAGCCCCTTGCACTGAGGCAGGACCAAGTAAACCTAGACCATCCATGACCAACCTGTCCTTAAAAACCTCCGGTGATGGGGATTCCGCAACCTCTCTTGGAAGCCTATTCCAGTGCTTAACTACCCTTACAGTTAGAAAGATTTTCCTAATTTTTAATCTAAATCTCCCTTGCTGCCAATTAAACCAATTACCCCTTGTAGTCAGTGATTTTTTTCGGAGAAGGGGAAGGAAGAAGTCATTTCTTTCTGTTGCAATTTATTTAGTGCTTGCATATTCCCTGAGCCAAGCAATAACATTCTTAGTGTCCAAGTGGAGCTTTCAGAGCCCACCGCTGAATTTGGTTAGTGAGCATTCCTCAACAATGTGTATCATTGTTTGATCTGTGCTGCAGCTGCAGTTTGGATTGTATCGAAGACCCCAATGGTGCTGTTTGGCTGCACAGAGGCCTTGCCCAGTCCAGAATCAGCTAAGAAGGGCCCACTGATGACATAGCAGGTCAAAGCTGGGTGGACAAGCAGTAGTGTCTGTGATGAGGAACTGATTGGTCGTTGGTGTTAAGTACCAGTCTTCCCGCCACAGGGACTCTGCTGTCATGTCCTGGCATGGCAGCCTCGAGCACAATGGGTGTAGTGATTAAAGAGGTAGATTGTGGGCTAAAAAGGTCATTGAACAAAGGTAAGCTTGTGTTGGCATGTACCTTCTCAACCAGCTTGCCATCTGCAATCTCCCTTCTGATGGAAAGGGGAGCAATATGGCTCAGAACTGGAAGCCATGGAAGATGAGTCGGTCAGAAAGTTCCTGTGATGATGCTCATTGTTGAGTTGAGTTACACATAAACAAGTTTGGTGTGTGCTGATTGACTCCATACTGGCGCACAATACTCTGTTATTGAGTACGAGGTGGCATGAGCTGAGGTCCTTAGGGTTGGAGCATCTCCTCCCCATGAAGAACCTACCAGTTTGCTGAGAAGGTTGTTGCGTGTCTTGGCCTTTGCTGCTATCTTGCTCCTGTGGCTTTTGTATGTTGGAGTCAGTTTGTTGCAATGATTGTTTATGTTGTACCTTGACACACTGTTGATTATTTTTGCTTCTGAATCAATAGCTCATTTTGTTATTGTTTTGCAGTCAATGGACATCTGAATTAAAGAAAAAGCTTTTAATAAAATCTCAGTTTAAACATACATCTAGTTGACTACACTGGTAAATATTATACCATATACTGATTCACACAGGTATATTGCTACAGCTCTCCAAACCTATGGTCACATAATTCCCTCTGCCAACGTTTTACAACATTTAATATCCTTATGGTAATTCCCCCTGCAGTGCAAGGGTGTGGGCACATAAGGCATTCCTTATATCCCTTGCTCTCATGCCATGCACCTTTGCCTTTGGTTGAATTCATTCATTGATGTGGGTTGCATTAATAGCAGCTGGAACAGGTCCTCTTCCAGAATAGAACCCAGGCCTTGCCACTGGTTGTTTGCTTTACTGAAATGGCAAGCCATGCACTACAAATAAGTTCTCCCACAATATGCTGCGAATAGTTACATAAAGCTGCTCAGTTTAATGCACCACTAAGAACCATAGGAAATCCCACCAGAAATCATCCCAGCACACTGGCTAGTGCAGTACCATTGCAGACACAGTTACACAGTGTTAGCATGGGTAGTGCTTTTCCAGTGGGCACACTTCACCCATACTAGGCTAGCCCAGGCTTATAATTGATCAGTCACAGTTATCTCCAACATAAAATCTTTTTTAATGTCTGCCAGTGCTGCAAATTCAACTTTGGATTTGAAAGTCAATCTGGCTTTTGTGGGTAACTCGACATTACCAGCAACAATGTATTTGATACATAGAAAGTTATTAAACCAGACTGACTCCCACGAACTCTCTCTTCATTGTATTGGCTTTGCAGTGCTAACAAGAGTAAGTATAAAAAAAACTCCACCAAAAGTAAAAATTGATCTTTATTAGTAAAATAAGCAAATATGACTCTGACTACACCCGGGTTGTGGATCTGTTGGGAAAGAAGGTGGCATTTTTATATAGTTAATTTCCTAACCATAACCACATTCTAAGCACAAGGCTGTTTTTCAGCTTCAGTGCTTTAGATCTAGATGAAGTCATTTCTGGACACATATCAGTCAGTGGTAATGTTTTACTAATGAATATTCTCAGATTTCTTTTGAAAGCTTCAGCATATGTATTCCTTGTATCCCCCTCTTTAATTTACTCCCTGCAGGTAGGATGTCTGACAATCCTCTATCTGGATGTGTTTGGTTTTCTTCAATCTTTGGCATACTCCCACTAGCCTTTGAAGTCTTTTGCGTTTCAGACAAGCCTTTGTAGTTTTTTCAGATGCCTCATTTTAGCAGACTTGTTGTGGGGCCTACCTGGACTTCTCTCTCTCTCTCTTCCCCTTCTTTTACATTACAGTTGTATTATTGTACATTTTAGTAATTCTATTTGTCATTGAGCTACAGCAGTTTTCTCAATCTCTCTTGTCTTGTAGTCTTGCAAAATCACTTCCCCTCAGAGCCGGGAGATTGTATTTCTGCCGTGAAACCCATGTTTTATTTTATGTCGTTACTCACTGTTTTTGGTGATAGCAGTTGAGCTGTTGCCAGAGATCTTGTTCTAGTCTCTGCATCCTCTTGAATGTGTCTGTGTTTCTGTGCTGTCTTCAGGTGTTGGGGGAAACTCCCTATTGTCAATAATAATGTTTTTGTTGCTTTGGCTAGTATGGTTGTGTTCCTGTTAAAACTGTGAGTTTTTGTACATGTCCTGAGAATTGTTACTGATCCCCTCTGGCCTCACAACAACACTCTCAGAACTTTGGGTTTATTGCTGTATTTTTGCAAAACCAATTATAGTTACTGCAAGGTTCCACTGAAGCAAAGTTTCATGTTTCCAATTGTATATTTCTGTGGTTTATAAGGCAAAGACTTACAGAGTCTTCACTGGTGTGAACAGCACTACTTTAAATACAGTAGAATTTATCTATATTAAATCTTGAAACTCCAGCTCTAATCCAAGCAGTTTAAACAGAGTCACTCAGTCATTACCAAAAATTGTTATTTTTGAGGATCTTGCTTTTCCTTTTGCCTAAAAGGGAGAGGGGGTAGATGGAGATGCATGGTGGCCTGAGTGTCTGTGGGAACCTAGCTGTATAATTTTTCTTTAGTTCATCATTGTAGTTCTACACCTTAACTTTCAAAATGAACTCAAATTCTGTGGAGCTTGAAGTTCCAATTCCCTGACTTGGTCATTGAATATAATTGGCCTTCTCAGTATGAAAGTGTTGGAATATTCAGTTACTTTGATGATGGGGGCCATATAGGAATATAGACCCAGATTCTCAAAGGTATTTGGGTAGCTAATTCCCCTGGAAATCAACGGGAGCTAGCCACCTAAATACTTTTGAGGATCTGGGCCATGGTATTAAATACATAAGAGGTAGCTCTCCAAGTCTCTCAGCACTTGGCTTGCATTCTTATGCTCTTCTGAGTGTCCCTGATAAGGGATGAATTGACTGTGTTGCTCCTCGAATGACTTGTGCTGTGCTCTGCCTGTTTTCCTCACTTATTTGAGTGAGCATAAATTAAAAAGAAAGTGCCTGGGGAGTTAGCTGGGGTACAGGCATATCTCTGCCTTTTAGTAGAATATCATGAACCTTCTTGGATATCATGGGCCTTTCCACTACTTGCTGAGTTAGTGAAGATGCTCCTTTAATATTAGCAGACAGAGAAGTGCTATGCTTTAAGACTGAAGTTCCTACGTTTGAGTCTTATTGATACGTAAAATGATTAACAAGAATGGGATCTGAATATGTGTAAAAAACCAAGACAAGTCCTTTGGCCTTAGGAGAGTCCTGGATTAAAAGAGTGAAAAACTGGACATTGGCTAGGTGTATTAAAGTGCCATGAGAGAGACTATTCTAGAAGTATTTTTAAACAATCAAAACCAGCAATATTAGGAATTTTGTGTGAGAGCCTGATTTTGTGAGATTACCAGCTCAATTTTCTTACCGTGTAGGTTCAGATAAGTTCATGCAACTATTGAATAATAATTATATTATTCTTATCAGAGTGAACTTCCAAAATTCCAGTCTTAAAGATTCAAATTTTCTGGAAGGTTTGTTCAACTATGGAAACCCTTAGGGAGTCATTTTAATTATTTTTAACATGTTAACTTCAAATTACCACTGTGACTTACAAGGGAGCACAGCCATCATCAGTTGACTGATAATATCTGCCCTTGACAGTTGCTTCATATCTCCTAAGACTTAGGCTGGAGCTTGTATTCTTAAATACTCTCCTTGTGCTATGTGAAGTGTTAATCTTGTTCTTGCATTTATAACAAGTGCTGTTAATGGGATCATTGATGCATGACACCTCATTTTGTTTTAGTGAAAATTTAACATTTTATTTCTTTAAATAACAAGAACCCCCCCTTAATTCATTGGCTACATATTATGAGTAATAGTCTATCCACACTACAACTTAATCACACTACATCTCAGTTTAATTACGCTCTGTCATGCCCCATATTTAGTGCAATCGTGTATATCACCTTTAATAAATGGTTTAATTTTTCATTCACATTTATGGTATCTGCAAAACAATGTCATCTTCAATAAATTGGCATACTGGAAGAATTAAAGTTCTCATCCTTGTCTGAAATTGTAGCTAAACAGCCTTCTATTTAACTTTTAAATACCTTGAAATTTAAATATATGTAAATATGAAGTTTCATGTTCCTTTTGGCTTTTTTCTGATATTTGCTAGCAACTTTGAAACAATCCTGTGTTTCACTCTGTACATAGCGTTACATACATACGGGCTCTTTAACTGTCTTTTTATGCTGCCACTGAAGTTAGCTTGCACCAGTGAGCTCAGACATCTACTTCTGTAGACATCAATATCCATCCAGTTGCTTGCTGATGTGAATAAACAGTATCATGACATGGTGGACCGACACTGGTTTTATTAACACATTTTATGTGATCATGCACTTTATGTAGTAATACTTTGATGTGAATAGTTGCTCTGAATATGTAATGCTACCATTCAGTGAATTGATTTTTAACAGGATATTGTGTGTGTGTGTGTGGACCTCATTTAAAGAGAGAGTGTGATGAACAGAGTGAAAATGCACTCATCTGACAGCTACATTTCTGGGGACACGGATGGGCTATTTAATTGTTTGGCAAAGAGTAAATGTAACTAACTAAGCTGCTAACACTCCTGAGTCTGTCTCTTTCTGATCTCCCCCCCAAACTGCACTTGGATCATTCCCATCTGTCTAACACTCCCAAACTGCACTCATCTTTTTCTGTCCTTCCTCTCCAGCCCTACGTTATCACAGTCATCTCTTCCAACTATCCTCCCATCTCACTCCTCTCCCAAAAGCTTCCTCCTGCTGAACATGTAGCTCTCGTGTCTGCCAGCAAAGGGAAGCAACAAACACCAGCACGCTTGATGCTGGATGTCCTGCAGAACAGCAATGCAATTAAAGCACCCAAGTGGGAATATAATGTATGGATGACGTCATTAAGTGCATAGTGAGCCCTAAACCTGCAGACTTCTTGCAAAACTCCCGCTGAAATCAATGGGAGCTGGAGAGGTGCTCAGTTCCACCAAACAATCAGGCCACCTAGATGCCTAAATTAGATTCCTAACTTTAGGTACCAGGTTTGCAAATGTTGGCCTTACCATACTATTTTAATAGCTTCAATACCTTGTAGATGGGGATTGCACTAGTTAACATATTAAGGGGCCAAAGCTGCTCCCATTGAATTTAGTGGAAGTTTTCCCATTATCTCCAATAGGAACAGGATTAGCCCCTAGAGGCTTTCAGTGTTTTGAGAAATAAGACAAGAAAAACACCCTGAGAAAATGTTAATAAAAAGTTGCAGTGAATTATATGTATTACTACAATTCTATATGGCCCTGAATCGGGAACACATCCCTATTCAGGAAAGTACTTAAGTATGTGATTAATTTTAAATATATACTATGGGACTTAAGCACATGCTTCAAGGTCAGCACATGCTCAAGTGCTTCCCTGAAAAAAGATGAATTTAAGCACTCCATATGTGCTTTCCTGAATCTTGGCCTAGATAATGGCCCAGAGCGCTGTTCTCTCCATTTAAAATGTAAAAAAAAAAAAAAAAAAAAAAAAAAAAAAA
>NW_020664435.1:16548104-16612036 GCF_002925995.2 Terrapene triunguis | reverse complement strand
AAAAAAAAAAAAAAAAAAAAAAAAAAAAAAAAAAAAAAAAAAAAAAATACTGTTGGAATTATTTATATTACTGCAGCCCATTTATGAGTTCACATATATACAGAGATGGAACATATACTGGTCCAAGGTCTTGGGCTTCCTAAATTAAATCTTGGTACAAAAAAAGCAGTGGTATCCTGAAGAACAGTGAGAAATTAATGGTTTGATATTTCATGAACCACTATGCTATTGTTTATTTATTTATTATTGTAGCAACTTGGAAACCCAGTTATGGACCAGGGCCCCATTTGTGCTAGGTGCTCTACAAACACACAACAGCAGCAACAACAGCAAAAGATGGTCCCTGGTATAAATGAGTGATACAGGCATGCACACAAGGTGTATTTTCACAGATGTTTGAGCACTATGCAGCATTTGTTCTAGCCCTGGTAAGGCCTTAGATACTGGACTTTACATTAATTTCATTCTGATTACGATCTTCTTCATTTACTCCTATTTCCATTTCAACTTGATTTTTAATGGGTGCTATCTTGAGAATCACCAGTACTAGAAATAATAGCAATATTGGAGTGCAAGGAGTCTCCATTTTCAGACTGTATGGAAGTATTAATATCTTTGATCTGAGAAATAAAAGAAGTTGGTCCAATATTAGCTGATCCCCCTTGTCTCTATAATGTCCTGGAATCAACGCGGTTACAATACCACTGCAGACTAAAAGTATTAATGTGGTAAACTCTTCTCCACTTCTGTGAGCTGATGGGAGCCAAATCAAGCAGGGCCGGGCCAGAGAGTGGTAAAGATGGTGAATGCCAGTTTTGGAGCATGCTCTCCCAATATGCCATTGCCGCCACCATCTGTCCTTCCCAGAACCCTACGAAAGCTAATTAACTGAAGCACTGCAGGGTTTGGATTCAGCAGAATTTTGGAGGCAAAGTTGGAAATGGAGGTGGTGGAGCCATGGAGCCGTTGGTTTCTATCGCATGCTCTTTAGCTGAACCCATGAATTTCCAATGGGCCTCCTTGGGGGAGTCAGCCAGTGTTGGTAAAGTTTTGCAGAATTAATAGGGTAACTCTTTACAAGATAACATGCATATGTCGTCTCTTTACTAGTCCTGCAGGAGTTGCGCTGCTTGGGGGATGAGGGCTATCAGAGCTGCTTGCAGAGCTCTGTGGATCCCTCTCCTTTTCCTTTTTCTGGAGCTGCTGATTTTAGGAGCCAACGACCCTGGTTAGTCCATGGAAAAAGAGCAGGGAACTCCAGGCATGGAGACTCATTGAAAGTCGTCTTCTACATGGAGTAAGATATAACCCACAGTCTCTCTTTCTGTGTCACCGTCAATGCTTTACTGAATCATAAACTATTGGCTAATATCTTGGTGAGGGCCTTGGGTCTCTTTAACATGCTCCCTGGCCTTGGTCTGAAATAGCCAGAATTGGGTGACCTTCCAGGCATGCTGCACAAGGCACTTGTTTGACAGGGTTTTGGGAGAAGGTTTTGACTATGTTCTCGAAATGATGGAGGTGGAAAGGAGCTTTTTTTCAGATGGCCTACTGGCTGAGTTAATTTGTTCCTGTTTGAATGTTTGATTTTTAATGCTGCCTGGTGTATTAAACTGTTGAAAGATTAATTGTCAGGGGGCCTAGAGCTCTTATGTAGGCATTTTATGTTTTACTACGATTTAAATCTAAAGAAAAAAATAACTGAAAGAAAGTTGTATTAGTGCTGAAGTGAGAGAGTGGGGCTAATGGCAAGATGTCAGTCAGAATGATTTGATTTTAAAGGCTGGCGTCACCTCATTTAGTAACATATATTTTCCATATTTTATTAGGTTACTGAATGTTACTTTATAAAACGTCTCCATAGTTCCACAAAACTCCTTCCAACAAAGTCTGAGAGGCCATTAGAGACCTATGCAACATCCACTACCATAAGCAGTTTCTCTTTTCCAGATTCAGTGAGCACTGCCATTGTGTAAGAAAGTTAAAGTATTGGTGTCTCCTGGAACTTTGATGGGCCCGCTGTTTCTGGCATCATAGGTTATGTGGGGTGCTGAACATCCTCTGCTGTGGAAGTGACATAAGCTATACTGAAAAAAGTCACTTTTACTCCAGAATAGAGTGTGCATATGGGGGGTTATATTAGAGCTATAGCTGATCAATTTCCCTGAACAGATAAGCCCCAAGGCTTCTCTATTTGGAGGGTACAATTTCTGGGTCTGTGGCTATAATTTTGGCACGATCCAGATGCAAAATCTGGATTTTTATGATGCAGTTGTACATCAGGGTCTGGAGCCTTTTGGTGTAACAGGAGCAATTAATCTTGTTCTATATTTAAGCAGTGAAATTTTGGGATTAGGATGAAAAATTGGCTATATCCCGCACTGCAAGTTTTCTGTGGTGATGTGCCAGGATGCCTCAGGGACCAGGTAGTTTTGTATTGTTGTTTTTTTGGGGGGTGGGTGGGGGGGTGTAAGAGGCATCTCTACACCTGTTCTCTAGTTATGCTGTACAATTAGAGGATTTGTGCAAAACAAGGGCTGTATCTGGCAGGATTCAGGTGTAAAATCCAGGGCACCCGAACTACTATTGCTCCAGCATGAGCAGTGTTTATGGGTGCGGTAGGAGCAGCTACACCTCATTTACCCTTTGGAAACTGGGAGGTGGCTGCCAAAAGTGAGTCGACCCAGCAAGACAGCGGTTTTGCACCTGAGTCGTTGGGACACGTTTGTGCCAGGGGCCAGGGCTTTTTTGTTCTGGTGCAGTAGGAGCAGCTACAGTGTGGGAGTTTGGAGAGGAAAACGGGGCGGCTCCATCCGGAGCCAGGTAGCCCCAGCTTCACCCTGCTTCTGCGCGGGGGAGGTGCCCGGCGGTGCAGGTGGGTGTGGAGGGGGGAGGGCTGGCTTGGGGGACCCAGCAATCGGAGGCGTCAGCAGCCACCCCGCTCTCCCCCCCCCCGGTGCCGGGGATGTCAGTGTCAAGAGGCAGCAGCAGCCTCTGGTGCCAATCCCGGGGCAGGGCGCAGGCGGCGAGGGGATTGGAGTCACCGAAGCGTCAAGCGTGACCGCCCGAGGCCCCTCCTGCCTGCTGGGAAAGCCATAAAAAACCTCGGCGAGGCGCCGAGCCACAGACCGGAGAGTCGAGCCACTGGCAAGAGAGCGACGCCGACCTGAGCGCGGGAAAAGCCCCATCTACAGAGCCTGCCGTGAGTACCCGCGCTTTGCCCTGGTGCCGGGGGAGGGACGCTGCTCTGAGCCGCTCTCCCGGGCGCTGCCAGCCCGCCGCGTGCAAAGCAGGCAGGGGACCCCGGCTCAAATCGCCTCCGCCTTCGCTGCCGGGAGGGGGTGCGGGGCGGCTCCGCGCCCCTCGTTAGCGCCGGCCCCGCGGCGGGGGTCTCCGGCGGCTCCTCGCCCCCCCGGGCTCGGGTTCAGACACATTCGTTTCTTCCGCTTTTCGGAGAAGGTGCGAAGCCTCTGCCCGTTTGCGGGAGAGCCCCGGCCTGGGGGCCGCCTCCTGCCCGGGCTGGGTCCAGCTCAGCAGCCCGTGGAGCGGAGGGGTAAGAAACCACCAGCCCCCCCCCCCCCCCCCCCCCCTTTTTAAAAGACAAACAAACTTTCCGGACCGCGGGTCACATTTCATTGGAGGCTCCGGGTCTCTGCCTGCCACCCTCCTAGACAATCCGCTGTGTTCCCGCAGCGTGTCCTGCTGCTATAACCAGCCCCCCCCCCCCACCTTGGTGACAACAAGTGCAACTTCCTTGCACAAGCTCAGCGCGCGCGGCGACTTTTATCCAGCGCGAGCCTCCCGTGTGGCCGATGCCCGCCAGAAAGGCTGGGGGCGGGGGGGGGGGGGGGAGACTCTGCAAGTCGTGTCCGGGTGGAACTGACAAAGTCCCGCCCCGGGGCGCTTTGTCCCGGAAAGGGGCTGCTGCTCTCTGGGCTGACGCCCGCCCTTTCACGCTCCTTTCTCCCGCCTCCGCCGCCCGGGTGTCGTGCAGATGCAGGGGACCATGCGGTTGTGGCTGTCCGTGCTGACTTTCGCCCTGTCCTTGCTGATCTGCCTGGGGACGCTGGCGGAGGCGTATCCATCCAAACCTGACAACCCCGGCGAGGACGCGCCTGCGGAGGACATGGCCAGATACTACTCGGCACTGAGGCACTACATCAACCTCATCACGAGGCAGAGGTAGGTACTGGGCACCCCAGCGCGGGCGAGCACAGACCGGCTGTCCTGTGTGTGGGGAGAGCCTGTGTATTCAGCAGGCTCATCCCCACCCCGTTTCTCAGAAAACAACCTGGGGAAATAAGTTCTGATCTCGCCCAGGCTCCGCTCTGTATGAGGGGCTCTTTCCCTCTGCACAGCAGCCACTAGCGAGCACTGCCCGGAGTGGGGTCTAACTCCACTAGGATCTCTAGCTCATGGGTCCTTCTACACTAGCCAGGTGGGCAGACGTGAAGGACAGTCTGGTCAAGGCTGAGATCAGGCACCAGAGGCTGAGCATGGTCCAGTGTGGGGTATGGAAACAGCAATATGAGAGGCGAAGAGGTGAAGGGGGCACAACTGCGGGGAAGCTAAAATGCCCCAGTCAGAGCTCTGAGCACTTGTGAATTCACAAAATGAGGCACCCAAGAAAAACAGTAATGGAGAAAAAAGTGTGATAAGGGTGGATTCCATTTCTGTAGCAACCACAGCCACCGCTTCATGATGGGGCGGTTCCTGTCTGGATACAGCACATGGGGTTTGTGTAAGGTGGAGGTAAATGTGACCTCCAACATGAATAACATGTAATAAAGGATTGGTGGAATGGTACCAATATGGGCTCTAGAGGCTAGTCTCATCCAGACTTGTCAGTTTTAACACAAAAATGCATCCGAAGAAGTGCATTTTTACCCACGAAAGCTTATGCCCAAATAAATCTGTTAGTCTTTAAGGTGCCACCAGACTCCTTGTTGTTTTTTAACACAAAAAGCTTTCCTGGCTAGGAACATAAAAGTAATAGGAAGTTTATTTTATGGAGAGAGTACCAGCAGAAGCAAAGAGGGAAATGAAACATAAACTTGGAACATGAGAGTGTGAGACAGACCAGGAAAAAAAGCAGAACAATTTCACACTTCCATTGCTGCTACTGTGTCTCATATGGTGTTTATTTGGAGCAAGTGACAGTTCTTATTGTTGCTGAAGAATTGTAGTAATTCAGAAATCTTTTGTTTTGACAGCTGCTTAGTACACCAGTCACTTAACAAATAATTAAAGAGCGCATTGTGTTGGCAGGCAAGCCTGCCCTTAATGGTTATCTAGGAATGGCCCTGACTTGCTCATGTTACTGCAGATGTGTGTGGTGAAACCTCAGATTGAAATGAAAGGTAAAATTACAATGTCAAATCCCTTTATTTGGGGGCATCAGTCCAATTTAGTTCAGCTGGCTAATAGAAGAGAAAGCTTCCTTTGAACCATGCGTCACCCACAAAAGCTGATGCTCTGATAATTTCCCATCTAGGCTATTGGAACCTCCTTTTTGCTGTGTTTTTGCTTTCCTCCCTCTAGTTCACATAAAATGCAGATGCCAACATTTTCTCCTCTTCTCCCCAAGGCACTGCCCATATCATCTTCCCCTTTCTTCACACACTTGAATCACTACTTCTCTCATATCCCATTTCCCAAATACAATTTCTTATATCAGCTGATTTATTCATTAGACCAGTGGCTCTCAACCTTTCCAGACTACTGTACCCTTTTCAGGAGTCTGATTTGTCTTGAGTAGCCCCAAGTTTTACCTCGTTTAAAAACTACTTGCTTACAAAATCAAACATAAAAATACAAACGTGTCGCAGCACACTATTACTGAAATTGCTTACTTTCTCATTTTTACCACTCATTTTTACCATATAATTATAAAATAGATCAACTGGAATATAAATATTGTACTTACATTTCAGTGTATAGTATATAGAGCAGTATAAACAAGTCATAGTCTAAATTAAATTTTAGTTTGTATCAACTTTGCTAGGGTTTTTATGTAGCCTGTTGTAAAACTAGGCAAATATGTAGAGGAGTTAATGTACCCCCTGGAAGACCTCTGCATACCCCCAGAGGTACATGGTACCCCTGGTTGAGAACCACTGCATTAGACAGTATTTCAAGTGTGGATCTAGTCTGAAAAGTGACTGTGTAAAAATGACATCACCTTACTTAACAGATCCACTGCTTGCGTATATATCATATTCATATCTGCTTCCTTTAGTGACAAAAATAAGATTTTACTCCCCCCTTATCCCTCTTAGTTCTGCAAAGTCAGTATAGCGGGGGAGAATGAACTAGATTCCATTCTAGTGTGCACATTATAAATAGAATGATTAACCAAAGTCTTTATTGATGATAAGGCATGAAGCAAAAAAGAATCAAGTTTGATTTTTATATTCCAGGTAGCAAGTAGGGGGAACAATCGTTTTACTTTTAAATGGAGTAAATTTGAGTTGGAGAGTCAATTAGAGAGTTGAGAGACAATAAATGTAGAACCCTACAATGCCAGTTTCACAATGTCACTTTCCAGAATGGACCACACTGTAATCAGAGGAATGGAGGCCCAAATAGGACTTAATTAAAAAACATGATGCACCATTTCTCTTGTTCAGTGCATTAACTGCACTGAAACAACCCACAGCAACAGGCTTGCAATTGGTTTTAATTTAACTCTTGCACATTTCCTATTTCAGCAATGATAGAAAATTTTGTGGCATAAACGTCTTTCAGCTCTGATCTAGGATCTTGAGTAATATTCAATATGTTCTAGCAGAAGTGTCAATAAATTTCTTTCTCTCCACCCCTTATACTTTTATAGTTTTCCCTTTCTTGTGATGAACAGCACAACTAAAGTCAAAGTTCCCCAGTGGGAACTTTATTTCATTTTATTTAGTACTGGACGATGGTTTTCAGAACTGGTTCTGACGGATTATGGAACCCATAGGTGCTGGAACTAGGGGTGCTGGGCATGCTGCCGCACCCCCTGGCTTGAAGGGGTTCCATTAAAGACAGGGTTTACAGTTTGGTTCAATGGCTTTCAGCACCCCCACTATACAAATTGTTCCAGCACTCTTGATGGAACCTGTGATTGCAGGGAGACCCGTGATGAGAGGGCATAGCTAAGCTGCAAACTAAGCCTCTGTCTGTGGGACCTGGGCTGGTGTACTCAGCGTTTTCAAGCCCATGCTTGAACATCCACTCTGCATTGTAAACCTGGGTTTACAATTTCTGGACCCAGCTCTCACAGCCATGCTAATGTGTTTGTATTTGCGTCCACACTGCAAATGACAGGGCTTGGACTCAAGTGACAGCAGGCTTTGACCCACCCCCTTAGCAGAGTGCTAGGAGGACCTGGGTTCTTGAATCAGACTGATTTGTGTGTGGATGGAAGAGGGGATTGGCTCAAACCTGAGTTAGAGCCTGGGCTTAGTTTGAAGTGTAGACATAGCCAGAGAGGCTCCAGACGGGAGGAAGAGAGAATTTTGGCATGCTCATCACGTCTCACTGATGGTGAGCAAGATCCCAGGGCCTGGTCTGTACTAAAAAGTTAGGATAACCCAGCTACGTCACTCAGTCCACACCCATGGGCTGTGCAGTTAAGCCGACCTAATCCCTGGTATAGACAGCACTAGGTCGATGGAAAAATTCTTCTGTCGACCAAGCTACCACCTCTCAGGGAGGTGGATTACCTGCACCAATGGGAGAACCCCTTCTGTCAGCATAGATCGTGTCTACACTGAAGTGCTACAGCAGTACTGCTGCAGTGATGCTGCTGTAGCATTTCAAGCGTAGACAAGTCCTGAGCCTCTCACCTTACCCTGGGGATATGGAGCCCCCTAGGCCCAGCCATGAGCTTCCAGCTCACCGCACAATTGGTGAAACATATGGGAAAGGGTATGTTTGAGGGGAAAGAGGCAGAGGTAAGTGCCCTTTCTTTTAAGGTTTCCACTGCCTGCTTTGTCATCTGATGCTTCTGTAGCTACTGATGGCATTTTTCTGCCCCATCCCTCCTGGCAACTGCTGCTGCTTTAACCAAGACCGCTTACTGTCCCTTTCCCATGGGCTACTGTTACCCACAACTACAGTAAAACCTTCCACCAAGAGTGACCATTTATGGGAGCTAGCAAAAGTGATTGCTTGTAAGAAGTGGCTTCTCTTCAAAGGTTTGCACACGGGAGAGCGGTGGCTGTTGGCGAGGCACCCGGCTCTGAAGGCAGTGCCGCTGCCAGCAGCAGCGTAGAAGTAAGGAAGATCAGTTTCCTCTTACAAGTTTGTTTTTATGGATGGGAGTAAGAAAATGTGGTCGCTGGTCGCAGATGAGAGGTGGTCACTCTTCACAGTTAAATTATAGGGGGAAAACGTTCCGTGGCCTCTGCAAGTAGTCACTCATGACAGGTGGTCTCTTGTCAGAGGTGGTCACGAAGGCATGTTTTACTGTACTTCCTCTACCCCACCTCCCAAGAGGCTATTCCCCATTCCCAGACAGGGCCCTTCTCAGCTGTACCCTCTCGCCCCAGTGGTGCCCTTGGGAACGTCCTCTGGGCCTCATCCCTGTCCTGCTGCTTGATTCAGAACCCTATCCTTCCTCGAACCATCTGCTACCCCTGTACAATGGCTTCCTTCCCGCAACTGGCACTGCCCTGCCACTTTGTTGCCTGCAGCTTCTGATCCCTGAACCTTCCCTCTCTTCTTCACTTCCCCCACGGCTTGTCACTGTCACCACTTGCCTCCCCCAGCTTGTCCTTTGCATGCATTGCCATTCTGTTATAAAGAAACATACAACATATCGTTTTAATTATAAGCCCACAAGAAGGTGGAATTCCTATAGGAAGAGGCTCTAATCCAGGGGCTCTGCAGGTGGCCCTGGATGTGTCTGAACCAGCTCTGATGACTTGGGTTTCAGAAAACACTAGATTTTTCCCATTTCACATCTATATCAGATCTGTAATGTGAAAAAGAGCCTTTGTTACATGCAGATTCTTTTGATATTGAGGACTTTGCAAGGTTCTGAGCACCTCCTACAATTTGCTGGTGAGCACCCTCAACCCCTACTAGAGGTGCTGAACACCTTATAGGATTTGAATTCCCAGGCCCAAATTTTCAAAAGTGGCTCTTTGGGTGCGCAATGTGAGACAACAACGGCCTGATTGTCACAAGTGCTGAGTGCTCCCCTTGACTTCAACTGGAGTTGTGGATTATCTGCACCTCTGGAAAACAGGCCTTGATGTCTAAGGGTATGTCTGCACTACAAGCACTGCAGCAGCACAGCTGCAGCACTGCGGCTACACCACTGTAACATTACTGTGGACACTACAGCGATGGAAGGGATTTTTCTGTTGCTGTAGTGAATTCACCCTCTCGAGAGGCGGTAGTTAGGTTGATGGAAGAATGTTTCCATTGACCTAGCTGCATCTACAGTGGGGGTTAGGTTGACCTAACTATGTTGCACAGGGCATGATTTTTTTCATAGCTCTGTGCTAGGTAGCTAGGTTGACCTAAGTTTTAGGAGTAGACCAGGCTTCAGATTGGGCACAAACACTACTGGCCACTTTTGCAAAGTTGGTCCTTGATCTTTAAAATGTTAATACTATTTGATGGAAGTGGCTGTTCAAACATCTTCCATGCAGCAAACAGTAGGTTGGGATACTGTCATTGGAAAGTCTCTGAATTGTGCAAGATAGATATGGAGAAAGTACCATCTACTCTGGTGTGAAGACTTTAAGAAGGATTTCCTCCAATGGCAACTAATTCTCTTTTGTGTTCAGCCCTGGCTTTCAGTTCAGTTCTCTTGTCATTGTTCTATTGTGAACATAAGGGCTATCCTAAGTGATAGAGACTGCAAAACTACGGGGCCCACCCAAGCCTCGAACATTTAACATTAGAAGAATTTGCTTTCCTTTTTAGTCCTTTGCCACCTGGGCTGATCCTTCAGTCAGCACTCCATTCCATGATGGCATAACCCTATTCAGGACACGGACACAGACACACCCTGTATGGCAACACAGTGCAGCACAAGGTGTTGTCCTCAGTCAGGAGCCAGGGAGCTTCAGGGACAGAGTGTGTCGAGTATCTCAAAATAAGAATCCTCTTCATGTATCTGAGCCATGTCTCCTCTCTTGCAAGGGACCCTACTCAGTCCTTATTCAGACAAAATTCTCATTGAAGTCACTGGGAATTTTGCCGAGGTATGGGCTACTGGATCCAGTTTTTAATTTGTTTAATCAGTTTCTTAAAAACAAATATTTTAATCAGGGAAATTAGATTTCTCCTTAGGGGACACCCCAGTCACATCCATATTAATTGGAGTAGGTAATTAGAAACAAGTTCCTTTGTGGTGATGGAGCATAAGACATTTGATTCAGCATCACGCTTGATTGAATTACTATAATAGCATTTCACTGTGTGCGGCTGGTTCTTTTCAGATATTCATTTTCAATCAGTTTATATAACAGAAATTTGCTTCCAAAACTTGAAACTGATACTATGTCTCTCTAAAGCATGGACAACATACTAAATTGACCAAGACCATGGAAAAAAATCCAGTCATTAAGATATAATGATAACAAGTCAGCCTTGTTTCCACAGTCTTATATCATGGTAAACATATGAAAATCACCACACAAATTATAGCAAGAAAAGCTAAGAGTTTTTTGTTGGAAGTTTGCTCTTCTGCAATCTAGCTGAACCCACTGGAGGGACATCTTGAGGACCATTGACTTCAATGGGGCCAGGATTTCACCCCACGCATTTAGTAATTATTTTCCAATGTAATTTTACTGTCATTTTACCCATACAGTAGAACCTCAGTGTTACAAACACAGAGTTACGAATTGACCAGTCAACCACACAACTCATTTGGAACTGGAAGTACACAATAAAGCAGCAGCAGAGACTCCCTCTCCCCCCCAAAAGCAGCAAATACAGTACAATGCTGTTAAACATAAACTTCCAAAAAATTAAAGGGAAAGCAGCATTTTTCTTCTGCAAACCTGTATTAAGTCAATGTTCAGTTGTAAACTTTTGAAAGAACAACCATGTTTTGTTCAGAGTTACGAACATTTCAGAGTTATGAACAACCTCCATTCCCGAACTCTGAGGTTCTATTATATATCCATACAAGTAATAAACCATGATCTTTATTTCTTTACAGTGAAGGAAGTGCTCTCTTGTGGTTACCATTACTATTGTAACCTAGTGATCCCAGGCAGTAATGGATTACCTGTCGAGCTGACTGCTCATTATTGATACTGTTTTCAGAAAGGAGAAAAAGGGCACATTCCTTTACAAGAAATGGGAATTGGGATAGTTTTTTCAAGTAAATGCCCCAATGGATTCTACTGTTTTCAGGATTTTTTTTTTAAATGCAGGAATAGAAACACGGTTGTCAGGTTTACTAAGAACAAAGATCACACCCGACAACAATTGTCATACCAGCTTACTAAAAAAGCTCTGATTTGCAATACAATATCTACAATGGCAAGATTTTTAAAAGTGACTAGTGAGTTTGGGTAGCTCAAGTTTTGGGTCCCCCACTTGAGACAACTTTAAGGTGCTTGATTTTCCACAGGTCTATACTCCACACATTTTGAAAATCTGGCCCCTTTAAGGCATCTCATCTCATGTTACTAGTCAGTTTTGAAAATCTTGGTCTATATGTATGGTAACTTGATGCAGTATGAGTCTTTTTTTGTATTCACTATATAGTGCAGGTAGTTTTTGTGGATTTCTCACTCAATGAATTTCTGATGGAAGATGCAGCACTATCCAAAACTGTGCTGGAATTGAACAAAAAAACCTTAATTGCATTTGTAGAAAAGGATCATAAACCTCAGATCTGCTGTCATATTTCAACTTCTCTCTCCCTCCCTCACTTGTACATCCTCCCGCACAAAAAGTGTGAATGTAGGATATTTGCTAATACCCACCAAACAAAGAAATGTTAGAAATGTCCGGTTTCTATCATGTACATTATAACAGGTGATTATGGAAAATATTTCTATATGAGGGGTCTTGATATGTTCTAATTGTTAACATATTTGTAACCAATGTGACACTAGAGTGACACATTCTCATATGAGCAAACTGGGTTCAACTAAACACCTGCTGGAGAGTTGCCTTTACTTTTGCCCTACAAAATTTTACAATAAAGGTTTGTATGAACATTCCAAAGTTAGTCTCAATTTTAAAGTTGGAGGTATGAAAAAATAGGTACTTTTTTTTTTTTTTCATTTAATAGATATGGAAAGAGATCAAGCCCAGAGACACTGATCTCGGATCTTTTGTTGAGAGAAAGCACAGAGAATATTCCTAGATCTAGGTAAGTACAAAAGTGCTTTGTGATAGCTTTTATTTCTATTTTAAATGTAGCTATTTCAGTAAATGATTTTCATAGGCAGATAATACGTAAGCATCAGAAATTAGAACACTGTATTTGGATGTCAGTTTATATATATGTATATATGTAAACAAATACAATTATTTATCCATTATTAGAACAACACAAATATCCTAGGAACATAGGGGCTATGATAACAGATCAGACCATTGGCCCAAGTCAAGTACTGTATCTTACTTTTGTCAGTAGCTGATACCTGATGTTTAAAGGAAGGGAAGAATCCCCATAATGCACATCCCTTATTGTGAAATGCTGCACAGAATACCACCCTGACTCCTGATGATGATTGTCACGTTCCCCTCTGGTGTTATCCAGACTAGAGATCTGCTAGGTCACTCCAATCCTTGACTCTGGGAGCCAGCCTTACCCTGCTCTGCTGTGAGAACCCCCACTCCTGTGCGGTTCACGCACAGCCTCTGGCATGTAAACTGCTCCCAGCTACTTGCAACCAAAATACACTAGCCAATATCTCCGGTCCCAGACGCCACCCTAGGAACCTCCATCTTGCAGTGTCCAGTTATGCCCGCTGGACACTGCAAGCTTATATGAGTTCGTCAATTTAACAAAGAAATTGATATGTACCAGGCTTGTTATCCCAAGGGGAGTCTCTGACACACTTCAAACCAAATGCCCTGCTTCAGTTAGAATAAACAAACAAATTTATTAACTATGAAAGACAGATTTTAAGTGATTATAAGTCAAAGCATAACAAGTCGGATTTGGTCAAATGAAATAAAAGCAAAACGCATTCTAAGCTGATCTTAACACTTTCAATGCCCTTACAAACTTAGATGCTTCTCACCACAGGCTGGCTGGTTGCCCTTCAGCCAGGCTTTCCCCTTTGATCAGCGCTTCAGCCGCTTGATGGTGATGTCTGTAGATGGAGGTGGAAGAGAGAGGAAGAGCATGGCAAACGTGTCTCCCTTTTATCATGTTCTTTCTTCCCTCTTGGCTTTGCCCCCCCCTTCAGAGTCAGGTGAGCATTACCTCATCGCAGTCCCAAACTGACCAAAGGAAGAGGGGGGTGACTCACTCGAGAGTCCAACAGATTGGGCCCAAGTATAGGAAATTCTACTACAAAGTTAAAATACAGCATTATGGTTATGACGTTAAGTGCACCTGCCATGATAAAATTTATCTTGCTGATTTGATGTAAACATTAATGTAAACTGTAGTGAAATACGTTATGGAGGTTCTCTATGCTTTATAAAGACAAGGCAGAACGCTAATTCTTCAAGGAATGCTGTCAGTGTCATCAGTTTGGGGCAGCACACATGTAGTGTTTAAATTTGTGTAATTCCTCCATGTAATTCTTTATACATAATTCTTCCCCCCCTCCAAAAATGCTACAATGCTTTATTTATAATAATAATCAGGGCCGGCTCTAGGCACCAGCGTTCCAAGCATGTGCTTGGGGCGGTCCTTTTCAAGGGGTGGCATTCCGGCCCTTTGGGGGCGGCACTTTTCAAGGGGCGGCATTCCCTCCGGCTTTTTTTTTTTTTTTTTTGCTTGGGGTGGCAAAAAACCTGGAGCTGGCCCTGATAATAATCATTAATAACTTAAAGCTTATGAACAAAAGTAAATAAATAAACGAGTGTGCGTGTGAAATGGAAGAAATTATAAGGAAGAGATTTTAGTCCAAGATTAATAACAAATAAAAGCAGTTTAAAATTAGTTCAAAACTTAAAATAAAGTAATTATGTATATATTTAATTATGTATATATTTAAAAAATAGATGCATGCACGGGCAGCTAGAAAATAGATCTAGTTTCCCATTGCTGTATCATCACCAGAAGGTCACATTTCTTGGCTCTGTCATTTCTGTGAACTTAGACATTGTACCCAAAATTAATGAAGTATGAAGAAAAACCTGAATAGTATTCAGATTGGCTGAGTCTCCTCTGATGTGCATTCTTACCAGCTAATAAAGAGAAACTCCATAAATGTCTTGAATTAACACTGTACGTTTGGACATCTAAAGAAAGTTTCTCCCTTAGTGGAACATCTTTACTAGATTCTTAGAGAAAATAGATCAAAAATAAATGTGCTGGGAAACTAAGGGAAACATTGAGTTTAATACAAATAACTCTCTTATGGCAACGGTGCATGGTTTTGATCTTGTGGATCCCATGTAGTCATTAGGAAATCCTTATACTGTATGTGTATTGTCTTTTGTCTCAGTTATGTTCTCCCTCTTTTTGTCTCGCTTTCTGTACACATGTAGTACAATACCAGGATACAGAAATACTTTGGGCCCACGGCATTTGCTTTAGCAAATATTTTAAACATCATTTATTTAAAATATTAAGCAATAATGCACTGTAAGATTTTAACAATCACTGCTGCTACCTTCAGATTGAGTTCTAGAAAAAACTAAATTCTGGGAGAACAGCATTATAGGATTTTGCTAAATTCAATAAGTCCTATCTTTGAAAAATGTGTTGTTTTGTTGTACTGCTTAGTCAGAGATACAAATGTGCTAATAGGCATGTTTATATCTCTACGTGCCATAATTTTTTAGCAAAAATGCACTAAGTGTTAGCTACTAGCATCCATTGCAGAAAAAAACATTTCTTAGTACTGTAAAAACACAGCACTGATGCAGCAACGTTTAGGGGCCCATTACATAGCAATGTGTGGGTATTTAGCCACCTGACTTCTATTCATTTTCATGGAAGTGGAGCAATTCAGTCTTCATACTCACATTGGAAATGTATCCCATACTCTACTAGTGGTATTAAAGTGAGAACTTTTATTACTTTTGCCTGTTCAAAGACCATCGATTATCTTAAAATCTATTTGGTTCTATCACTAATCTTTCAGAGAAAATTTCATAACATGTTTAATGTGTGTTACAGGTTTGAAGACCCTTCTATGTGGTGATGGAAATTTCAGCACATCGTCAAACTTTTCCTAGTTTTCAATCCATACTTATTGCTATAAGACCAATCACAGTTTATCACTCCTCAGTGCATGCAACCATCGTACTAAATTCTGTAGCATTTTTCCTTCATCATACTTGTATATACATTTATTTAAATAATTTATTTGTGCATTCCACAATGTAACATACTAAATGAAAGACAACAACACTATTATTGGCATAGTAAAGATTTGTTTTAAACTATTAAAACTGAATTATAACTTCCCTGCAGTCTAAAGTAGCATGTACAGTGATCATTTCACAAATATTAAAATAATAATTGTGAAAGGTGAAATAATTACAACACTTACCTGGGCCTTTAATTCAATTTTTCTGTTTTGATTTATACAAATTTATTTATGTTTCATAACATCCAATATATCCTACATAATTTAGGAAAATAAAATGATCTGGAAAGTGTTTTTTCATACTCGTTATACAGAACAATTGTTATTTACATTAACCCATATATTAAAATTAATAGCATTTTCAAAATACAAAGAGGTTTAATTCTGCTAAACTGTCAAGACTGATTAAGAGTTCAAATTTAAAAAATGGGATCTCTTCATTTTGGCAATATACAAAGTGACAGGAAACAATATAATTCCTAGGTAATATTGCAATATGAATTTGGAAGTGTTTGAGAGTTAATAGTTGATTCCATGAAAAGCTACCTAGTGAATGTTTGATATTTCCTTTGTGACACAAAGTTTTGAATAACTGAATCCAACACAAATTTTTTTCTTAATTTCTGTCCTAGTCACCCTTTCCATGAGCAGAGAGTACCTAGATCAGGTACAATGGTATTTTCTTTGGTGTTTATTCTCCAAATGTTCCATGTGTAAAATTCCCATTACCCTGGTGGGAGAGCTACTGATGCTTGTTGAGTTGAAAATAACCTTAATGTTTTCATTCAAAACTACTTAATGTTATAACAGCATTTTCTACTCTCATTCTATATATGGTTCTGTCATTGTCAGATTGTGTGGAATATTGTCAGTAGCTGTTTGTATTATATTTGGCCTCTTATATAGAGTGGCACAGATTCTGGTCCTTGGTCCCTGATATTTTAGCATGCTACCCCTTATTTATACATCAGAGATGAGTGCATAGGGATCGTGTGAAAGAACACAGCCAGAATTGTAAGTCAGAGAAAAATCTGCTTGGAAGTTTGATGTATAAACATTTCATATCTGTTTTCCAAATATTGTTATATGGCTAAAACACAAATTCATCTATACAATTTAAGTGGGTTTTTAATCTGCTCGTTACAGATACACACTGGATGTGTTGTTACATTTTGCAGTTCCTCGACATTTGCCAGTTACTATATGTCACGCCTACTTCAGTGAAACATTAAAAACATATTCATTTAAAGAAAACACGCAGATGGTATTTTAATAGGCAAACTGTTTCAACACCTACATTGTCACTTTATTGATTTAGACTATATAGTTAGTCTATTCTGGTGCATTCTTTACAAAAATTGAATTTAATGAGATATATATTGTATTTACCACTGATTTCTGGCATTGTGTATAATAAATACATTAGTGATCTTGGGGGACTATGATTTGATGGTATCGAGGATGTTAGTAGATCCCATGAGTGTTAAATTAGAGTTGCCTAGCATTATCTTCAATATATATGCCCAAATGGAGAAAGGAACGGTTAAAGGAGAAGCATATCCACAAGTTACTTACTATATGCAGTCCCACCTAATTCTGTGAATTTTCTTCATCTTATGGAGCACACATCTGTGTACAAAAGCTAGTGAGATCTCTAAGATGTTAAGTTTTATTTACCTTATTGTTTTAATGAGGCATCGATGATAGAGGCAAAGCAATCAAACAACATGGTACTGAATGATATTATATATACTAATATGGTTCTTGGATTTTCTTTCTAAATCTTCCTGTGTTGCAAATGAAGCTCTTATAGTATTGAGTGAAACTTGCCTCCTGAGGAACTGAGTCTTTGTGTACCTCATCTTCCAAATACTGAGGAAACTGAAACATTGAAAATCATGAGTCAGGCCCCCAAAATCATGAAACTATCTTAAAAATAATGAGATGTTAAATAGTAAATTTGGGGTTCTTTTGATTTGCCTTCTGGTTTTTGAGCCTTTAGGATTTATGTTTTCAAACTTTTCCACAGCCATGAGGGGTAGACCCTAATTTTTTCTAAAAAAAAAAAAAAAAAAAGCTGAGATTCATGACTCCAGAAGTTTGAGGCTTTAAGAAAATGAGAAACTCACAATAAAATCATGAGAGTTGGCAACACTGTATTAGTTTCACTGGGAGTTCTGGATTCACAAGAAACGCAGTGTGAACCAGGGGCAGCACAAATAGGGAGGATTTATGCAGAAACTCATGCATGCGCACGGAGGTTGGAAGGTGGAGGCAGCTTGAGGGGCTGACGCAGCATCCAGGATCAGGCCACGGAGCAAACAGAAACTGCTGGGACCCCCTTCTTAGCCTTAGTTGGCTCCCTACCCTGTTGAGTCTCAATAACTTCCCTTGCTTCACCTCTGTCTCCTCCTTCACAGTGAACTTCCGCCTACCCCTGCAGGGTGAACCATATAAGTGACAGGCCAGTTATTATATTGCATGTCTACCTTTACTACAGGCAAACTCTCCAAAATATACGTCCACCCAACTCTGATTTATCCAAAGAGAGGGTTTCCAAAATAAGACAGCTATATATCCGGTAGATCCTATTTGTAAAAGGAAAATTAGACACACACAATCTACTAAAAACCCCACCCCACCCCACCTCATTTTCTGCTGACTCCAGGAGTCTCCTGCACAACAATGAATTAATTCCTCCACCCACCGCAGTCTTCCACCCCTAAAAGGCAACTCCCCTTCTTCCTAATTCAGACCCTCTCTGTGTTGCAACATGATTTTGGCTGGGGCTGCAGTCTGCCAATGGTGATGACTCCAGCCCTCTCTCAAAACTCAGTCCTACCTGGAGCAACAGCCCTGCCCTTGCTTTGATTGGCACCCTTCCTTGAGGTAGAGCAGCCAATCAGAGCTGCTGCAGGAGGCAGGCTGAGCTCTCCTTCCCCTCATCAGTGGGGAGGAGTTTTTGGGTAGGAGACGGAGTAGCCTTCATCATTCTCCCAGGAGGGAAGGAGTCCAACAGCAGCTCTGCCCTCCCCCTCCTGTGCAAATGGCTCAGTCTGCTTTCCGCTCCTCCCTTCTCCATCCCTGCAATACCAGGGCAGAGGAGAACCACCCACCCCTGACCTGAGGAAAGGGGATGAAGAACTTCTGGAGCTGCAGGAAGAGCAGAGGTGAGCTGGGGGTACAGGCAGATGTGGGGACTGGGGATTGCATAATTGATGTGGGGGCTAAGGGCTGAGCTGATGGAGGGGTGCATAGTTAAGGGATGAGAGGGCAGAATTGATTTGGGGGCAAAACTGAAGGCGGGATGAGGAGGAGACAGAATTAATGAACTAGAATTTGGTGTCTGGGAAGAAGCTGGAAGCTCTGCACCATCAGGCAGCCAGCGAGAGCTCCTGAAGCAGGCACCAAAATCACCTTTGTCTATAAATTTGGAAGAGTTGGCAATACTAATTGTCACAGAGACATACTGGGGATGGGCCTGGGGAGCAACAGACAGACCAAAAAAAGCGCATCGATGTTTAAAAAACCTCACAATTTGGGGTCCAATCTTGAGTTTTAGGGGATCTGACTCATGACTTTTGAACTTCTGGGGTTGGCAGTGCTGCTCTCTTATCTTCTTCGTAGATGGGAGGTGTCAAGGCTGATTCCCAACTCTGGCACTTCGAGTGCAGAAGGTGGGGGCCCGCAAGGATTTTAAAAATTAATATTGGCCACTCCAGGCTTGTATTGAACTCCCAAGGTTACAGCTTCTCTCTGACCTTGGCTTGGTAAACGCTGCCACCACCCAAGTGAAAACCTGCCTCTTGCAAATCCTGGAAAAACTCACTTGGGAAGTTTTCCCTTAGGCCCCTCGGCTTTTCCACCCCTCCCTCGGGGAAGCCGAGAAAAAAACAAACAAAAGGGAAACCCAGCTGTTGCTACTAGCTAATTGAAAAACATGCACAGGCCTTTTAAGACACAAAACCAATCAGGTTTTTAAAAAAGGTAAATTTTATTAAAAACAAAAAGAAAGTAAATACATCTGGAATTTAGGCTTTTGCTAGATTTTAAAAATTAAGCACCCAAAATAGCTTTCTTGGGGGTTCAGCTTAAAAGTTACAAGCAAACAATAGCATCTGTGGTTAGCACAGAGGAGTTTACAAGCCTTATAGAAAATAAAAGTAGTAATCCTAATCGCATCTATCTAAACATTCCCTGTCCCAATTAATTCTTCTAGGTATGAATGATGAATTTTCATACCTGGTTCAAACTTTACACTGCATTCCAGCTGCCCCCCGTCTCTTCAGCCCAGAGAGAACAACAGAGAGACAAGAGATGTGCTTTTGTCCATCTGGGCGACATGACTGAAGAGCATGCAACACTGCTGTTGAATACAATGAGTGACTGGGGCGGCTCCAGGCACCAGCGCAGCAAGCGCGTGCCTGGGGCGGCAAGCCGCAGGGGGCAGCCTGCCAGTCGCTGTGATGGTGGCAGGCAGGCGGCTTTCAGTGGCATGCCTGCGGGAGGTCCGCCGGTGCTGCGGCTTCGGAGGCAATTCGGTGGCGGGGACGCCGATGGCACGGCACCGGCGGACCTCCCGCAGGCATGCCGCCGAATCCGCGTGACCAGCGGACTGCCCGCAGGCGCGCCGCTGAAAGCCGCCTGCCTGCCGTGCTTAGGGCGGCAAAAAACATAGAGCCGCTCCTGCGTATGTGGTCCGTCATGCCAGACTCAGGATGAGGTCCCTCCAGCTCTGGTTGGCCTCGGAGTTCTCCCAGGCCAGAGACAGGATGGACAAAGTCCTCACAGTGCCTGAGCGAGTGATCACCTCTGTACCGTGGTGGTCCTCCCCAAGAAACATGTTCCAAGGGGTCCAGTTCAGGGGCAGGGCCCCGTCACTGGAGCTGGTGTCTGACGCGTCGGACCTGGGATGGGGGGCCCATGTGGGGAATGTTCAGACCCAAGGTCCCATGGTCTGTGGTCGGCTCAGGATATGACCCTCCACATAAACATCAAGGAGCTCAGGGTGGTACGGCTGGCATGCCTGGTCTTCTGGTTGCACCTGGAGGGCCGGGTGGTCAGGCTCCTCAAGGACAACACGGCCTTGATGTTCTACATCAACAGGCAAGGCGGGGCCCAATCCTTTGCCCTCTGCCACGAAACCCTCAAGCTGTGGGACTTTTGTATAGCCCACAACATCTGCCTACAGGCCTTCCATCTTGCTGTCCGGCCTGGACCTGCTCTCCCAGGACCAGGGCTGCTTCCTCCACCCCAACCTAGCAGCACTCCACCTCACGGTATGGCTGCTCAATGGTTAGGTAGTGAGGAAAGGACATGCTCGGAAGGGGTTCAGCGCGTCATCCTAGAAAGCAGGTGACCCTCCATGCCCCGAGCCTACTTGGCCACCCCGATCCAGCTTATTCTGGACTACCTCCTTCACCTTACAGCCCAGGGCCTGGCGCCCTCATCAGTCAAGGTGCACTTGGTGGCCATATCAGCCTTCCATCCACCAGTGTGCAGGGCCACATGGTATTCTCCCATGCTATGACTGGCCGATTTCTTAAGGGGCTGGATTGTCTCTTCCCATATGTTAGGCCCCCAGTCCCACAGTGGGACCTAAACCTGGTGTTGGCCCATCTCACGGGGCCCCCATTTGAGCCGTTAGCCACGTGCTCCTGGTCACACCTCTCGTGGAAGGTGGCCTTCCTGGTTGCGATCACGTCAACTAGGTGGGTCTCGGAACTCAGGGCCCTGACCGCCAAGCCCCTGTACACAGTGTTTCATAAAGATAAGGTCCAGCTCCACCCACGCCTATCATGTGGGTCAGGACATTTTTCTGCCGGTCCTCTGCCCCAAGCCCCATGCGTCCAGTGAGGAGCGCCGCCTCCACATGCTGGATATGCGACGGGCTCTGGCTTTTTATCTGGAGCAGACTAAGCCATTCAGAAAGTCCTCGCAACTGTTCATCGCCTCGGCTGAGTGCATGAAAGGTCGGCCGAACTCCACTCAGCAGCTCGCCAACTGAATCACCTCGTGCATCCGTACCTGTTATGACCTGGCGGGAATCCCTCCGCCACTAATTGTGAGGGCACACTCGATTAGGGCGCAGGCCTCGTCAGCTGCCTTTTTGGCCCATGTCCCCATTCAGGACATTTGTAGGGCTGCCACGTGGTCTTCAGTTCACATGTTCACCTCGCATTATGCGATTGTCTCTCAGACCAGGGAGGATGCCGGGTTCAGCAGGGCCGTTCTCCGTCCCAAGAGTTTGTGAACTCCTTCCCACCTCCAGATATAGCTTGGAATCACGTATTGTGGAATACACATGAGCAATCACTCAAAGAAGAAAAGATAGTTACCTTTTCCATAACTGGTGTTCTTCGAGATGTGTTGCTCATGTCCATTCCACATCCCGCCCTCCTTCCCCTCTGTCGGAGTTGTCTGGCAAGAAGGAACTGAGGGTGGGGGGGAGCGTGCAGCGCCCCTTATACCGCGCCATGGAGGCGCCACTCCAGGGGTCGCTAGGGTGCTCCCCTATGGGTACTGCTAGGGAAAAAGCTTCCGGCACCGGTGTACGTGGTGAGCACACACACCTATTGTGGAATATACATGAGCAACGCATCCTGAAGAACACCAGTTACAGAAAAGGTAACTGTCTTTTCTCTAACCACCCTGAACCAAGACAACACACACTATAAAAACAGACAACAATTTACCACTAAGATAAAACGACAATACCACCTATTGGTGGAGGTGCTGCCTGCACTGATCAAACAATAATTATTGTCCAATAAGTGGCATAATTGTCTCATGTCAAGTCATCTCCCTTGGCCTCCCTCCTACACATCTCTATTTGTGTGTTTTGTTAATGTGGGGTGATTTTTGGCTGATATGTTTTATTTACATTTGGTTTTAATACAAAGGGGTGGGAGGAAACAGCAGCTGCTGGAATCAGTGGGGATTGACCCCAGTCATGTGACAAGGGACAGGAAATAAAAAAACAGGCTCTCTGATGGGTCACATCTTTGTTACAGTCGGGGTGGGCCAGAGCTGCAGTGAAACAGCCAGAGGTGAAAGTAAGCTGGTATGCCCCAGTACGGCGTACTGACAAGAGCCGGTTTGCCTTACCGGGGCGGCCCGACTTCCCCAAGGGGCCATTTAAAGCCCCAGGCCCTTTAAATTGCCACCAGAGCCCCACTGCTGGAGCCCTGGGGTAGGGCTGCGGGGCTCTGGGGGCTATTTAAAAAGTCTGGGGCTCTCGCTGCTTCTACCACCCCGGCCCTTTAAATAGCTGCCGGAGCCCCACCGCCACTACTCCAGGGCTCCGGTGGCTATTTAAAGGGCCAGGGCGGAAGAAGCAGGGGAGCCCCGGGCCCTTTAAATAGCCCCCGGAGCCCCAGGCTGCTGCTGCTGCTACCTTGGTGGGGGACGGGGGAAGAGGAGGAGGGGGCACTTACCTTACAAAGTGGGCTGTGGCTGGCTCTGACTCCCTCAGCCATGCCCCTTCCGCCCTGGGCCCCGCCCCTTCCGGGGGCCAGAGCTGGCCCCAGTGTACTGGTGAGTCACTGGACTTACTTTCACCCCTGGAAACAGCAGCTGCTAGACCCAGTCCTACTGCTGCTGTGTTGGTGGTGATGGAGTTAAGGGGGCTCATCCCATAGACATTCCTGGCAGATGGGAATAGAATGTGCCTGCTCCACAATGAAGTGGCAGCTCCTGAACCAATCATGCCTGGCCCCTTTTAAGGACTTATTTATCTAAGATCCTTAGGTTTTCCTCCATTGTTTCATTCTGGGACCACAGTTTACACCTGCTTTCTTCTCAGTTACATGCAGTCACTATAGTAGCCTCATTTACTGGTAGGGCTGGATGAGGTCACCCTCCTAAATCCTTTAGTGGGCCTGATTCTCTTCTGCATTGCATCTTGGGTCGTCACACTAGTACAAATGAGCATGGAGAATCTGTCTCCCTGACTACTGTAGATAAGGGCTCAATCTTTTCAAATTTGTTTTCATTTTGAAATATGTCATTGATCGACATTATCAGCAGTGTTTATGTAATAGGCAGCTCGATCAATTATTTTGTTACAATTAAATTATTGTCTTTTCAGTTACAAGTCTTGTATTTGCATAATGGAAGTTAATGATATTAAATAAGAAAGCCCTGGGTTGATGTGAATGATCTCGCGTACATTGCTGCATTTCTTGCTTGTAATGACTATACAAAGAGATCTTAAACACTGTTGTACAATCCCTGATTAAGGTTATGTACCCTGATGTTAGATTTTAATTCTGGCTTTAATAACTTGAACATTTACTACTCCTATTTTTTAAAAACATGTAGCCAATTATAATCCTTGTTCTCGAATGTTACACTCGACCATCACTTTTTTGGCACGATCCCTATAAGGGAAGAAAATAAAACCAAAAAGAACATGCCTACAGCCACTGAAGGCTGCCTGTGGTACTGGCACTACATTTGGCTAATGGTCAAAACATCAGCAACAGAGAATGCATTGAATACTGTGTTGCATTAATCAGAGAACATCCAGGGAGCTGTATGAAACACACATCTGAGCCAAATTGAAATGAAAATGGAAAGATTTAATGAAAAATCCTTAGTATATCTCTCTGTTGACCATTGCCCCTCATTTACTGTTGCCTTGGACCTTGGACCCATCTGTCACATAAATAAAGATGACACTGCAGGGAATGTACTGTTTTAGGTGTTTGCAATAGCATCAATGATTACAGAGGAGATTATGTAATCTTTAGCTAAATTGTTGGTATGTAGGAGAAAAAGAAATGGCTTTTAAATCATTTTATTTGGAAATGGAAATGTATTTGTAATACCCACATTTTTTGCTAATGTTTTGGTATCTTAAACAGTATTAAAATTATTACTAAATATTCCTATTGGAATTGGCTTTTCTGTAGCACACAACTGCTCTCTTAATGGCAGACCATCTGCAGAATTTGCATACTGTTCCATATCCAAACTGACTTGATACCCACGAAACAAAACTGTAACCCCAAAAAAAAAAAAAAAAAAAAAAAAAAAGGGCAACTGATCAATATTGGAACTAAATTAACCAAATGTCTAGAATTTGATGTACTAGTATCATCCTGCAAAATCTGTAATCAAATTTGTTCTCTTTTTTAGATTAATGGTAAAAACTTCAGTAGTTCCTTCTTTCTTTTACTAGGAAGGGATATTAGTAGGTTTATATTGGCTCACTAAATAGCCATGAGGGGTTCCATTACATTTATGTTGCTCAACCTGTAATTTTAGTCTCATCCATCTCTATGAGGCATCACATGAGGTTCTGGTGGAGTCTATCAGTTTGAATGAAAATCTTCTTGCTCTGTGGAGAACTGGTAACAGGAGCTCTCCCCATATGCCTGATACACGTGAGACAGCACAGATAACACTAAATAAATGGACCAGAGCAGCCAGGATATGTCTTCATTCCTCTAGGTTGCCAGGAAGTGATACAACTGGCAGGGCTGCCCGGGGGGGGGGGGGGGGGGCAATTTGCCCCAGGCCCCCGGCCCCGGAGTGGCCCCCATGAGAATATAGTATTCTATAGTATTGCAACTTTTTTTTATAGAAGGGGCCCCCGAAATTGCTTTGCCCCAGGCCCCCTGAATCCTCTGGGCGGCCCTGACAACTGGGAGAAGGAAGAAAACCACACACCCACTAAAAAGTGACGCCACTTGCGAAAACCCCTGGTTTTATCTCCCATAAGTTCTGAATTTTCTGATTTGCTCAGCATTTTATCAAGGGCTGTAGCTACCACTTGGTGAACAGAGCTACAGGTGATGTGGAGCATCAAACGAAAGGAAAGGTGGGTTCCTATATGTCCCCATTTTCATAGACAATGTTACGTTCTCAGTGAGTTGGATTATGGGCTGCTGCTATGTGGGGCATATTGTTGAACGTGCTGATTTTATTTTATCAAGGCCTTTGTTTTAATGCTATGATGTGGAAGTATTAAAAGGGTTAGAGCAGTAATTAGCCCCTCAGTGTCTAAATATATAGTAAAAGTGATATCATCTCAGTGGCATACAACAACCTTATGATTTTAGGAATACCTCTTTATTATCTGTTAGGAACATTACATTTGTCCATTATACTTCTGTAGAGAATGGAATGGTTTGTTTCTTTATCAATCTTCTGTGGGCTTTCTATCAGTTTGGATGTTTAACAGAGAACTGTTGAATGCATCCATCTCTATGAATTCTAACATGGGAATTACTGATAGAAAGGAGATGCAAATATATTAATTCTCATCTGTGAATAACTAAATCATTTGACAAAATTATTATAACTTTTGCTGGTCCTTGAATGTGATCATTGTATTCCAGAGATATGCTGCAAGTCTTTTTAAATTTGTGTGATTTCTAAAATTAAACCCAGTGCATATTCTACAATTTCATTCTCTTTGACAAATCTGTCTTCAGAACTACCCATGTATATCCAGAAATAGGAATAACTTAAGCACTGTAATAGGGGCTATTATTCTGCCACTGTCCATATCTCTGATATATGCCTTCCATGTGTACGACGGCAAATTCCTGAAAGGAGACATGGTTTGGCACAAAGTGAGTGGTTTAGTCCAAACCCTGAAAATTGTCATATGCGACGATCTGAAACATGTTGATCTCAAGACCATTTTGTAAACCAAAATGATGCCAATTTTTACAGTAGCTGGAATATCTTGTGTGTAAAGCTGATTAGATAGGATACCAACAAGTAGCTAGCTGTCTGCTACATGAATTTTTACATGGCTTTCAGCTAAATTAGAAATCTAACTGCAAAATCTATCATGTCACCTGGATTTGTGATACTCCTTTGAGGCCTTTGGATTCAGAAACCAATGACTGGATTACACGTGGTAATTCACAAACTCTGAATTATTACACCATAATTCAAACTATGTCAAGTCTGGTTGCTCAGTTTTAATATTTAATAATGATCTATTAATAAATAATCCACAGACATCTTAATACAAGTTACTAATGTAAATTACAAATATTCCTTACTTTGTTCTACTGGTTCAGAACACAATGTGTGTGAAAATATTATAGAATGGAACTTGCTTATGCAAAAAATAGTGCAATGCATATTAGTCAGCTGTATTTTATTGCTGGGCTGCGTGACTAATATTTATTTATTTATATAGTGGTAGCCCCCAGTTGTGGAAGAGGGCTCTATTGTGCTCAGCGCTGTAGAAATACAGAACAAAAAGATGGTCCCTGCACTGAAGAGCGTTGCAATCTAAGAAAACCAGATGGTGGTGGAGGAAGCACAAGGTAACAATGAAATAATTATCAGTGGGGTAAGCAGTGGTCACAGCACACTCCCTGCATAAGCTTTATATATTTTTTGATTAAAGAAATTAAAAATATGAAGTTCCAAATGGAGGCAAGTATTATATATCTTGTATTTCCTGCTCATACATGCAGTCGCTAAAACTATTTCAGATCCATGTTGTTGCTTCTCATATAGGCCTGCTCCTAGCTAGAACCCCCAAGCCACGCTGAGAACAAACCCCAGCCTGGGAGTGTGCAACAACTGTCACCTCTACACCAGCCCAAGAAATTGCTCCATACCATACCTAGCCGAAACTTGCAGCTGTATCCATTCCTAACCTGATCCACATCCAGTTCCACCACATGCCCATTCCTTAGCCTAAACTGTGTCTATGAACTCACACCAGCTTCAGTCTGAGCAGGAGACTGTGAATTTACCCTATGCTAGCCTGAGCTTGAGCCCATTGGCTGAACACAGTATTCACCGTAGCCAAGGCCCAAGGGTTAGGTTTAATGTTAGGTCATAGGTTCAGGTTATAGATAGTATTGGTGCCAGTTTATGGCCTGGGGTTAGGATTAGGTTTGGCACTGGCTAGTGGGGTTGGACTCAGGTAAATGTTGCAGCTGAGTTGTGAAATCAAACTAGGATTAGTTTTGGTGTCAGTTCATTGGATCATGTTAGGATATGGACCATTTTGAGGGTTAGAGGTGAGGGTGGGTGTGACAAGTTGTTACCCTTAGGTGCAGTTTGGGAGCCACGGGAACCGCTGTGCCCCTTTAACCTCCCCGCTGGCCTGGCCTTTCCTACACTGCTCTGTTGGTGACTCACAGCCTCTTCAGGTCCTGTGGTCACTCAGCATGACAGCAGGTGGTGCCACACACCCAAACTGAGCTACCTGAGTGCCTTACTCAAAGACAGGCAGGAGACAACAGTCAATTTCCCAACTCCTCCACCCTGGACCCTTGCTGGGTATAAACCCAAAATTGTACCGTTTTGCACTGCACAGGGATCTGTACAATGTAAGCTCATAAAATTCACCCTCCCCATGATGTGGGAAGGATATGCAATACGCTTGTGTTAACCAAGCTGAGATTTTCCCCCAGACACTTTACTCAAAGGCATACTGGTTTAGATAAAGCAAAAAACAAGTTTGTTAACTACAAAGAGAGAGATTTTAAGTGATAGCAAACAGATCAAAGCACATTATCTAGTAAATAAACAAAATCACAAACTAAGCTTAAAATACTAGAAAGATTGGATATGAATTAGCAATGTCTCACCCTGACTGATGATACAAGCAGGCTTGCAGATTCTCAAGGCACAAGCTGGACTTGCTTTGCAGCGTGGGCTCCCCACCCCCGTTCCAAGTCCTTTTCTTTCAGAGCTTCTCTAAGGTGTTGAGTTGTGGGGGAGTGAAGAACCACAGATGATGTCACTCCCTGCCTTATATAGGTTTTCCATATGGCGGGAACCCTTTGTTCAAAAACAGTTCCCAGCCCAGTTTGTGGAAAAATACAGGTACCCAAAATGGAGATCAGTGTCATGTGGTCTGGTCACATGTCCTTACATGGCCTGCTAAGTCATAGCAGCCATTACTTACAGTCTGGAGCATTCCCAGGAAGACTGACCAGGTGGGGAATAAGCTTCTCCTAAGGCCTATTGTTTTTCTGAATGGCCCATTACCCTGAATAGGCCCTTCACAACCAGCTGTCTAGGCTGGAAGCATTTTGCTTAGTGGCTGTCACCCAGGTTTAACCACATTTGATATACAGATACATAGTCAATATTTATGACTTCAGATACAAAAATGATACATGCATACAAATAGGATAATCATATTCAGCAAATCATAACTTTTCCAATAACATCTTACATGACCCATCTTTCACAAAATGCATCATAATTATGCCATAATCATATCATAATAATATGATGAATATGGGGTGTAGTGTCACAGTGGGGTTGGGTCCCATTCTAGGTTTGGGCTAGAATCTGGCTTGTTAGCCTAGGTGAAGGTTGGCGTGGGGAAAATTTGTGGCCCTGGACTAGGATTATGGTTTGCACTGGTCTATGAGTTTGGGTTAATATCTGGGCTGGCTTATTAGGGCTAAATTTGGTGGTAGCTCATGGGCCTGGGGATAGGCAGCTGGCTGATTGGCTCAGAGGTGGCACCAGCTGAGGTCAGGCTATGGTTTAAGTTAATAGGCACAGGCAAGGATTAGGCATTGGTGTCAGTTTGTGGGATCAAGCTAGGGTTAGTGTTGGCACCCCTGGGTTGGCTCAGGCTACGGTTCTGCTGCGACTGCCTTATACAGCGTAGTGCCCAGTACTACCAATGCTGCACATGAGGTCGTAGAAAAAAGTTATGCTATTGTATGGTATCATTATTTGAGAAATTGTATATGATCAGATAATTGAAGGCTGCTGTGACGCATGTTTGCCAGAAGGCAGACTGGCCTTACCTTTGGCATTTCCTGGCTTTTGGGTGCTTTACAGTACAACCCTAAATTTCTCCTCTTGAAGGCATGGTTTTGAGGATATATATATATATATATATATATATATATATATATATATATATATAGAGTAAATGCAAGCTCACTCATAACAGACCACCTTGCCTCTCTGTCTGGAGCTCACTACAGAGCAAGCTATCAGAGGAAGTACTATGGGTAAAGATTCTTCCCACCCGGCTGCTGGAGAAGCAAAGAGCTGCGACATTCAGCCTGCCTCCACAGCTCTGCGGTGGAGAGGCTGAGAGTCCAGCAGCTTGGCCTCGTCGCCACCCCACAGGTCTGCGGGGTGGCAAGGAGAGGGGCAGCCAGGGAGCTGTCATTTTAATTTTCTCAACAGAAAAATCAAATATTTTGCAAAACTGAAGATTCTAGTTTTGTGAAAGGGGCATTTTTACCAGAAAGTCATTCAGACAAAAAAATTTCAATCATCTCTACTTAGGTACTTTTGAAAACCTCACAAGGCACCTGTCTGCATCTCTAGGCTACTACATACCTTTGAAAATCTGGGCCTACCACCTGTCAGGGTCCCAGAGCTTGGGCTTCAACCCGAGCCTGAACATCTACATGGCAATTAAACAGCCTCTTAGCCCGAGCCACGGAAGCTTGAGTCAGCTGGCACAGGCTAGTTGTTGGTTTTTAATTGCAATGTAGACATACCCTAAAGTGGCATTGGCGAGAGCAGTGATCTCTGCTGAAAACTTTAACTGTGGAAACAGCCTACGGTGCCAAATATTGTGCATTCGAGTAACAATCTGCTTGAGGTAATCAGTGTTTTTCACCAGATCTTCAAACCTCATAAGTAGGATATACTGTGGCAGCTGCTCTCAGAAGTTTATGTGATCTGAAAGCCTATTTGTCACAGGGATATCTTAGTATTAATTAGGAGAATGAAATTTGTTGAGTGTGTTCTCTAGTGTGACTTTTTGGCTGTTTAAGAGATCTCAAGACACATTTTGTTGTTGTCTTTTCGTTGAACAATGGCAAGTGTTCCTCCTTACAAATGGTTCTTCCCCTTTAAAAAAAAATCTTTTTAATTGCTGTGTTTAGTTTGGATTGCCTTATGTGGAAAAAGGGGGAATGTAACTTTGAGATTAGGCAGTAATAATATGTAATGTTACTGTAGCTTGATATCATCCAGGTATGTATTTTACCATGATGATCATCTCTGCATTATGATTGTAACCAGATGTTGAAATTTTCCTAAAAAACATTCCTAACAAAAAAGATTGCTTTTAAGCATCACCATGGTAGACTCAAGCAGGGATTTCACTTTTTCCCCCCACCGCCTTTTGCAATTCTAATTTATCCTACATCAGAGTTAGTGTCCGAGATTCTTTTTCAGAGAAGCGGATCCACAATTACCCATTTCCCACCCACTGTGTTGTGAAGATTGAATCACAATTTAAAACAGAAAATAAACATCACCAACTGAATGTTAATAGACCAGATGCTAAGACCCCTCTTGACAAGATGAGCCCCTTTCATGCAGAGAGCAAATTGTGCCAAACCTAGATATTAGATCAGAAATGATAACTTCCTTTTAATGTGTAACTATGAAAGCATTTTGATTTTCACTTACCATCATTTGCTGCCTCCAAAGCAAAATGAGAAATTACAGAAAATTGCTATGACTTTGACGTGTAAGCTATGAGTTTGCTGCACCTTGAGCTTAATGTAAATCTACATTTAAAAGATGAATCGTATTTAGAGCTGCTTAAAAAAACCATCTTAAATTGACTGCCTTATCTGTCTTAGCCAGAAGTACATTTAACATTCCTTCACATACAAATGGAGGTGCCTCTATCTGCTACAGCTACGCCGATGTCAGAATGTTTGTGCTTCAGTGTTTATAGTAATTGTAACAATGCCGTGCATGGACTGAAATGCATTTCCTGTAAAACGAGACCGTCATTATTATTCATAATGAGCTACATTTAAATGAGTAGGCATAGTTTTTCATTTCATGTAATAGTTCTGATTTATAAGAAGCTTCTTTTTAAATTCCCTCAAATTAACCACCCCCAATAAAAACGTTTCAGCCTTATTTGGTGTAGAGGAAATAATTTGGTACAATGTGCTATTATACTTACATTTCCTTAAAAACATTTTTTTGATCAGGTATCCACATTTTCTTCTGGGTTTTAGAGGAAAACCCTAGGCATTTAATTAAAATAGATTCTCTCTTTTTCCTTAGAGCCTAAAATTTATTTTCTGTTTTAGATCATTTAATCTGGGACCCAGCTTCAAACGTCAGCTTTTTACAGATAAGCTGGGAGTCCGTGGATCAACGCACATGGAAAAATGTCTGCACCACTGAATCTGAGCAACTACAAGCATTATTATGCAAAAATAAAAGCCCTGACTCATGGATGTATGCTTGAAAATAAATTTAAAATTTGGGTAGGATACCTTATACCAGAGGTTCTCTTATTTTTTCATAGTATGGGTAACATCTTAACAGAGATTTTCTTTCCCTCCAATTTGCAGTTGCATAGACCACCTCGATTCCTGTTAATGTACATAACATCCCTGTGGCAACTAAAGCAATTGCTTGCATGGAAATTAATATTAGGAAGGATTTTAATGTATTTTTATCTTCTTATAATGTAATTTAGCAGATGGAAATAAGAAAGAGAATTCATGTAAATTGACCAGCCAGCTCTTCACAGACCACTAGCAATTACTCCATGGACAGTTGAGAACCAAAGTCTGAGAGAGAGAGAGAGAGAGAGAGAGAGCTGTCTTCTATATCGGAATACATGCTTATTTATAGCCCAATTCTACCACCCTTACTCATGCTGAACAGTATCTTACTCCTGGTTGTCCCATCAGGTGATCCTCATCCCTGCTCTGGGTCCTTTACATCACATAAAAGGGCCAGAGTGGCATAAAGGGTCCCTAAAAGCCCCATATCTGCCTGGGAAAGAATTCCCCTGGTGCCTGCACTGCAGAGCTGGAGGCAGGAGGATTGTGTCAGGACCAGGGCTGCAGCACACAGAGCTGCAGAGACTCTGGGCAGGGCTATGGCCCATAGGGCAGCTCAGGGAGACTGCCATAACTTAGGCAGGTAGCCTGGGCTGTCAGAATTACATTGGGGGCCTCTCCAGCCCCTGGAACAGCCCAGAATCAGGAGGGCACCAAGGTATCTTAAAAGTCACCTCAGCTACGCCATTGCTCAGGGCTGCAAGGTCTGTGCCATGCCTACACTTTGAGCTATGTGTGTGATTCCCAGCTGTACCAGCGCTAGTTCTGATCGAGTTAGCATGCTGAAAATAACGTGTAGCCATGGTGGGGTGAGCGGTGGGAGGGGCTAACTGCCCGAGAACATGCCTAGTGTCTTGGACAGTGTCTTAATCATTCTCATGTCTCTTTTGGGCCACACTGCTGCCTCCAAAGTCTGTACTCTCCCCTCATGTCCGCTTCTCTCTCCAGACAGGAGCAGTGGAAGCTCCCAAAAAGTGGTATGTACTCAGGGAGGCTAGCCCCTTCCACCACTCGCACTGTTGTAGCTACACTTTGATCCAGCCAATGCTCTAAAAATAGAGCTGGCACAGGCTGGGGAGGGGGCATGGGTGCCTGAACAGTGACCCCGTCTTCCCCCACGAAGCCCCACCCTCACGCCACCCCTTCTTCCCGAGCCCCTGCCCTGGCACTGCTCCTTCCCCAATGCCCTGCCCCTGTGATGCCTCTTCCCCCCAGTACCCCACCACCACTCACTCCTCTCTGCCCCATTCACACACACACACCCTGTTGCCCTCCCACTTTTAAAATGGCCCCCTCTCTTCCAGCACCCCTGTCTCCAGGTTTTGTATGAGCTTCTTCTCTCCTTCCTTTTTCATTCCCTCCCTTTCCCCAGCGTAGGTGCTTCCAGGCAATGATAAGCTCAGTGGCTGAGCTGCAGGGGGAAGCACTGATTTCCTCTGAGGCTCCACTGCCAGTGCTCCTTCAGCTACAGTGCTTCTAAGGCAAACTAAGGCCTCCACCCCCTCACCTCAGCAGCATCAGGAAGCCACCAGCCTGCTTTTTAGTTAAGCGCCACTATGTGGAAGGAGGGGAAGGCAGAAGAAGGAGAAAGGTGGAGGGAGCCCAAGGGAAGAGGAAGTGGAGAAAGGAGAACTGTTAAGGGAGAAAGGGTAAAGGTTATACAGTTTTCATCTGCCCCCTTTTCCCATCATCCCAGATACTCTGTAGGCAGTGTTTACCTCATTTGTTTTCACGGGTGCTGGAACAATTTGTATAGTGGGGCTGCTGAGAGCCATTGAACCAAACTGTAAACCCTGTATATGGTGGAAACCACTTCAGCCCACCCCCAGCTCCCCTAGTTCCAGCACCTATGTTTGTTTCTGTGGAATTTCTTCCCCCTCTATTTACACAAGTTAGAGCACATGAGTTCCCAGGAGATGAGGATGTCTCATGTCACATGTTTCCTTGGGTTAATCTTTTATGAGCACACATTGTGATCCTCTGACTTTTTATTAGCTCATTTTTTCCTTACCTCTACCTTAGTATACAGCTTGCCTCTCAAGGGCGTTAAAGATGGCTAGTTGCCTGCAGCATTAGCCTATTGTGTTGTGTTAAAACACTGAGTGGTTTTCCAGTCCTCTCTCTACAGTGTTTGCTCTGAGCTGAAGTGTAGCTAGCTACCTGCAGCTCCCAGTTATCAGGCCTGTTCACTTACTCTTGAACTCCAAATGTGGGAGGTTTGTAATTCTCACTAAGGGGATTAAGCCTAATGGAGCTGAATTTGCAGATACTAGTGAAGCCTCTCTGTGGATTTATGCTGCTGTGAAGTTCTGCCAAAAAGAGGGCTGTATCCTATGCTAAATCCAGTAACTAGAATTACCTAAGTATTTACTTTCTAAGTGGCTCTTTACCACAGTACCCAGCTCTGGTCCCTTACAACGTCACTGCTTTTTGCACCTCATACCCTCCCTACAGCATTCAGCTCTTCACCTTACACTATGCCAACACCATACAGGAAGCCACCTCTAAGCCCCTTTTAAAAACTTACCTTACACATTTGACACTCCAATACTTCCAAATTGGAAAGGCCTTCTCTGCGTCATCAGACTAGTTCTGCTGCTGGGAAGCATCGTTAAAACGGAAGCTTTATTGAAAGAGAAAATAGCAACATCACCGAAACAGAGACAAATACAATATATCTAAACAGTTGACAACTCTCAGATAAATCATTTTTTAAGGGTCAGAATCTCTCTTCCAGTTGTCCCATCTAACTCAATGGGCAGGTTCTCAGTTGTGCCTCTTAGGATATATCTACACTTCGAGTGGTGTGTGTGTGTGTGTGTGTGTGAGTGTGTGAGAATCAAAGCCCAAGGAGACATGCCTATGCTAGCTCTGGGTTTAGAGCACTAGCTGGATCAAAGCGTAGCCACAACAGTGCGAGTGGTGGAAGGGGCTAGCCTCCCTGAGTACATACCACTTTTTTGGGAGCTTCCACTGCTCCTGTCTGCAGAGAGAGGCAGACGGGAGAATACAGACTCTGGAGCCAGCAGTGTGGCCCAAAAGAGGCATGAGAATGATTAAAGGATTGGAGTTCATGCCTTAGATTAAAGGAGGGCAATCTATTTAGCTTAACAAAGAGAAGGTTAAGGGTTAATTTGATTAGTCTATAAGTACCAGCACGGGGAACAAATATTTAATAGTGGGCTCTTCACTGTAGCTAGCAGACAAAGCTATTACAAGATCTAATGGCTGTAGAGTGGATTGATTTCAATAAAAGTGATTTTTAATAATTTAAATCAGCAAGCAGGAAATTTTGATTTAAATCATTGATTGTAATCTTGTTTTCTATTTGTACTTTTTAGTTATTGTCCTAAAGAAAGGTTGATTCCCATTGGTTGGTAACTATTAAAACATGTTAATTCTCAATTAAATATAGCCTTTACACTAAATTTGTTGCTTCTTTTTGCTAACCAGGAGATTACACTGTATCTATATACAGTTATATAAGCAATTATATAGCTTAGTTTACATTTATTCAGATTCTTAATGTTTACTTTTTTTATGATTTTAGAAAATGGCAAATGATGCATTTCTTACTTACCAGATGAGGATTATATTTTTACTTATAATTTGTGTCAAGCTCTGTTTGGATGGAAATTTGAATTCAATTAAAATGACAAAACAGCATTTTAAAATTGTTTCTTTAATTTTAAATAAAACTCCTAAATGTGCTGGATACAATAGAGAAAAGTTTATAAAGGTTTATCAAAACATGTTTTACATTTAAAACGAATTGATTTGTTAAACTGAGGAAGTATCTATAGTTAGTGAATTGGACTGATTGTTTCTGGTCACCATGTCCTTCAAGATTATAGAACTAGTAGATCTCATCCTCTTTCACCTAATTTTGATTCATAGATTGGAAGAGGAAAACAAGCTTTCCTGCTTTTTCAAATCCCAATTGGTTTCTTAACTTTGAATGAACTGGTCATTTAACTGAACTAATTGAATAAACTGAAATGAAAAAAATAATTCTCTCAGCACCTGCTGTCAAAAGTTGATTTAGCTATTCAATAAACTCTGGTTGCAGGTGCTTAGCCAGTGACTTCCACCAGTTCAATGATTTGACTCTTTAAAACTTGGCAGACAATTATTAAGCAGTACATTTTTTTTAAATTTAATTTAAATGATTTTAATAGATTATAAATTTAGGCCTTAACTTAGGTTGCGATAATTTCAAATAGGGTTTTTAAAAATAAACCTGCATTTAATCTAAATTTAAAAATCCAATTTAAATAAAAACAATCTAATTGAAATTAAAAATCCTTTTATTATTGTGGGGACCCATGCGGAGCGGATAAAGCACACGACCAATGTGGTTGCAAGCTGAATCGAATCCTGATTATTACAAGCTTTCTTTTATAGTCTCTCAACATTACATAACACAATTAGGCTATAATCACACATCTATGGGTTGGACAAGAAGGAGAATCATGTGTTTATCACATGTATAGCCCCACACCGATTGGTTCAACCGTTCCTTACATAAGGCCATGATTTATTACCTTGTTTACCTCATCTTATATAATCCCTAGACCACCAGGGGGCGCCTTTGTCTTACAAGACCATGAGCCATTGCCAGGCAAGTGTCCCATCGTGACCCTTACCGTCTCATGGAACTTTCCATTAGGTTGGCGTAAGGATGATACATCCCCACATATTATCTGTTTTTAAATAATAGATTTTTATCCACCCTGAATGGGTGGATAAATGGGTTTATTTAATTATAAACATTTTTTTAAGGTGAGCTGGTGGGCCACACAGGAAGCCTTGGTGGGCCACATTTGGCCTGTGGGCCGCTTATTCAGTATCACTGTCTTAGTGGGGTTATGCGTCCCTCTGAAGTCATCTAGTCCACTATTAGTGATATCATAGTGAATTAGGTGGACCATTTGTCTGTCCCATTTTGACAATTCCTGTTTTCCTATGGCTCACCAAACAGCAGCATTAATATTATGCATGTACTATATAAGAGATACTTTTCTTTCCATCCTAGCCAATGCTATACTGTAAAGTGTAAAATAACAGCCATGACTGCGATCTGTCCTGAAGGGTATTGTACACGATGACATAAAGAACAAGATCCAACAGAGGGAAGATTCAAAACACACAAGCATAGCCATAAGCAAAATTAATTCTTTCTTACAGCATGTTTACGGTCATTACTCACCTGATCATTTGCTGCCTAAAACATGGCGTAAATATAAAAACTTGGATATTTTCTTACACACACACACGTTGCCATATGTGGTGTTTTACAGTACCAGATTTGGCAGGAAATCAAAATCTGCACAAGAATAATATGCTACACCATATGCCATCACTACAAAACTGAATATTTTAATAATATCCAATGATACATCAGTGGCGGATTAGCCCCCAGGCCCCAACCCTGCTCCCCAGCAGGAGCGCTGGGCAGCAGGGGAAGCCCCACCGCCCGGACCCTGGCTGCGGCCCTGAGACTGAAGGAGCTCTCACTCCCCACTGCGGCCCCAGGACTGGTGGTGGTGGTGAGACAGAGCTTCTCTGGTGTTGGGGCTGCAGTGGGGGGGGGAGGGGCGGGAAGGAGCGGGTTGCGGTGCTGCAGTGAGTGGGCAGAATGGGGCGGGACCATGGGTGGAATGGGGTGGGGCCACGGGGGTAAGGGGAAGAACAGGGTGGGGCGGTGGACGGGGCTGCAGGCAGAAGGGTTGGAATGGGGGTGGGGCTTAAGGCAGAAGGGGGGGCCCTCCACTTGCTCTGGCCCAGGGCTCCACCAAACCTTAATCCACCTCTGGAGACAATAATACTACAACAACCTTTTTTCCCCCCCTTTAATGCAATCATGTTTTCGTCAGAAAGAATCCGTTAACAAAGCTGTTTTACGCAATTACAAGCCTGAATTTAATTTACACACAGTGTATTGTGCTGATGTTATGTCCTGTAATATTTTTAACAGTGAGGGTTGCACCTGACTCTTTGTTCATTGATGTGGTCACTGTTAGGCCAAATGAATAAAGATTCCACACAGTTCAGCCTGATGATGCTTCAAAGCCCCAAGCTTAGAGTCTTTGCCACGGCCCAACTTCCCTAGCATGTACTGAGCAGAATGCAAGCTACCAAAGCAGTCGCATACTGACGGGAGGGAGCAGTGTTTGTAGTGTAACATGGCCAGGAAAGGAAGAATATTATAAGAGGGAGAGAGACTGCAGTCTCAGCTGACTATCGATAACTGGATTGCCATTGGAGGAGCTGCAGAGGTGAAATGGGGCGCTCATGGCTAGGAATATATTTCTAGGAAGGACGTAACATTGGAAGTTTGAAGGGGGCATGGCAGGGAGAGGGCAAAGGAGAAAATCTCACCTAGTGATCTGGGGGGCTCATCAGATAAAGAGTGGTAAAAAATGACACCCTCGCTATCCAATCAATCAATGTAATGCAGCCCTTGTGGGGACACAGGCGTAAACCTTACACCAGTTCAAGGGTGGAGAGCAAACATGGATGCACTCAGTTGGTACTGCAGCACAACCCATCAAAGCACTGCTAGCTAAGCACTCAAATGTAAGCAAGGCCTGTGCACTCTTCCGCACAGGAACTGTCTATATTTCTTTGTATTGCATGTGATACTAATCAGCACTGAACAAATAATAATTAATCGTTCACTTGTGTCTACCTAAAGCAGATATTTTCTTCATAAATCTCAGTTCCACGCTGCATGTTTGAAAACAAAACAGTAAGAATACACAGACTTGAACCAGGACCAGAAGTTTTTCTGTGGTGACTATATGTAATGTCAGAAATATTTAAATTTTGTACCTCAGGTCATCAGTGAATTATGGTCAATTCCAGTTTGTTTATTCACTTTTTCTCTGTCCCTTATAAAAATAATCTGAGACAAGATAGGTGAGGTAATATCTTTTATTGGCCTACACCTACCATGTCTCTCTCATATCCTGGGACTAACACAGCTACAATACCGCAAATAAAAATAATCTGATCAGACATTTCTTGTCTATTATTCAGTAAAAGCCTCAAAGGGAAATACGCTGAGAGTGTATTGACTTAAGTCACCTGATTTGTGGCTACAGCTGTTTTCTTTATCTGAGCAAAGCTACAAGTAGTAAATCAAATATGGGCAAAGATTATTTTTGCATTCTGTTTGCTTTTTGAGCTGCTCTTGGTGAGCCTTTTACACTACTGTGCTCATCATGGCACAAGCAGTTCTGGGGCACTCAGCCAAAGCAACTCAATGACTGCTGCTGTAGGAGGCATAATCACACTCCAAGCTCAGAAGTGCTATTACAAGGCACTAAAGGAACTATCAAGTGTTGTGCAAACTACAGTGAGGTGCTTGGTTTCTACTAATCAGTTTAAGCCAAACAGCCTGCGACATGCCTATTTCAGTAGTGTAAATTGTGTATCTATGTTTTCAGATACACATCTAGAGATCTACTTCTGAGGAGGCATGGAAACTCTAGGAGCTGGATTCTAAGTGCTGATACATGCGTACAACTCCTATTGAAGTCATGTATCCAGAGTTCCTATATAATCTGGGGCTGCTGGCACAGAAATGGATGATGCAGATTTTCACCAACATCTGGAGACTGGTGAAATCCCCCATGTATGGAGAGAAGACAGGGTCATTGCACTCCTAAAGCCTGGGAAACCTGCAGATGACCCTTCTAGTAATAGGCCAAGCTCTCTCTTGAGCACCACCTACAAGGTGATGGAGTATATGATGCTGAACTGAATTGGGCCCTCTGTGGACGCCAACTCACCCAATGATCAAGCTGGTTTCCAACCAGACAGAAGTTGCTGTGACCAGGTCCTGGCCCTCACTACAAACACTGAGACTGGATTCCAATGAAAACTCAAGTCTGGTACTGCTTTCATCGAACAGTCAGAGGCATATGACACAATCTGGAAGGACGGACTGCTACCGAAACTGGCCAGGAATACATTTTAATGTTTTTAGAAGGTCTCTTTCTATAAGTCTATAATATATAACTAAACTATTGTCGTATGTAAAGTAAATAAGGTTTTAAAAATGTTTAAGAAGCTTCATTTAAAATTAAATTAAAACACAGAGCCCCCTGGACTGGTGGCCAGCACCTGGGCAGTGTGAGTGCCACTGAAAATCAGCTCGCATGCTGCCTTCGGCACGCATGCCATAGATTGCGTACCCCTGATATAGATAATAAAAGGAATTCAAACAGACATGTTTTTAATGTGATTTAGTGGATGGGGCATAGGATTAGGAGCCAGGAACTGCTCAGTTCTAACCTTGCCACAGCCATTAATTTACTGTGTGTCCTTGAGCAAAGCACGCTGTGCCTCAGTTTCTTCATTTGTGGAAACGAGGATAAAAATAGTTACATAATTCAGAAGTGTTGTGGATTTATTTAAATAGTTAACATTTGTACTTGGCGATATACAGTATTATATAATGTGACAAAGTTCCTCCTCTATCTTGGTAGGTCCTGCGCTTATTGGCAAATTTTCTTGCCTCAGAGATTCACCATGTGGGTTGGGGAACAGCCGAGAGACCTTACCCTCTGGAAGAACCCACAGTCCAGGTCAATTGGGAGGTTTTGGGGGAACCCAGGCCCGCCCTCTACTCCAGGTTCCAGCCCAGGGCCCTGTGGACTGCAGCTGTCTATAGTGCCTCCTGTAACAGCTGCATGACAGCTACAACTCCCTTGGCTACTTCCTCATGGCCTCCTCCAAACACCTTCCTTATTCTCACCACAGGGCCTTCCTCCTGGTGTCTGATAACGCTTGTGCTCCTCAGTCCTCCAGCAGCACACGCTCAGCTCCTTGCGCCTCTTGCTCCCAGCTCCTCACACTCTCACACTACAAACTGAAGTGAGCTCCTTTTAAAACCCAGGTGCCCTGATTAGCCTGCCTTAATTGATTCTAGCAGCTTCTTCTTAATTGGCTCCAGGTGTCCTAATTAGCCTACCTGCCTTAATTGGTTCTAGCAGGTTCCTGATTACTCTAGTGCAGCCACTTCTCTGGTCACTCAGGGAACAGAAAACTACTCATCCAGTGACCAGTATATTTGCCCTCTACCAGACTCCTGTACCCCACTGGTCTGGGTCTGTCACAATAAGTACAGAACTGTATTATTTATTTCATTTTATGATTTGTTGTTATTAAATGTCTGAGCATGTCATTTTCTACGTTTTCTTCCAAAACCCTCATAGAGTGGCGAATCATTTAATTCTGCAGTGTCTCCAGTTCATTGCTATTGTACATTATATAGCTAATAGTGAGTAATCCCAACAGCCAGCTATTTTTATATTTTAAGCAGAACAAACTCTTTAGAATAGTTTTCAGCTCCATAACTGTAGTCTGCAGTGTCATCAGTGACTTCATGTATACTGACAAATAGCGTTTGAGATGCGTTATATTACAGGAGGTGGGCTGGTAGATTTTTTTCTATCTTTTACAGATATATTTGGATAATTGCATTTACTGAAATCACCTCCATGTCGTTTCCCACTTCTTTCTGAAGAAGACAGCTTTAACAAAGGCAGTCTGATGTTTTATTGATATGACGTTAACCAGATTTCAGACTTTTCTATCCTAAATAGGGTTTTTGGAAATGCAGTACATATTGGTTCAAGCAAATGTTATTGCTTTTAGTGGCTGTTGAACTGTCTAAATGAAATGAGTTTTGGTGAGTCATAAAACCCACCCTCGCAACTGGCACTAAGTGAGAACCTTGTTGGCCAAGGCCTGAATGGATATGGAAACTCTGTATAGACATAAACCATATAATTAGTTATATTTGGCCATTATTAAAGATTCTAGAAATGGTTATTCAGTCTTAATTTTAAGTGTGTTCAGGCATGATCAAAGCCCTGTGGCTTCAGTGGAAAGGCTTTCATTGATTTCAATGGTCCACATCTTTAGAAAGCAGTAGGGTTGGCTAGGGTTTTTTTGTACTGCTAATACCAATCAGAAATGCTTGTAAATTGCAGAAGTTATTCAACACTTTTAGGCTACGTCTTCACTACCCGCCGATCTGGCGGGTAGCAATCGGTTTATCGGGGATCGACTTACCGCGTCTCGTGAGGACGCGGTAAAATCGATCCCTGATCGCTCTGCCGTCGACTCCGGAAATCCACCTCGGCAAGAGGCGGCAGCGGAGTCAGCGGCAGCGCGGCAGCGGTCGGCTTTCCCCCGTCCTCACCGCCAGGTAAGCCGACCTAAAATACGCAACTTCAGCTACGGTATTCACGTAGCTGAAGTTGCGTATCTTAGGTCGGAACCCCGCTGTAGTGTAGACCTAGCCTTAGTGGTTTCTCTTGAAAAGGGCTTAGGTACATTTGTGTAGAAACTTGCATTGTCACTGCCCAGGCTTCTCCACTTTTGTGGATAGACAGAGGACTTCAGTTTCTGACACAGCCTCTCTGGCACATTTTCTGATTTAAAAAATAGTCTTCAAAAAGCAGAATAAAAATAAACAAAACCAGAGCAATATCAAAACTATGCTAGCATATCCGGAGTGGGCCAGGGATGGGGTGGGCCAGTGCTAGAAATTGTCTTGTCTGAAATAAATCCTTTTGACATTAGAAAGAATAGTATGTCCCAGACTGCATTTACCTCAGCTGTTCATTTCCTGGCTTTCTTCTAACATTTGTGTTTTGTGTGGCTGAGAGGTTTTTGTTTTTAGCTGCCAACTGCATGTTCTGGAAGGGTCTGAGGCTCTGCTAAGCATCCCTAATTCTCCTTTAACCAAGTGTTTTTGTTAGGGATTAAAACTGTGTCACGGCACGGAGGGATTATGAGGAATCCTTGGCTTCAAGTCATGCTGCAATTACTTGCAGTGGAGGTGGAAGGGGGAGGTAGGGTATAGATTTGGGGTGCCAGGTGTCTAGTTTTTGATCGGAACGCCCAGTCGAAAAGGGACCCTGGCAGCTCCGGTGAGCACTGCCCATTGGGCCGTTAATAGTCTGGTCGGCAGTGCTGCGGGGTCTAAGGCAGGCTAGTCCCTACCTGTCCTGGCACAGTGCTGCTTCCCGGAAGTTATCAGCAGGTCCGGCTCCTAGGCGGGGGAGACCACGGGGCTCTGCACACTGCTCCCGCCCCAAGCACTGGCTCCGCGCTTCCATTGGCCGGGAACCGTGGCCAATGGGAGCTGGAGGGGCGGTGCCTGTGGGCGAGAGCAGCACACGGAGCCTCCTGGCCACCCGCACCTAGGAGCCGGACCTGCTGGGCACTTCTGGGGCACAGCGCGGAGCCAGGACAGGCAGAAAGCCTGTCTTATCCCTGCTGCACTGCTGACCAGGAGCCGCCTGAGGTAAGCCCGTGCCCAAGCCCCAACCCCCTGCCCCAGCCCTGAGCCCCCCCAAACTCGGAGCCCCTCCTGCATCCCAAACCCCTTATCTCTGGCCCCACCCCAGAGCCCGCACCCCCAGCCCAGAGCTTGTACCCCCTCCTACACACTAACCCCTTGCCTCCGAATCCCTTGGCCCCATCCCCCAGCCTGAAGCCCCCTCCTGCACCCCAAAGCCCTCATCCCTGGCCCCAGCCTAGAGCCCATACCCCCTCCCACACCCCAATCCCCTGCCTCAACCTGCAAGCCCCCTCCCACATTCTGAATCCCTTGGCCCCACCCCCCAGCCTGTAGCCCTCTCCTGCACCCCAAACCCCTCATCCCCAGCCCCATCCCAGAGCCCTCACCCCCCCACACACCCCAACTCCCTGCCCCCACACGGAGCCCCCTCCCGCACCCTGAACCCCTCATTTCTGGCCCCACCCCAGAGCCTGCAACCCCAGTTAGAGCCCTCACCCTCCTCCCGCACCCCAACCTCCTGCCCCAGCCCAGTGAAAGTGAGTGAGGGTGGGGGAGAGTGATCCACCAAGGGAGGGGAATGTAGTGAGCGGGGCCTCAGGGAAGGGGCGGGGCTAGGGTTTTTAGTTTTGTGCGATTAGAAAGTTGGCAACCCTAGGGGGAGATGGAGAGGAGCTAGTCTTGTTACAGCTGCTCCCTGCTGGTAGTGAAGATACAGCCTCTAGAGGCCCTTTGGTACAGAACTACCTGTACCAGTGGAAGGCATAGAGCAGCCTTGTCACCTCCCATAGGGGCACTTTGCAGGTAGGCCCCCTGCTGTAATACTGAATCTTTCTTTAGTGTGAAGATTTTTGTGAGGAAAAAATCCCCCAACACTTTCTCCTAAGAGGTGTATTAGGCCACGTCTACACTAGCGAGCTTACAGCAGTACAGCTGTACCGATGCAGCTGTGCCACTGGAAGATCGCTCATATAGCTGCTCTATGCCGACGGGCGAGAGCTCTCCCATTGATATAATAAAACCACCTCAATGAGCGGTGGTAGCTATGTCGCTGGGAGACACTATCCCACTGACATGGCACTGTGCACACTGCCACTTATGCTGGCGAAACTTATGTAGCTCCGGGGTGTGATTTTTCATACCCCTGAGCAACATAAGTTTTGCCGACATAAGTGGTAATGTAGACATGGCTCATACTTGTGACCCCCACCATTAAACTGACCCCACCTAAAATCCTGATGACAGCTTGTACATGGTTTGGGGTAACTAAAGAGTGGTCAATTGAGTTCTACAGTGTGGCTTGCAGCCACTCTCATTCATTCAATACAGAGGCACACCTAGTCTCCGCATGAGGGACCATCATGAGGAAACATATTTATTTTATTTGGGCTGAAGTTCTGAAATAAGTGGAGGTGAAGATATGTATAGCAGCTCACCCATTGTCAGCTCACTGAAGTGTATCCAAGGGTCCACTTTGCAGGAGGAAATTTGTTAAGGTGCCATCTTCCTGATCTGATTTCATAAATACTGTAACATTATTTTAAGGTTATGGCACTAAAAATAAAATAACATTTTGTGACTTGAGTATTTTCTTTGAGAAATACGTAGCAGATCTTTCACAACCAATGATTTGTAGGAAAGTACTTGGAAGATAACAGAAAGGAGAAAAACTTGAGTAGAGCTGAGCGGAAACAGATTTTTTTGGTTTGTTGGCAATTTCAAAACGTCAGGGGGAAAATTGTTGTTCTGGCCAAAATTAAAATTTTCAAAAATTTCAGAAAATAAAAAGTAAAAAAAAATTCTGTTTGGGGTTAACAAAATATTTTGTTTTGATTTCAACCATTTTTACATATTTTTGATTAAAATAATTAAAGGAAATTTTAAATGAAAATTCATTTCAAACTAAACATTTTAAATGTTTCTTTTTGAAAATGTCAAAATGGAACATTTTGATTTTTTTCAGATTTTGTTTTGTTTTCTAAATGAACAACTTGGAGAAACAGACAATTCACAAATTATTGTGGTGTCACCAAATCTGCATTTTTTGTCGAAAAATTTTTTTGGCTGAAAATTTCCCCCCAGCTCTACTTACATGGATATTTTTCTATAATTGCACAAGTAATTCCCAGTTATATTAATAGAAGATCAGTGCAGTATTAATAGTACAGAACTAAACCCTGTGTGTGTCATATTTATATATATGAAAACATTATAATAAAAGAAAGTGAGAAAGAATAGGAATGGTTATTTTTTTTAATTGGCAGAAATAACAATGAACAGGGAATTGGGGCTCTGGACTCCTGGGTTCTGCAATCAAGCCATGTAGCCTTAGAAAGTCATTTAACCTTGTGGAACTTCATTTCCCCTGTCTATAAAGTGGGGGTAATGAGATGTCTCTACTCCACAGGGCTGTTGTGAGACTTGATATTTGTAAAGTGTTTTTGACAGTATAGCAAGAGAAGTATAAACTCTTAAAACATGTCATTTACAAATTTACAAATGAATTTATAGACATAGTATTGGCTTCCTTTCTTTCAGGTCTCCTCAGGGTTGATATTTAGGATATTTTTAGAGGTCAGACAAAAGTTTCTAGAAATGTACAAATGTAATGGAAATTATTGTATATATATTCCTTAATAATTCTTTCTTTCTTTCTTGGGGAGGGTAAGGGGGGGGGGCTAAATAGGCACAGGACCAAGAAGGCTGTCAGCAATCTACAAAGCTTTATGATTTGAGAATATAAAGTATTTGCCTTCTGCAAGGCATTGCTTAATGTACTCTGTCAAAAGCAGTTCACCCTGTCAGTATGTCCAAACAACATGAGCCTTGAATTTCCTCAACAAGGCTGAAACTATACACAGCACTTTAAAGCAGATATATTAAATAAAGTCTGTCATGTCTCAAGCTGTGTTATTGCTAATGTATGGTTAATATTAAAAATGTGTTACCCTCTTATATAGAGCTTTGATTAAGTAGATAGTGGCAGCTAGTAGTATGCCTGCTCTAAAAGACTCCTCTCTTAACACAGGCAGACTCAGATCAGAGGATGGGTGAGATTGTGACTGTGTACAGAGTTGGGGTTTACAGAGTTGCCCTTTTCCCCTCCAATTTCTCATTCCCTCCTAGCATCCTCTGGGATTCAAGTCCCTCCAAAGGAGGCAGAAAGGAAACAGGGCCTTAGCCCAGCATACCTATGCACTGGCCAGCAGATCTGGCCAGCCCTGGAAGGAAGTGCATACTTCACAGTCCTAAGGCATGTTCCTTGCCACAGCCCCTCCTGGTCCCCTGCTGGGTTGGTGTGGCTCCATGGCATCCCCAAAGTAGGGCATTGTAGCTACAGTCTTAGTGAGGTTATAATTCACAGCTAGACAAAGTCATTAATTCCTTACTTTTCCCCTGGCTGGATCTGTCAGCCTAGGCAGAACAAGGGTTCATCGAGGACAAGAAAATGCCGAGTGATTGTTTATTATGTGAATGATTGCAGGAAATGAGGGATGGCCTTTTTTTAAGTTGTTAAGGTGGGCCTAGGTTCTTCCCTTCCCATTTCCCTTGCTGTAACCTCTCTCAAAGACCACATGTCAAGGCCACCATCTTTCTATCCAGGGTCGGCTGAAGGCACCAGCGAAGGAAGCAGGTGCCTGGGGCAGCCAATAGAAAGGGGCGGCAGTTCATCTGTTGCTGGGGCGGCATGTCCTGGGCGGCAGCGGTGGCACTTCGGCGGCAAGTCCTTCACTCCCTGGCTTCCTCTTTGGCGGCACTTCGGCAGCAGCTCAATCGGGTTTTTATTTTTTTCTTTCGCCGCTTGGGGCGGCAAAAAAGCTGGAGCCAGCCCTATTTCCATCTAAGGAAAAATGGATAGGACTTCCTTCAGGCCCTGATACCACCACTCCTCAATCAGCCTAAAAGGGCACAGCTGAGCAAGGTGTATTGGTCCCTCTTCATGCTTCCTTCTACAGAGTTGAGCAGACTATCCTTGAAGCACTCTCAGCTTCTGCTGTGCCAAAACCAAAACCAAACCAAACCAAACCAGACCAAAACCCCTCAAAACAAACAAGCCAACACCACCACAGCCTGGTCCAGGGACTGAAAGTGTGTGCTCTTTGATAAGCAAACCACTATGTTGGCTTCACAGTCTCATTATTGCCAACTTTCACAGTTTATAAGTCTTGCAATGTGTGGGTTTATCTTAAAGCTCCAGCTGCTGGAGTCATGTTATCAATGAAAATCTCAGCTTTCATAAAAAAATCAATTTAGACCCTGCTATCCTTCCAGGTTTGCAGAGAAAAGTTGTAAGGGTGAAGCTTAAAGGCTTTGGAGAAATCACAAGCCAAAAAGAAGCCTGAATTTCCCATTTTTCTGTTAACCATTTCATGGGGTTTTTTGAGTCCTGCCTCATGTTTTTTGAATGCTTGGGGTTGGCAATACTTCAGTCTGACGCTGCAAGTAGCGTGTTCTCCGGAGGACAGTTCTGTTTAGAGGCAAGATTGTGTCAGCTGTGTGGAGTTGCAAAAATGTATTTCCAAACATGAGTGCCAATTTTTAAATGAGTTTTCTTTGAACACGTTTGTTCTCCTAAGTTTGTCTTCTGTTAATGCTCTAGTTAATTTCACTGGCAAGAATGTTCAGCCAAACATGGAGTTCTAAACAAATACTGCAAAATATTTGTGGAAAGTGAATCTGAATTTGTATTTACACATATTCACACAAGAACTCTGAGTTCTCATCCAATCAGAGAACAGAAACATACCATGTGAGCTGTGTGTCCAAGCAAAACAGTTCAATTATGAATTTTGACTTCTTAAAGTAATACCAACAGCTAACAGTTTGAAAGCAACACACAGGCTAAAATGTGTTAGCATAAAATATTAAACAATTTCAACCAGGAAACAAATCTGAAGAAACTGTTGTCTGTTCAAAGACACTTTCCAAACAGCTAAAAGGACTAAATCTGACTAAGAAATTACTGTCTACAGTTGTGCAGATCTAATTACTGGCTAGCTAGTAGATAAAATGGAAAGCAATGTTTGTATTAATAAATAAGAAGAGCTCCTGTCAAGACACAGCAGTCTAGGGAACTATAGTTTCGCTTTTGTTAATGCTAAACTATACAAGTCTGACATCTTGAATACTATCACTAGGAAGAACTTGGAGGAACTAAAGTGACTTAAAAGTAACACCAATAGTTGTAGTTACAATGATTCTGATATTTCCTCAGGCACTTGAGACATTTCAAAGTAAGCAATCTTGTTTAAACTCCCCATTGTTGTCATTCCGGCCTATATTTCAAGAAGCAATCTAAAACCAATTGCTTTTGGTGGTGTTACTTTATTTCTGGGTAACTGGAGATACTTCTCCATGAACTGTGAGGCCAGGACATTAATCTTTCCCAGTTATCCACCATCACATAATCATGTACTACAGCTGTTGATTACTTTTCCCAAACTGGAATCACCACCGTCTTAGGAACACATCAGGGTTTTTCTCTTTGACAGAAATATGCTTACACAATATGGTAAGTTCTTATTGATGCTTTCTTGGTAGACAGGATTCCACACAAAATTAGATTGTGAGATATTGCGGGAGAGGGCAAAGCCCTTTATGGAAAAAGACAATTTCCATTTGTGTGTGTGAACAGTTAGAAAGTCCATCACAGTCTGTCTTTGGCATTTTTATTATGGTACATGTCATTTTTTATGATGTAAGCATTGTAAAAAATGTGTCAGGATCCTACAGGAATATGTTCTTGTTATATAAATGATGAAAGTACATCAGCAGAAAGTGGAAAACAGACCTGTTTGCGAAATATTTGGATTTTTCAAACAGAACATTCAAAGAAACTCCATTATCTGGGCAAATCCTGCCTCCCTGCACAAAACCTCTCTCTGTGTGGTTTGGGGAGATGGAATTCTCCCCTGCTGGGCCATGAAGCCCTAGTGAAACTGCTTCACCATTGCAGCTCATGATTGCTCATAGTTGCAGATCCACCGGCCACATCTACACCCCTTCACCCAAAACGCAATGTAATTAATGTTATTACTATTTATATACTCTATAGCAGGGGTGGCCAAACCGTGGCTTGTGAGCTGCATGTGGTTCTTTTACAGTTAAAGTGTAGCTCCCAGAGCCCCCCCCCACCATTCTCCACCTACCAGATTGGGGCAGGAGAAGCTCAGGTTTCTGCCCTGTGGCAGGATGGTGGGGCTAGGTGCTTCTGCCCTGCAGGGAGGGGCGTCTCAGGGCTTCAGGCCCGTGGGAGGTACCTGCCGGGACTCAGAGCTTCAACAGGAGTGGGGCTGAAGCCCTGAGCTCTGGCAGGCACACCCGGCTCTCGAACTTCTGAAGATTATCGTATGCAGCTTGGAAGGTCAGTAAGTTTGGCCACCCCTGCTATACAGTATATAGGGTATGGACTGTATCTTCCTATGTGTTTATCTAATACCTAGCACAACAAGATCCTGATTATGGCTTTTTAGTGCTTCCACAAGTAAAATAATAAATAACAATATTACTGGTATTTATATGGTGACTCTGGTATTGAGAACTCTATCTTTAAGTGGGTTGGCTTCCCAAACAGGAAGTATGTGTGAGGAGCTGCAGAAGCCCAAGGTCTGTTATATACAGAGGCAGTTGGAACTGTGACTGCAGCTCTCTCAAACATCTTAGGTCCCGAATGATAACAGAAGACCACATAGTAGCAGAAATAAATAGAAATTAAAGAAAATAACCTGAGTGGAAGAATCGAGTAACTAGAAGCAGGGCCGGCTCTAGGCACCAGCGCTCCAAGCATGTGCTTGGGTTGGCACTTTCCAAGGGGCGGCACTCCGCCCCACCCCACCCCCCTTTTTTTGTTGTTGCTTGGGGCGGCAAAAAGCCGGGAGCTGGCCCTGGCTAGAGCCCTGCCACTGGAGAGCCAGAGCATCATCCCCTGGAGCCGATCCCGGGCTGCGGCGGCGAGAGGGGCTCCCGGAGTATGTGAGGAGCCGGGGAGGGAGGGAAGCGGGGCCCGGGATGCAGGGAGGGAGGGAGAAGGGGTCCTGCTGCCGCCACCACTGCTGCTCTGAGTCTCCCCAGGGCAGCGTGGCGTTTCCCTGCCTGAGTGGGCTGTGCAGGGGGCGCGGATCCCAGCTTGCGCGCTGATGGGGCGAGTGGCTGGGCAGCCCGAGCTGCCAGGGAGCTGCCCCCTCCTGCCCCAGGACCCAGCCCGCCATGCACCTCCCGCGCCTCAGCCCCGCACTGCTTGCCCCAGGCCCCCACAGTGCCGGGGTGGGGAGAGGCAGAGCCTGCCTCCGAGCGGGGCAGCGGGGGATACTGCCCTGCCGGGGGACCCCTGCGGCTCGGGCACCTGGGGGTCAGTGTCCGTCCTCTCGGCTCTGCCTGCACAGGGCTGGGGAAGCAGCTGTCTGCGCCTGCCCCTCTCAGCCCTTGCACCCCCCCATCCCGCTCGCAGCCTCACTTGTACCTCCCCCCATCGCTCCTTTGCCGCACCCCTTCCCCTTGTACTCTCCCTTCACCCGCACTTCTCCCCTTGTACCCTCCCCCAGCCTTCTCCTCCCGCACTTCCCCCTTCCCCTGCTCCTCTTCTCCCGCAACCCTCCTGCTACCCCTTCTCCTCCATGAGTACATCACATCCCACTTCTCTGCCAGTGTAGAGCCCCCAAGCACCCCCACACCCGCTCCTTTGCCTGAACCCTCTTTACTAGATCCCCATCCCTTTCTGGGTACAATGTGTGAAGGTTAGTCCCTATGCCTTCCATGTGCATTTGGAGCACTAAAGATGGGGTGACGGGGGGGGGGGGAGATTTATACTAATGTGAAATAAAAATAGGAGAAACGGTTTGATCCCCACTGCAAGTGTAAACGGGGATTGCTGTGGTGAACAAGGAGATCACGTTTGGGGGGGGAGCCCAGGGCTGGGGCGGCAGGGGGTGTGGGTGTGGGGGGGGGAGAGAGAGCCCAGGTATGGGGCGGCAGGGGGTGCGGGTGAGGGAGGGCCCAGGGCTGGGGTGGGGGGCAGCCAAATATTTTTTTGCTTGGGGCGGCAAAAAACCTAGAGCTGGCCCTGACTAGAAGCTCCACCAGAGTAGAAACTCTGGAAATATAGAAGACAACTGGAAGATGTTGGTCCTTCACGCTGTATCTGCAAGCAATGGGTGTCAGTGAAAAGGCAAACAATCCAAAGGTAGCCTTATTTCTGACACTAGCTGGTTCTGATGCACTTGGTATTGTTATGAGTTGGGTTAAACCTCTATGAAACAGATGAGTTTGTAGGTGCCCTTCATTTAAGATAGCTAAAAGAGATAGTTAAGGAACCTTACCTAAAAGAAGGTATCATGGAGTTGACCAAGGAATTTGAGCTGCTGGGTAGAAGGGCTTTGCGGAGTACTGTGCGCATAAGAGTGTGTGTTTGTGGTCTGGGACAGATACAGCACAAGGAGAGACACACAGGGACACAGAGAGCAGAGGGGAAGCTAAGCAGACACGGCCTGGAAGCACAGTATATGGGGAGAGGAGTCTGTTCAGACGCAGCTGCTAGTTACCCGTAGGAGTCGAGCAAATTTCTCCAGGCTTGTGCGAAAAGGGTTATGATCAGGACACGCAGCAGTGCAGAGCGAAGATAAAGGAGCTGAGGCAGGCATACCATAAGGCGCAGGAGGCGAACCATCGCTCTGGTGGTGCACCTAAGACCTGCCGCTTCTATAAGGAGCTGAATGCTATCCTTGGTGGTGATCCCACCTCCATCGCCGATAGCCCCATGGATACTTCGCAGGCAGCAGAAACAGGGGGGAAACCACAGGCTGAAATTCTGGATGAAGAAGTCGAGCTAGAAGAGGATGTGGAGCTCCCAGCGGGGTCGCCCAGTGGGGCAGGCAACCAGGAACTTTTCTCCACTCCAGAAGTACTCAACGGGGAGCAGGAAGTAGATGAGATGCCGAGTAAGTTGCTGTGGCTTGTGTAGGGAATCGAAAAGTGGGAGGCAGGTAGTGTTTTCTGTGAGCTGGACATTGCCCTGTGTAGCTAATCTGCCTGGCCAAGCAGGGTGTCAATGGACATTGAGACCTGTAGGGAATCCTCCAGAGAGAGGGTCTGGAAAGCTTCCAAGAGGTACTTGTTAATCCTCTGCCGCAGATTCCAAGGGATTGCAGCCTTGTTAGTTCCCCCATTGTAGGAAACTGTACCATGCCATTTAGCAATCACTGGAGCTGGGACCAAAGCGGCACATGGCTGAGCTGCCTATAGACCGGGGTGAAAGCCGCAAGCATTCAGCAGCTGTGCCCTGGTTTCTCTGGTCACCCGCAGCAGCGAGATGTCAGCCAGCAGGTTGGCCGCCTGTGAAAAAGTGTGGGATAATTTTAGAATGAGTCCCCTGCAAAGCTGCCCTGCAAGCCGTGACCTTTTTGTCCATACGCACAACTGCCTTCCCCCCACTCCTGTTACTCACCATGATTGGGGTGCTCGCGGAGCTGTGTGCCTGCCTAGAGTCTCAGAGAGAAAGTGATTTCTACTAGCAAAATGCCCTTTTTACTAAAATGTTTCAATCATTTGCTGGAATGTAACAATCCCTCTTCTGTTCAACACAAACCTTGAACACACCACGTACCCCTGTGGACCGGCTTCGGCAGATAAGAAAAAACCCTAGATGCAGCAAAGAAGACATGTTCCGGGAGGTGCTGCAGCGCGATGAGAAACACACCAGGGAATGGAAAGAGTGCTGGGAAGCCGAAAGGCAGGACAGAAAAGAGAATGTTGCTTTTGCCAGGCAAGCGACAGAGCAGATGATAAAAGTTATGGAGGATCAGACAGAGATGCTCAAATCTTTGATACAACTGCAGACTGAGCAGATCCATGGCTGACCTCTACTGCAGCTCATGCAGATGCACAATTCTTTGCCAACCCCACCCCCCTCTATGCCCACACATTCCCTTTCACTTCACAGCACTCCTGAGTTTCCCCATCACTCCACCCCCTGTCACAGCTTGGACAATGATAGCTGAAGCTACACACAGTTGTGAGGGTTTACCCTTTTTAACAATAAATAAAGGCTAAGGTATTTAATGGTACAGCATTTTTATTCTGTGATCTACAAAAGCGTATGGCAATCAATTCACTCTCGGGAACAGGCTTCTAAAGCATTGTGTTGCATGGATCTTGGGCCCCAAAATTGTACATGGATGCACCAGGGAAGCAACTCCAAAGCAGATATGTGTTACTGTCCCTCATTGTCAAAGTGGTTCCTCAAAGCCTCTCTGATGTTAATAGCAGCCCTCAGGGCTCCTCTGACAGCCCTAGCATCTGACTGTTCAAACTGTGCAGCCAAGCGCTCTGCCTCAGTGCTCCACACCTGAGCAAACCTTTCACCCTTAGATTCACACAGATTATGCAACGTGCAGCACGCGGCTATGACCACGGGAATATTATCCTCGGTAAGGTCTAGCCTGCCATTGAGACACCTCCAGCGACCTTTCAAACGGCCAAAGGCCCATTCGACTACCATGTGGCACCTGCTCAGCCTGTTAAAATGCTCCTTGCTGCTGTCCAGGTGCCCTGGGTAAGATTTCATGAGTCAGGGCTGTAAGGGGTAAACCGGGTCTCCCAGGATTACTATGGGCATTTCCACATCCCGCTCTGTGAACTTGTGACCTGGAAAGAAAGTCCCTGCCTGCAGCTTTCTGTACAGGCCACTGTTCCTGAAGATATGTGCGTCATGCACCTTTCCAGACCAGCCTGCATTGATGTCTGTGAAACGCCCCCGGTGATCCACAAGCGCCTGCAACACCATGAAGAAGTATCCCTTCCTATTGATGTATTCAGAGGCAAGGTGGTCTGGCGCTAAAATTGGAATGTGTGTGCCATTAATTGCCCCACCACAGTTAGGGAAACCCATCTCTGCAAAGCCATCCACTATTTCATGCACATTTCCTAGAGTCACGGTCCTCCACAGCAGGATGTGATTTATTGCCCTGAACACTTGGAGTAATACAGCCCCAACAGTGGACTTTCCTACTCCAAATTGATTTGCAACTGACCGGAAGCAGTCTGGATTCGCCAGCTTCCACACAGTGATTGCAACACACTTCTCTACTGAAAGGGCAGCTCTCAATCTGGTGTCCTTGTGCCGCAGGTCGGGGGCCAGCTCAGCACATAGTGCCATGAAGGTTACTTTATACATCCTAAAGTTCTGTACCCACTGGTCATCATCCCACACCTGCATGACAATGCGACCCCACCAGTCAGTGCTTGTTTCCCTAGACCAAAAGCGACGGTCTCTGAATGCACAAAGCACTGATAAGTTGCTGCTGTCCATATCACACTCGGGTGCCTGCAATTCATCCTTTGCTAACTTTACAAGTAACTCTGCGAGTAACTGTGCTGCCATGCGCGATGTCCTCATGACAGCTAACAGCGCATAGGAGAGAAGTGCAGGATCCATCCTCTCTCACTGCAGATGCTGGCGCGCACTACAAAGGGATGACAGTTGGAAAAACGGCGCGAAAGGAAGCCAGAAACCTTTGGAGGGGTGGGACACAAAGCAGTGCATGACGGTACATTTTGCACATTCCAGGATGCGCCATGCTCCGTTTCTGCATTCCCACAACACCTAGCGACAGATGGTGTCGCCAGGCACTGTGGGATACATACCCACAGTCCATTGCTCTCGCTGTCGACAAAGGTGCCTCAAATGTGGACACAATCTGTCGACAGAGGGAGCAAATGTAGACACACTTTGGTGACTTTGCTTTTGTTGATTTTTCCTTGTCAACATTAGTTTCATTGACAAAACTTGCCAGTGTAGACAAGCCCTAAGTGACTTAGGCCAGGTCTGCACTACAGAGTGAGATTGACCCAGCTATGTCGCTCAGGCATGTGAAAAAGCCACACCCCAACCGATGCCATTAAACTGACCTAACCCTTGGTGTAGACAGTGCTAGTTGATGGAACAATTCTCTTGGGGTGGTGGATTAACTATGGCAACAGGAGAACCCCTCCCGTCATTGCTGTGAGGGTCTACACTGAAGGGTTTATAATGAAGATATAGCTTAAGTCACTTGGGCCTTGCAACACCGAGTGGAGCAATGCCTAAATACCTTTCAAAAACTGGGCCTAAGTGCTTTGCTGAATTGGGACCAAAAATCAGAGGACCTGATCCTGCATTCCGTACTCAGGCAAATCTTTAGTTGACTTCAAAGGGAATTTTGCCCAAGTAAAAGAGTGCAAGATCAGGCCCAGGAACTGCATTTTATTTTTTCAATGTACTTTTAATTGTAATTGCTACAAGAATTTTGCAGCCCCCGTATCAGTGGGGTCCTGATGGACAAGTGCTGGCCACAACAACAGCTGTAGTGCATGAAGATTGCCTAACACATCCTCAACAACCATAATATTCGATTACAGAAAAATGAGGGTAAATCTGGTGAGTACTAAAAAATATCTAAAGCCTGTCCCAATAGCAGAAGTGGCAGCACTTACATAAATTCTTTACATTAGCAATTTAGATACAGCTATTCTCATAAAAGTCCATTTGTAGATAGTAATGTTTCCCATCATTTGTATTGTAATGCTGCAGTGTTGTTACGTTAGAGTGACCTGCAACTGCCTCTTAATCGCATAGACCCGATTTGCACAGCTTGCATAGGGAGTTTAATTTTACAGCTTTTAGTTCCCCAGCAAAAAAATACCACCAATTTATGGAACAAAATTAAGAGTGTATTAGAAATATCAGTCACTGTGAAAATCCTAAGGGATAATTCACAACTCTGTAAAAGGTCATGATATAAATAATTGCTTGGTGAATATGGACTATGCCTGTTTGTCATTAAGCACCAGCAGAGAGCTAATATACTTTAATACATCTACTAAATGCTGTCTGACTGATGTAGAATCACAATCAAGTAAGACAATTAAGCTAAACAATTGCTTCTTGGTGCCAAATATATTTTTTCTGCATGCAAAAAATAAAATAACACATATATTGTACTTTTACACTATAGTAATGATCCCAGCTTTTACTTTATTTATATAACTTATCTAATCTAATTATGCATACACTTAAATGTTAAATTGTTATTTTGCAGTGTTATTGTGGCATTTATCAAAGAATATTTTGCATTAATTCCTGCCCCAAAATGTTATGGCTGTATACAGCACCTGATATATGGCACATCTACTTAACAGGGGTTGTTCCCAGGCCCCTTATCCAGTGCCCCTCAAACAATGTAATTGACACATTATGCACATAACTGTCCCCATCCAACAACTTTCTCTGCACAGGCAGATGCCTGTGTCCACACAGATCCTCCATGGTTCTCTTTGTAGGATCAGGGTCTACAGCTTAAAACCATACTAGAAACAATAAACATGGTGGTTTTTACCACTGTTCCAGCGAGGTTTCCCTGACCAATATACACAGTGTTTTGATTGGTTTTGTTTGGCTTGTTTTTTGTTTTTTTTTTAAACAGTTGCTGAATTCAGTTGTGGCTGTATTTAAAAATAACACATTTGGTCAGGACTGTAAGAATAGAATCAAATGTTTGATATAGCTAGGAATGGATGAAGAAGTGATATAGCACCTAGTGTTCCAAATTGATTACCTTGATAAAAGTGGTGTTTGTAACCAGATTAGATTTAGGTTAGGGTTCACCTTTGAGTCAGTCTTACAAAAACATGTGATGCCCTTTAACCTGAATTTCTGGTGTATTGGGCCTATAGGTATGGGGGGATTGAATAGGACTCAAGGGTTAATAGGAGCATGTGGGCCAATGTGGGGAGGCAGGATGGGGACAAGGGATGAACTGGGGTGGGGGATTAAGGGAACAAAGACAGGCTATGCTTGGCAGAATGGGAGAGATTCTTCAACTCTCCCATTTATCCCCAACAATCTCCCTTAGGTTCTCCGTAAGAACCCCCAGGTTCCCGCCTACTTCCCCAGTTATCCTAGGCTCCCCACAAGCTGCCTCTGGCTCCCTCGTGTCCCCGCTTGTTTTTGAGAGGTGCAGGGAATAGGTGCCTGCCTTCCAACCACCCCCATTGCTTGAAGGAATCAGGGACTTGTCATCATTGTGAAATGTAGAGTACATGGAGCTGCACAAAATTTGATAGTTGTGCAGGGAGACTGAAATAACAGCTGAAAGAGAGGTCTGAACTCCTCCCTTCATCCCCAGGGGTGTTAATTCTGAAGACTGTCTCTGGAAGACGAATTAAACATCAACATTGTTAACCTATTTTACAGGTCAGGTGGGGTGAAGTTGGGAGACATGAGAACAAACAAATCAATAGGGTTTGCAGAAACTCATTAGCTTTATCTACACTAGACATTTTTTTTAACAAAAACAAAAAATCTTCCAATGCTACTAACACTGGTTTAGTGCTAGTTTAAACTCTATCCAAAAATTACATTAAAAGAATTGGTCTTCGATCCCAAACAGTGAGCAACTTTCCGCTCTGCTCGCTGGCAATGTGATTACAACCCAGACCTCATCATTGTTTCCAAAGATCAAAGTGGGAGTATGCTTCATGCATCCCACAAAATACTTCCCAACTTCCCCAACAGCCAACCCAGGTCCATCATCACCCACATTGGCATCAAAATCCCCACGATTCTGTCTAAACAAATCCCACGGTGGAACCCCCAAAGCCGATTGGGATTGCTACAGGGAAGCCAACGAAAAAGCCGTGATCTGAATCCCTGGGACACTAGAATATTACCACTGGTTCATTGGCTATTCCCCCAGAATTTCTTCATCAACTAGGCCCCCCGGGGCCTCCAATGGCTGGTGAAACTGTACACCAAAACCATGGAATCCGGATGCATCCCAAAAGCCTGCTGGGAGGCGATAGTAATCACCATACTCAAACGGGCAAGACGACCGATGACTTGGGAAGTTATAGGCCGATATCACTCCTGTGCACTACCTACAAACTACTGGAATATATCATTCTCTGGAGAATCAGTCCTCTCGTCAAGTCAGTGGTCCCTGAAGCACAAGCACGATTCCAGCCTAAATGCAGTTGTTGCAACCAAGTTTTGGCCCTTATAATGCACATCGAGGCCGGATACCCGAGGAAATTTAAGACCGACACAGCCTTTGTAGACCTGTCATCGGTCTACATTATGGTCTGGATTAAAGGCCTGATGGTGAAGCTTGCAAGGATCCTCCACTGCTGCAAAACACTATGCCTGCTATGGATGATGCTGAGAAATAGGCAGGTACGTGTCCATTTGGGCAACGAAGTCAGTGAACCCTGGTTCCTCAACAATGTATTGTTACAAGGCTCAGTACTTGCACCGATGCTTTTCAATGTTTACATGAGCAAAATGCCTCCAACGAAATCGTGCACATTTGCATATGCAGATGATCTTGCCCTGACAACGCAAGCAGCCACTTTCAGTGACATCGAGTCCACCTTCAACAGGGACCTAAACACCATGGAGGAATATTTCTGGAGCTGAATCCTCACAAAACAACAGTCATTGCATTCCATCTTGATAATAGGAATGCTAAGCGCACCCTGAGAGTGACCGTCTGTGGCAATGCTGTGCGACATGACCCCACGCCGACCTATCTCAGAGTGAAGCTGGATTGTACGCTAACCTTCCACGACCACCTGAAGAAGGTAACTGCCAAGATGAAGACAAGATCAATCTGGACCAGAACCTGGGAAGTACAAGCTGGGGAGCATCAGCATCACTGTGACGGACATCAGCAATGGCCCTTGTGTTCTCCGTAGCCAACTACTGTGCATTGGTATGGACCAGAAGTAGCCATACTCGACTTGTTGCTGTCCAACTGAACACTGCAATGCAGTGCATCACTGGATCCCTCAAGTCGACCCCAATACTATGGCTGCCAGTGCTGTCACACATTGCTCCCCCATCCATTCACCGTGATGCCACAACCTTTCGGGAATTCCAGAGGATCATGGAAAATGAACATCTTCCCCTCCACTAGGACTTTAACAACATACTTCACTTGAAGTCGCAAAACCCTTTCGGACCCACGCGTTTAACCTTCAACAATGCAACTGCAACCCTGATGAAGCTTGGAAAGCCAAATGGAGTTCACAAGAAGTTACAAATAAACACCTCATGAAAGACCCAATGCTGAAGGTCCCCGGCTTCGATCTCCTAGGAAGCTCATAGGCAGCCCTACATTGTATCCACACAAACTATGGCAGATGCGGATACTTGCTGCACAAATGGAAAATTAAAGACTCTCCAGTGTGTGACTTGGTCACCCAGAACAGACCATGGAACATATATCAACTCAATACTCCATTCACAAACACGAAGGAAGCATCACAGCAATACACGCTGCTACTTCAGAAACAATTATCTGGCTTAACCATCTAAATGTAACATTATAGTGGTTGCTCTACATTTACATCAGCCATATGAAGAAGAAAAAGAAGAAGATTAAGAGAACTTTAAGATTGCAAAGAGGAGCATTCTAAAGTTAGGAAAAAATGCCAGAATTAATGTTGCCTGTGAAACTTCTGTTCAGCCCCCCTTGTGTGGATATATTATGATACAATCTTTAATGACATAATCACTTAAAAATTTTCCCACAGGATTCCTGCCTCGTTCAGTGCACATTCTGGGGAGTGCTCTGGGCATGAAGTAGGCCTATGTAATGTAGGAGGCTGTTGTCTGTGGGATCCCTGCCTCATTTGTTGCAGAAGTTGGACGATGTGATGTCAGTGAGGAAAAGAAAGGATGGTTTGTCTCATGGTTAAGGTAGTTGAGTGCCAATCTGGAGACTGCATTCTAGTCTGGCCTCCACCATCGAGCTCAATGTGATGCTGGACAAGTCATGTAAACCAAACTTTTCAGAGGTGGCCAATGTGTGTTCTTCATATTCTAGGTACCCAACTTAAGACACCTGAGGCTGGATTTGCAGAAGTGCTGAGCACTCACAGTTGCAAGTGAGGTCAATGGGAGCTGTGTTCTGAGCATATAAAATGCTATATAATGTAAGGGTAAGTACTTAGGAAAATCAGGCTTTATACCTTTCAAACCGAGCACCTAAAATTAGTTGACACTCTGGACAATTTTGGCTTTCATCTCTGTGCTTCAGTTCCCCATCTAGTAAATGGAGATAATACAACCTCACTTCCCAGGGGTGTGGTGAAGATAACTTCTTTAATGTTTGTACATAAAGATACTAGGATGAGAGTCCCATAGAAAAGCCCATGAGAAAATGAATAGTTCTGTATTCGGTGCAAGGTTTAGATGGTGTTGGCAAATAAAGCATGCACCACATGTTGAATGATGAGGATAAAACAAAATATTGAGTAGCTGCTCATTGAGCACCATCCATTCTGTGCACTGAATGAGGCAGAGGTCCCATGGAGAAAATACTATGTGATCATGTAATTAAGGGACTGAACTAAGGTTGTGTGGGCAACTTTAATTCTGGCGTTTCCTAATTTTTGAGTGCTTGACTTCTAGCTTTAAAATCAATGTAGTGTTATTATGGAATGAGAAATAGATCTGTCAGATCATATGACAAATGTCTAAATTAGAGGTTTTAAAGAAAGTTGCTCTTATAACAAACCGCTGATAGCAAGTGCCATCTAAAGATGTCCTCATGGCAAGGGGTTAATCCCTCCCCTGTGCTAATGGTATCACCCGATCAAACTGATACAAAACAGATGTACACCATTTTATTTTTTGAGCAGTAAATCACCAGGAATAAGACCTCATGACATAATTATAAGCATGGGTAACCTTTCCTTTCCTCTTGCTGCATGGCTATAGAATCTGGCTGCTACACCCAGATTTGCTCAAATTAACTGATTAGTCTGAGGATAAAGTTACACAAATATTTTAAAGGAAATCTCTTCCCTATGGATTATGGTTCCACTTTGCCTGTGCGAGATTTTACTATGCAACAGATCAGCTCCCAGGGTGCAGTTCACCTCTGTGCAAAAGGCCTAGGCTTCACTGGAGTACAAAAAAAGCCTTCAAACTGGAGCTTGCCTGGTGCATAACCTTGGGGCTGGCCCTCTGCACAGGGTTATTTTCACACATTCCTGTGTCTTCAGAGCCCTCTCCTGACATTAGAGGCTAAGGCCTGGATCCACAAGGGGATATGGGTCCTTAAAGTGGGGAGTTAGGTGCCTAAATCCAAAATTTAGGCAGTACTGTAATCCTCAAGACCCCTGCTCATCTGCTACCTACCTCTGTGGGTGACTAAAATCCCTTCGTTACTAAATTTTTGCCATAAAAGTCCCCTATATTTCTACTTTTGGGCATCAACAGAACACCTCAATCTAGGCACTCACTGCTCCTAAATCTGTCTTATGCATAAGGCCCAGCAGAATTGTCAGACTAGATGAAGACTGATGTTCCTCTGCCTATCTTCCATGTGGGCCCTCTCCGTTTGGTGTGCTCAGAGCAGGCCTACCAGACTGGGGCCCATACAAAATCCCAGGAGACAAGGAGGTGGCAGTGCCTCCCTGATAACTTCTAGCTCAGTGGTTAGAGCATTCCCCTGGGATGTGAGAACTGCAGGGTTCAGTCCCCCTGCTCTAGTGACTAATTATTGATCCAAAGTGGAACAGTTTCAACAGAAGTAATTAAGGGGCCCCTGCATCAGAATATCCCGTATCTCGGTGGTTAGGGCACGCCTGAAAGGTTGAGGACCCCTGTTCACACCTTTTCAGGGTGAAACATTTAAGGGAAAAAAGTAATAGTGGATGTTTTTATGTATCTCCCTTTTTAAATCTTACACCCTGAAGTAGGCCTTGCAATTTGGTTAATATCTAGGTGAAATACAAATAAAATAAAAGCTGAGCTCCAGGAGCTCTGTTCAAGGATGGGTGTTAGGAAGGATAAATTACATAATCTAAATAATTGTGAGATGATCTTTGCTCCTGAGTGACACCCGCTAAAAGCTACAAAGACACAAAAACTGAAGGCCAAGCAGGGCTCATAATCAGTGATGCCAAAATAAACATCCTCGAAATCCAGAAATCAAGCTGCAACATCACATTAGAAGGCAAAAACACCAAGAAACAGGTGCTGCCCAGATAGATGGACTAACTTGTCAATGAAGACCTCGAGAAGGAAGTGACATCAAGTACAGGGAGAGGCATCCACAGCATTTGCTAAACTCAACAACATATGGAAATCAAAGATATATATAGCACCAGAACACTGAGAATGTTCAACTCAAATGTTATCTCAGTGCTAATGTGACTGCGAGAGCTGGAGAGCTAACAAAATGTTAGACAGAAAACTAGAAGCCTTTGAAAGTAAGTGCCTACAAAAGATCCTGTGCACTGGATGGAAAGACACAGGGTGTCCACAGTGCAATGTAAGCCTAGGATGGGTAGAACTCAAGTTGGCAGACCCTGGTTTGTTAAGCTATGGCTTGAGTTTCTACACTCATTTATAATCCCAGGTTAGGAATTGTTGAACCCTGGGTTCAGCCTGTGGTTCCAGCATCTACACTGCATTATGTGGGCCTGAGTCTAACTACCCATATCCCAGACTTCCTAGCACCCTCCCAAAATGTGGCTGATTTAGCCTTTTGTTCATTGTGCAGCATGGGAAAACTTGACTGTCCAAAGGACAAAGAAAGTCAGCCCCTGGGACTGTGGGATGCTTTTTGTGGACGGCCAAAGCACGAGTCCAGTGGGGCTGCATCTACACTGCCTGCAATGCAATAGGGCTTGAACCCTGGGTCCCAGCTTTACTCAGGCTCAGAATCTCCACCCCCTGTGGGGTCCTGGGACGCTGGGCCCACGCCTGAGTTAGTGTGATTGGTGTGTAGAAGGAAGCAGGGGTTAGGCTTGTGCCTGAGTTTGAATCCTGGGCTTACACTGCAGCATAGACGTACCCTAAGGCCTGGTCTACACTACGACTTTAATTCGGATTTAGCTGCGTTAATCCGAATTAACCCTTCACCCGTCCACACTACAGAGCCAGTTAATTCGAATTAAAGGGCACTTAAAATCGATTTCTGTACTCCACCTCGACGAGCGGAGTAGCGCCAAAATCGATTTTGTTAATTCGAATTAGGGTTAGTGTGGCCGCACACCACCGAATTAATGTGGTTAAATTAATGGGGTAGTGTGGCCGCACACCACCGAATTAATGTGGTTAAAAACCGAATTAATGTGCTTAGTGTGGCCGCGCACAATCGAATTTATACAACCTGTTTCCCAAATTCGAATTATCTAAATTCGGATTAATCCCGTAGTGTAGACATACCCTTTATCACCAAAGAAGAGATCTGAGAAATCGTCAACCAGCAGCTCACCTCCACTAAAATCAGAAGGAAGCACGGGGCATATTTGGGACATGTTCTCTGATGCCAACTCACAGACTGCCATGAGAAGTTGTCACAGGGAAACCAACTGGTGTGAGGAAACGAGGGTGCCCAGCAGAAACCTTGAGAAGAACCGGGAGGGGGCCAGCAGTTGATCTCAACACCATACAGCAGGTGGAAGCAGCAGCAAATGACAGAGGAAGAGAAGAAACAGAGAGGAATGGAAGGCTAGTTTCCACCCCGTGCCCCAACATTGGCGTGGAAACGATGTGACCTAATGTAATCACCTCCCAGGGATTTTAACTTTACACTCCCTGGACACCACAGTCTGTTAAAAATACAGGCAGCAGAATTTAACAGGCAGAATAAAATGTCCGGAGAAAGCAAACCCCTTTGCCAATCTGCTCTTCGATCAAATGGAGATGTGGTTCTGATACACATTCAAGCTCCCAAGAGCATGGATTCTCAACTTGTGTTAATCGACAAAGCTCCACTCACCTCCATGAAGTTCAGCTGATTTACACCTTTATGCCAGCCAGGGCTGGCTCCAGGCACCAGCCGACCAAGCACGTGCTTGGGGCGG
>NW_020664435.1:16497842-16533104 GCF_002925995.2 Terrapene triunguis | reverse complement strand
CCTGGGAGAGATAGGCACATAGAATGCACAGAAGCCAGCACACTGGGCAGGGTGCCACCTCAGCTAGCCAATAAGAAATGTCAAGGACAGGGGTGTGGCATAAGCTTGAGTAATGTCGAAGGTCAACATGGGTAAATGGAATTTACCCACTTCTCATTTGGGGGATGTGGAATTTAATGTAGGTTAGTTTACAGTTTACGACTACACCACTGCTCAAGCCCCACCCCTCAAAGGGAGGGAGGTACCTAACTCTGGACCGGAGGGAGTTGCCTCCCACCACTCAGGATTCTCAGCCATGAGCCCTGTCCTGGAGTTGGGTGTAGGGTGACCATATTTCCCAAAAGGAAAACAGGACACCATGTGGGGCTGGCCCAAGCTGCTCGCCCAAGCCCCTCTCCCTGCATGGGGAGCAGGCATCATTGGTCACCCCTCCCCTTGATCCTCCGCACCCCAATTTTTTTTACAAAAGTGGACATTTGTCCCATATTGGCAAGAGCAAACAGGACAAATGCCCACTTTTGCCAAAATAAGTCGGACCGGCTGGGACAGGGCTTAAAAAAGAGACTGTCCTGGCCAAAACAGGATGTAGGGTCACCCTAATTGGGTGCTTAAACTAGGTCAGTGATTTATCACAAAGAATGAGGAGGTGCTGCCCCCCCACCTCATGTCCTGTAGCCCAGTGTTTAAAGCACTTGCTCAGACTGTGGGAGACCAGACTTCAAATCCCTATTCTGCCTGATGTGGATCAGGGATTTGAGCCCATGTCTCCCAGGTGAGTCCTGTAGCTACTGGGCTATTCTGGAGTGGGTTTCTTTCAGTCTTTCCTATTAAAGCTGTTCCACTTTGTATAACATACTTAAATATTTATTGGAGAAGGGACTATGAACCTGACTCTCCCACACCCCAGGGGAAATGCCCTAATCACCGGGCTCTAGAGTCATTTTCATGCTTTCTTTGACCCAATCAATATTCAAGTAATTTATACTAAGTGGAACAGCTTCAGCAGGAGAGATTGAGCGCAAGCAGCTTGGTGGCATCTAGACTTAGGCAGCAGCGTTCACACCCCAGTGTCAGAAATATAGGCTTAGGTGACCTTAAAGGTGGAAACTTAGATGCCTACAGGGTTAGGCTGTTGCTGAGCAGGGGTATTGAGGATCTACATTTTGGACTTGGGCTGCCTAAAGTAGCATGTAGATGCCTAAATCCCTTTGTGGACCTAGCCCTCAATGGCTTGCCTAAAGGTCTCACAGGAAGTCTGTGACAGACCAGTAAATTGAACCATGGCCTCTTGAATCCAAGGCTAGTGCCCTCATCATTGAACTATCCTTCCTCCCTGCTGTTGCATATCTAGTTATAGTAATTACCCATACAATATAGGCTCCCAGCTCACCTCACCCTGCACAAAAGGTTGTTTTTCCAGCCCAGGGGAAGATTGACCACTAGTACTCCACACCCCAGGCACTGGGTTTTGGGGTAACCAGATGTGTGTAATCATGAACACATTACCTTTGTTCCTGGCCCACCTCAAGCCCCCTTATACACAAGTCTATTCAGGGCTGGTGTAAAGACCTCCTCCTGGGTGTGAGTGGTGGTAGAGAATACCTGCATAGTCGTTCTGCCTGTGCCATCCCAGTGGAGGGGAAGGGTATAGTTATGCAGCACAGGCCCCCAGCATCACCAGTGAGTGTCACCCTTGGTGAATTAGATGATCTCGATCTCCTATGAAAATATCAATAAAGTTGCAAGAAAAATACAAATGTGGCCATTCAGCCACTCTTGTGATAAGTGTCACACTTTTCCATCATCTTTTTTTATCTGAATTGCCTATTAGAGACAAGTAATTCTACCATGTCGTTATCTAAATGTAATCTTAATTACCATGTGATTATCTGGTAGAAAGATCTCCTGCAAATCACTGTGTTACTGGTGGGACCTCCTTTTTAAAAAAAGAAAACTAAAGAAGTGGAATTACTTCTGAAAATGTAATTTCGTCACTATCATACATACCAACAGCACTGTCTCTGCAGCACTATTGCAGAAGAGCAGGCTGTAGAGCTGTATCCAAATGACTGCCTCTATTTAGGCCTTATTTTGCCCATCCATAGCACATCCAACTGCAGCTATAAAATGGTTAAGTAGCTTAAATGGCACATTTTGTTCTGACATATTACATGGTGGCATTACGTTGTTTCAAAAACACCTTTAAACACTTGTAAAAAAGGATTTGGTTGAGTGTTGCATAGTCATTTTAAGGACAGCAATTCAGACCAAATAGAAAAATACTGTACATGTCATTTGGAGTCTGATCCTGCTTTCTTTTTGTACCCAAACATTTAGTTTGAGATTTTGGTACATAAGATGAGCAGGAGTTAAATTATCTAGGGAGCCTCTGGTATCTAGGATCAGCTCATTGCTGTTTTTTCTTTTAGTTAGATGTATCTGACATATTTCTATATCATATAATCTCCTTTGTGAATATGTTTTCCTTTATCCTATTTATAGATTTGGAAAGAACAAATGGAAATCACAAGCATCCTATCAAAGGCTCCATTCACCAAATATACAAGAAAACATAGATTTGATGTGTTCTGATGTTGATCTATCTCCTCACATATGATTATATCTCCTGCTGTGTCCCAAAGGGCTTTGCAAGCAAAAAGGAACCAAAGTCACTAAAAAGACATGTCATGCTTTAGAATGTTTGTCTAAATTTTTTTCCATTCAATTCAATTCTCTATAGGTTCTTATACTACCCTCCTCACCATAGTGCCTTCTAGTGAAGACACTGTGGTAAGTAGATCTAAGTACGTCGACTTCAGCTACGTTATTCACGTAGCTGAAGTTGCGTCACTTAGATCGATCCCCCTACCCCCACCCCGTAGTGTAGACCTGCCTGAGGATAGGTTCCTTTTGAAAAATCAGGCCCTTCTCAAACATAATTCTAGCACAGACTTAAGTGTTACCTACAGGGGAGAAAGGTAAAATAGCCTTTTCAAACTTGTCTCCCTTCTTATTGCAAGTGAATTAAAGGTGACTTGAAAAAAGGAGAAATAAAAGTTATACCCTGTTTCACTTCTTTATGATGACTAATGGAGGCTGGAAATGGTTTTTCTTTTCTTTTTAAAAAGGAGTACAGAGAGCAATCGAGGGGGGAGAATAGAGGGAATGGAGAAGAGGCAAGATGGTGCAGTAGTTAGGGTGCTAGCCTGCTACTTGGGAGATCCAGGTTTAGTTCCCTACTCAGCCACAGCCTTCCTGAGTAACTTAGGGCACGTCTACACTGGCAGAGTTACAGCTCCGGGAGTTACAGTGCCGCTCAGAGAGCGCTGAAGGGAAACCGCTGTTGTGTATTCACACTGTCAGCTGCCTGCGCAATAGCGTGTTCACACTTGTGGCACTTGCGCTATTCAGAGCGGTGCACTCTGGGCAGCTATCCCACAGAGCATTTCTTCCTCTTCTGCCGCTAAGAGTTGTGGGAAGATGGAGGGAGTGGCGGGACATCCTGGGTTCTGTCCCATTGCCCCATTATGTATTGCTTCGCATCCCAGTAATCCCTGTGCTTATGTCCCCATTTGGCAGCATCTTTCAATGGTTTGTGTACTGCGCGCCCTCTCTTCGGGCTGCAGGAATGGATCCCGAACTGTTAACCAGTATGCTGCTCGCTCTGACCAACACATCACAAAGGCAGTGGAATTATTCCTTAAACTACAAAGGCAAGAGGAGTGCGACATTGATCTCGCCACGCGTAGTAGCTATGACATGAGATTACTTGTGGCATTCACGGAGGTGCTGACCACAGTGGAACGCCGCTTTTGGGCTTGGGAAACAAGCACTGGGATGTGGGCTGCATGGGAGGGTGGGCCCGGAGCTGCTCGGTTTGCAGAGCTAGTATCATCTGGAGGTGTCTGCTTGGTGCTCCATAATGTTTCAGAGCTGCTCTGTGGCTTCATTCTGTCATGCTGCATTCTCCTTTCAGTCCCTATTCTTGCTGTCCAACCACTCCTTCAGTTCCTGCTTCTCGGCCGTGGAGTGCGTCATAACATCACACAGAAATTCCTCCTTAGTTCTTGGTCGCTTTCTAATTCTGAGCAGCCGTTCAGCCGCTGATAACAAAGAGGGAGGCTGGGCTCCCAAGGTCATCTCTGTGAAGTTTAAATGCAACATTTTACAGAAGCAGTATTGTTTGCAACACACAGAACACTGATTCAGTGCTTTAAAACACAGCCACTATTCACACACCTGTCACTCACTGGCTGACCCCAGGCAAGCACACATGAGCCACAAGACCCCCAAAATGGTGAGTAGTTGCAGGGGCAGGGGAAATCACTGTTCCCAGACCCAGCTGTACAGTGGGAACATGGCTCTTGGGGAGAGTCAGCACTGTAAGGAGGGCCAGATAATCATTCCTGTCCCCACACTTTCTTCCTGAGGTGATCATTATGGAAGATATCTTGCTCCTGAGGGTGAGCAGGGAATCAAGGGAGGGTTTTCTTCAAGACTGCAGCTTCCGCCCTGGCCCCAATGCGGCTTGCCTGTGTGCAGCAATGGTCCCTCCGCCCCCATGATGGCACAGTGGTGCGGGAAAGTTACCATTAATGGGGCAAGAAACAAAGCAGCTCTGCCGAGGAACCTGCAGCAGCGGATTGCCCAGTATCTCCATGAGAGTTTTGTGGAGATCTCTGAGGCAGATTCCCGTGAAGTGAGGGAGTCAATCAACAGCCTGTTCCGCCATTCAAGCTAGGCATGCGGTGGGAGACAAGCCTGCTTTCTGCAACCCTCCTTCCCCCAGCAACTCGCTTCAGCAATTCCCAAAATCAGATCCACTTACCAGGGGCCTCCTCGCTTCATCAACATCCAACAGCTGTGACTGGCTAGTCTCCTCCGGGATAGAAAAGAGCTCCTGGCTGCATGCACCTCTGACCTCCGAGTGATCCTCTGCCTCTGGGTTCCCCTCCACCTCCACATCCTCGTCCAAGATTTCTTCCTCCTGGCTCAGTCCACTCTCGACTGGCACACAAGCCACCGAAGTATCCAAAGTGGTCTTCGCAGTGGAGGTGGGGTCGCCGCTGAGTAGCGCGTCCAGCTCTTTATAGAACCGGCAGCTAGTGGGCGCAGCACCGGAGCGGTGGTTTGCCTCCCCAGCCTTGTGATTGGCGTTCCACAGCTCCTTCACTTTGACCCTGCACTGCAATGTGTCCTGCTCATGGCCCCTTTCTGTCATGCATCGTGAAATCTGTCTGTAGGTATCATAATTCCTATGGCTGGAGCGCAGCTGGGACTACACAGCCTCCTCTCCCCAAATGCTGATGAGGTCCAGCAGCTCGGCATTGCTCCAAGCAGGGGATCACCTGGTGCATGGAGCAGGCATGGCCACCTGGAAAGATGCGCTGAGACCACTGCACGCATCATCGAACAAACAGGAAGGAAGGAATGTACGGGGTGGGGATGACAGTTGGTCACCTGAGGGCAGGGCAGCAGAGTTCAAACCAATGAGCAGAGAGGTGAGAACAGGCATTGTGGGACACCTCCCAGAGGCCAATCACGGTGCTGTAATCGCCACGGTGTCTACACTGGCATTGCGGTGCTGTAGCCCCAGCGCAGAAAGCTCTACACCTCTCGTCGGGGTGTTTTTTGATTTTTTTTTTAAAGCTCTACAACTGCGCAATTTCTCCTCACTAAGTGGCTTGGCAGTGTGTACACCTCGGGAGTTACAGCGCAGAAAGCTGCTTTACTGCGCAGAAACTTGTCAGTGTAGCAGAGGTGAAAGTAAGCCGGTACGCTGCAGTATGGCGTACCGGCAAGAGCCGGTGCGCCGTACCGGGGCAGATCGGCTTCCCCTGGCAGCAATTTAAAGGGCCTGGGGCTCCCAGCAACTGGAGCCCCAGGCCCTTTAAAGTGCCGCCAGAGCCCTGCTGCCGGAGCCCTGGGGAAGCGGTGTGGGGCTTGGGCGGCGATTTAAAGGGCCCAGGGCACCTGCCGCAGCTACTGCCCCGGGTCCTTTAAATCATCCCCAGAGCCCTGGGGTAGCGGCGGCGGGGCTCCAGTGGCTATTTAAAGGATCTGGGACTGCGGCAGCCACTACCGCCCCGGCCCTTAAAATAGCTGCTGGAGACCCGCCGCCACCTCTCCAGGGCTCTGGCAGCAGGGCTCCGGGGACGATTTAAAGGGCCCAGGGTGGTAGTGGCAGCCGGAGACCCGGGCCCTTTAAATCACCGCCCGAGCCCCCGGCTGCCGCTGCTACCCCGGGGCCCCGGCAGCGGCTCAGGTGGCGATTTAAAGGCCTCGGGACTCCCACTGCCACTACCCTCCGGGCCCCTTTAAATCACCACCCGAGCCCCGCTACTGGAGCCCTGGGGTAGCGGCGGCGGGGCTCTGGCAGTGATTTAAAGGGCCAGGGGCTCCCGGCTGCCACTACTGCAGTGGAGCCCGGGCCCTTTAAAGCTCCGCCAGAGGCCGGGGCCCCCTCCGATGGTGATTTAAAGGGCCCGGGGCTCCGCTGCGGTAGCAGCAGCTGGAGCCCCGGGCCCTTTAAATCACCCTCGAGGCTCCCAGCTGCCTCTGCAGCTGATAGCTCCGGGGGTGATTTAAAGGGCCCGGGGCTCCCAACTGCTGCTACCACAGCCCCAGCCCCGGGTCCTTTAAATCCGGATTTAAAGTGCCCTGGGATTTAAAGGCCCTGCCTCTTCTGGTTGAGGCCATGCCTCTTCTGGTTGAGGCCCCGCCCCTCCTAAGGACTCCGGAGTACCAGTAAGTCCTTTAAGTTACTTTCACCCCTGCAGTGTAGACAGGGCCTCAGTCTCTTATCTGCAAAATGGGGAGAATCATATTCTAGTGTTGTAAGGCTAAATACATGAAAAAAGTGAGAGACTGGATATTATGGGGACAGGGCTCATACCCATAGTTGTTATGCCTATGTTTACACAGCAAAAAAAAACCTAGGCAGCAAGTCTCTGAGTCCGTGTCAACTGACTCGGGCTTGTACTGCAGACCTAAAAATACTGTAGATACTTGGTCTTGGGATGGAGGCTGGGCTCCAAGACCCTCCCCACTAGCTGAGTTTCAGAGCCCAAACAACTCCTCTGCTATTTTTAGCCCCGCAGTATGAGCCCTATCAGCCCAAATCAGTTGACGCAGGCTCGGAGACTCACTGCATAGGTCTTTTTTTGCTGTGTTGATGTATCCTAAAAGGAGTGGGGGGAGAGAAGTAAAGAAAAGTTGGAGCTGGTAAGAGACAGGTAGGCATAGAAAGAGAGAAAAAATGGAGAGAATTAATGAAAAGAAAAGGGAGGGTAGAAAACCTAGGAGACACAGTAAGTAAAAAAAAAAAAGTATATTGTCATCTAGAAAGTCTGATATAAAAATATTACAATGAAATACACAAAGTAGTTGGCAGGGCACAGGCTCGAGTAGGAGGGGGATGTAGAGATTTGGCTGTGGGTGGGAGATGAACACAGGAACCTAGAATTTTTAGAGAGGAGCGGAGAGGCTCTGGTGGGATATGATGTTTTACATCAACAATGCTGGCATTTGGCAAAGGCTTGACATATTTATATATGTGTGTTGGATGGGAAAATTTGCAAGTTTGACACCTGGTGGCTTTGGCCAGTGTTTGCTGGGTTGTTTTGTTTTTTAACCAAACCTACTTTACCACATGCAAATCACAGGCAAAGATCAGGCTCCTTTCCTTTCCTTTCCTTTCCTTTTGTTTTTAATTCATAAAATCTGTCTCCTGAAATGTCTTAAAATCGTTTAAAATTCAGGACACTGCACCAGGCACTCCAGTTTTTTAAGAAAAGAACTTCTGGGCCCTTCCTTTTTATTTGTCATTACATCAGGACAGTTTCTCCACCCGGGGTAAGTCTAAACAAGGGTATTTATAAGGATAGTTGTTGAGAGCCTCAGGGATGTGCCTCTGACCAGCTCACATGCTCCCCCGCCCCCATAGTTGTGCTTGACTAGCTATGGGCCTACTTGGGGACATGAATTCTTTCTGGATACATTTCTGCTCTTGCTGCAACCTGTTGCCACAAGATAATGCCAAAGCAGGAAATGTCACCTGTAATAACGGTCACCAGAACTGGTGAGCTCCCTCTCTGATTCTAATCTACCTTAACCAATAGCTATATGCTAATAAAGTCATATTTCCTTCCTCCTGTGTAAACATGGACTAAAATTTGGTCCTTGATTTGTGCTTTGGTATATAATCTGCTGTCACCTGTTATTTCCACCAGTTTTTATTAGTCTGTGTTCTGTTCTTCTGTTGAAATGGATAGTTTTATTGGATGCACTTACTCTTGAAAATCAGTAACAACTAACTTGAAAAAAAAAAAGCAGGCAGAGTGAAGGGATGTAACCATGTTCTTGTCTGCAGCTGTAAAGCCTGTTGGCCTATCAGCACTGACAATAACTATTTATAACTTGGGGAACATAACTTCTATAGTTTTGCAAAGATGTTTTACAAGGAAAGGTACTATGATCGCGGTGGATAGCTCTGTCTATCCCGTGTGACTCTGCTGTTCATCATGTATGGTGCAGACATGGGAAACTTTTTAAATTTGTGAGAAAATGTAGTGTTCATAAAAGGAAGGGATGGATAGCATATTAAGCTAAGCATAAGGTGAGAGAGGTGCTTCTTTCTCAGTGCTCTACTAATGCATTTCAATTCTAAGTTGCAATGCCCACGCTATTCCAGTCCTTAACAACTCCTCAATAGAGATATATATGCAATGTTTTAGTGTTTAGGGCACTTAGCATTTAAATGGGAGAAAGTAATTTCACATTGCCATACTATACTGTATTATCAAATGATAGAATTACGTTGACCTTGATCTTGCACTCTTTGTGTGCCCAAAATCCTTTAAAGTCAATGGAAGTTTTGGGTGCACAATAAATGCATAATCCTACTCAATATAGGCAAAATGAAATTCCCGAATCAAGAAAAAAGGAATTTATTCTGACTGTAAATTGGGTTTTTGCAAAGCAGATTTAACAATCAAACTCGATATCTTTCCTGCCTGACATTCAGGTAGGACAATCTGAGATGAGAAAATCATCATGACAGTCATAGGCTCCTTTTATTAGAATGCCCAGATTGGCATCCTTGGAATAAACAACGTAAAATAGATCCACTCTTTTGTATCTGATGCAAAACCAAAGGCAAAATAAATAAGCAAACAAAATAAATAAACATGGAGATTTGTGGGTCCGATTCCTGGGAAGATTTGTGGGTCTGATTTATATAAACACAATTTACAGGTGAGAGTTTCATTTTTTGTCCATAGGGACCATACATTCAGTAGGAACTGGAGGTGAAAGAAACTGAAAACTTTAGAGCAGAGGTGGGCAAACTATGGCCCATGGGCCGTCCTGCCCAGCCCTTGAGCTCCCGGCTGGGGAGGTTAGCCCCTGGCCACTCCCCCGCAGCCACGCTGCCACATGGGTAGCGCTCTGGGCGGCGGGATTGCACGCTTCTGCCGAGCAGCGCAGCAGCATGTCTGGCTCCAGCCGGGTGGCGCGGCTGCCAGACATGCTGCTCTGAGCGGCATGATAAGGGGGCCGGGGCTGGGGGGTTGGATAAGGGGCGGGGGGTCCCAGGGAGCAGTCAGGGGACAGGGATCAGGGGGCAGTTGGATGGGGCAGAGGTTCTTGGGGGCGGTCAGGGGACTGGGGTTTGGATAAGCGTGGGAGTCCTGGGGGGCCTATCAGGGGGCGGGGGTGTGGATAGGGGTCAGAGCAGTCAAGGGACTGGGAGCAGGGGGGGGTTGGATGGGGGATAGGGTCCCGGGGGCGGTTGGGGATGGGGTCCCAGGGGGTGGTGGTTAGGGGACAAGGAGCGGGGGGGTTGGATTGGTTGGGGGTTCTGAAGGGGACAGTCAGGGGGTGGGAAGTGGAAGGGGTTGGATAGGGGGTGGGGGCCAGGCACAGCCTTCCCTACCCAGCCCTACATACAGTTTTGCAACCCCAATGTGGCCCTCGGGCCAAAAAAGTTTCCCCACCCCTGCTTTAGAGCAACTGTATTTAGCCCTTGTGTGCCTCCCAGGATGCCCATTATCTATTATATAGAGAAGCAGTGGGTAGGTGTCTCAATTGGCCATGGCAGATTTTCTGCTGAAGGATCTTTGAGGGAGAGAGAGTAAAGGAAACCTTACACAAGAGGCTTTTTCTTATGTGATTAGATACTAGCGCTGGTCAGACAATGGGTTGGTTGTTTTTCTAGAGAACACATTACTGAAAATGAAAAGAATTTTTTTCTTAATTTTTCACAGATAATTTTTACTTTTTGGAAAAAAAGCAAACCCCCCCAAAATTCATCTGAAAACTGATGTTTTGATCTGGAAATGATGTCACAGTGTCTCATGGGACTTGTAGTTCAGGTGCCTCATGCCCCCATTGCCCTCAATGGACTGGGCTCTGTGGCTAGACTACATCTCCCATGATGCACTATGGTGTCCCAGGTCTCTAGAGCCTCAAACTAGCACCCTAACCACCTTCATCCCCTATCTTGTTCATATAGAGTTTGACAATCTAATGTATATCATAGCCTCACCCAGCAAAGGAAAAACAAGGGCAAAAACTGGAAGGTAAAATGGAAGGAATGAATCACAGGATCATCCTAGGAAAAGGGAGAAGGATGCAGTTACCTTGTCCTTTGAAAAGAACAGCTCGGTTCCCAATCCTCTTGTGCTAGGAGAATGCTCTCCAGAGAGAGGAACAATTAAGCCCAAAGACTTGAGGGAAGACAGACATAACTTTCAGAGGATGGATTTGGGGTTATAATATTTCCTCCATGCTTTTACACCAAAAGCTAGCTAGCTATTAGGACAGGGGTAGGTAACCTATGTCACGTGTGCCAAAGGCGGCATGCAAGCTGATTTTCAGTGGCACTCACACTGCCCGGGTCCTGGCCACCGGTCCAGGGGGCTCTGCGTTTAATTTAACTTTAAATGAAGCTTCTTAAACATTTTAAAAACCTTATTTACTTTACATACAACAATAGTTTAGTTATATAATATAGACTTATAGAAAGAGACCTTCTAAAAATGTTAAAGTATTACTGGCACGCGAAACCTTAAATTAGAGTGAATAAATGAAGACTCGGCACACCACTTCTGAAAGGTTGCCGATCCCTGTATTAGGACCTTCTCACTGCTCACACCATGATGAGAAATTCAAGGAGTATCTTATGAAAAAAACAGTGAAGTGTTCTTTGGTAGTCAGAACAACATAAAACCTATAAAACTTGTATGAGTTAGAAAGCTTAGTTTTTTCCTGTCCTTTGAAAGAAACAGTAATTTGATATTGGAAGGGTAAACAGATAAGGAATTAGACATCTGATGTTCTTGACTATAGCCAGTCAGAGACTGATCTCCCCTCCCTGTCTGGTGGATAATTTTGACTTTTTAGCAAAAAATATCAAAAACCAAAATCTTTTGTGTGATTGGGCATTCTGTTTTCAATTAAAAAATCAAAAATTAACATAGAAAACATGCACTTTTTGCAGAGAAATTCATTCAGTCAAAAATCTAATTTTCTGTTGAAAAACTGTTTCAAAGGAAAATTTACAACCAGCCCTAGACTTGGCAGAGGAAAGAGCAAAAAACCTACTCTGAAGAATGTCTTCCAGTAAGATAGAAAAAGAAATGTTGTTCTTCTACCAAGTTTCTAGGAAAAAGCAGTTGTATTACCTGCCTGAGAAGACCTGTTCTAAAACTTAGGTTGACCTAACTATGTCGCTCAAGGTGTTAACCAAAAAGCGTAAAATAACAGCTTTAACAAAGAGAGGCATTATTTATAATGGCCCCCTTCCCCTGAGGTTCTTCCTCGATTCCGTATATATTCACCGGTGGTGACCCTTTCCCCAACCAATAATACAACAGGAATTCAATTAAGATACAATAACAGAGATTTATTAAAAAAATAACTCGGTAGTTAACTTTTCAATGGCTTAAAGCCAGGACCACAAACTAATAAGGTGGGTTACAAAGAAAGACAAATAATTATGCACATCATCATTTCCTTCACAGGGACACAACGGACCGAGACAACACCAGGAAAATGACTGGATCAGGAATCACCAAGAGCTGATGCCACCGGGGCTCAAAATGGACAGGACAGTGACGAGGACCACAACAACGCAGGAGCGGGATCAAGATCAATATAAGGAGGAGATAGGTACAATCTTTTTTTTTCTTCTTCCAAGATGACACGGAGCAAGCACGGCTGCCACTGGGGTGGACAGCACCTCATCCAGGGTGTACAGTCTTTATATAGTCTGCCGTTGCTAGGTAGATTTCACTAAGTCAGGTGACTTTTCCCCCTCTCACTTTCCCCCCATTATTCAAAAAGAGCGCCAAGTGGGTGACAAGGAAGAGACCCAACATGGAGGGCAAACAACAATAATAGAAAAACAAAATGGTGAAACAAACCCAACAAAGGATGTGAAAAATTCACACCCTGGGAGACAGTTAAGCTGACCTAAGCCCCTGTGTAGGCACTGCTACCTCCCCTTGGGGAGATAAATTTACTACAGCAACAGGAGAGCCATAGCTAAAGCTATGGAAAAACCTCTTCTGTCGTTGTAGGCAGTATGTACGCTACAGCGGCGTAGATCCAGCACGCAGCTGTACCGTTGTAGTGTAGACATATCCTTGGTCTGAGAAGTAAAAGAATGTAAGAAGCTGCTTCTAAAATATTGTACTTTGAAGGGCAAGAACCTGCCATGGGTCCAGAAAGGCTCATTCAGTTATCACAAAACCCCTAGTTTCACAGGGATTTATGGAGTCTGATTACCTGTCTGAAAAAGCCTGAAATAGAAGAGAGATCAAGGATGCTTGCTCAGGAGTTGGCTGCCGTACCTGTTCTTGTGTGCAGCCGTTTACAGCATATGATTTAATTTGTCCGCAACTGTGAGCAATGTAAATCTGGACTTCGTGAATTCCCCCATTGTGTGTTGACAGGTTGAAAGGCTTCTGGCTGCCAGTTACTAGAAATATAGACACCACCCAGGGTTTAGAGCCAGATTTCAATTGCTAGAGAGTATATATGCCCTTTCCTCTACTCCCTTTTCTGACAAAATGTAGTTTACCTGGCTACAGTGTCTGATGGTGGAAAAAAAGATGCAGTAAATCAGAAGTATTGTTTTAGAAAGGAATGGGGGAGGGGGGAGTCCCTCGGCCCTGTGTGATGGAGCTGCCAAAAAGATCAAACAATTATTTCTGGAAACTTTACTAGCTAAATGTGGGCAGAAAGTCATCCTTCTGTGTGATTTAGGAGCAAGTGGAAACACAAATGACAGAGATTTAGTTTAGATTAAGTTTAATCCCTGATGACATTAGTTATGTTTCTTTGGAAGAAAGTGTCCAGTTTTTCAGTTTAATTATATCAGCAATCACAAAGTTGTATTGCAGAATGGTATCACACACAGAGAAACACTGAAAGGTTCCCAGGCTTAGTTCAGTGAGATAATCACCCCACAGTCTGGATGCTTAGCTGAGACATTTTGCATCTACCTTGAACCACTTGAGATTGAAAATGAAGCTTGGAATTTCATGAGAACAGGGTTTCCTGTGAGAGCTCCTGTATTTTGTGCTTCCAGTCAGAATGGAAGTATTGTGGGAACAGCTTTTCTTGCCACATTTCACTACATCCGCTTCCCTTAAACTAAGGCCTGGTCTATACCTAAAACTTAGGTCAACTGAAGTGTGCTGCTTGGGGGAGAGGGGGTGTGAAAAAATCACCCCCCTGAGAGATATAGTTAAGCTGACCTAAGTCCCGGTATAAACACCACTAGGTCAACAGAAGAATTTTTCATCAATTTAGCTATTGCCTCTCCAGCAGGTGGATTAACTACGGTGACAGAAAAGCCCCCACCATTACTGTAGCAAGTGTCTACACTAAGGTGCTACAGAGGCTCACCTGCAGTGCTGTAGCTGTGCCGCTCTAGTATCTGCAGTGTAGACATACCCTAAGAAAAAAATTTTGAACCCTGAAGGAAAGTTTGGTTTGGGTTCCATTTGAGTTTTGAATAAAAGTTTGTAGGAGTTGTGGGGTTCTTATTTTATCTGGACTTGTTCACTCTTGTTCTGGACCTTGTTCACCTTGTTCATTCCTAATAGTAATATATAAGGCACTGAAGAATGAAAATACAGTTTCCATACTGTAGGAGGGGAAAAAATTAGGTAAAAAGTAGATCTGGTTCAAACATTTTCAACCAAATGAAATGTTTTCAAAACATGCTGTTTCATTGAAGTGTTTCACGGAGATGTATTTGTTTTGGCAACATTTTCATAGTGAAGGATATATTGGCACATGGGCTCTCTCGTCACTTCTGATGAGAGAGAGAGAGAGAGAGAGAGAGAGAGAGATCTGAATTGAAAACTTGAGCTTTTTGATTCAAAAATGGACTTTTCAACACTATTCAGTTTCATGAAACTTTTCAAGATGTTTTGTTTTCACTCCAGTGCAGAACGAGAACAAATTTCAAAACCTCAAAAGTTGCCATGGAACACAGTTGTTGTCCTCCAGCCATCTCTAGTAAAAGTGCCAGATATTCTTTTGAGGGGGAAAAGAGGCATTATATGTAGAATTAAAGGGCAGGAAAAGAGCAGCTGCACCAGGGAACAGCTGGTTCTACCTGTGGTGCAAGTGTAGATCTCATCTAAGTGGAATGTATTAGTCCCAGCTAATCCTGCAATCACTTACATGTGTGTTTAATTTTATGCCTGTGACTATACCCATGAGCAGGTCCTCAAAGGCACTAAAGTTCAGCATGTGCACAAGTATTTGGAGGATCGGCCATGGATTGTCAACATTTCTTACCTTTACTTTATTCTGTAAAACAACTAGAACAATTTTGGCTGCTCAAAAATAAATATACATGAAGTGTATAAAATGCACAGTTGTGGAGCTTATTAAGTGTGACTCCTATAAATGCAGGTAGGGAGCTTATAAAAATCCATATCTTCTGTGTTCCACTCTTGGTCCCTAGCACACTCCAGTCTGTGACGGGGTAACGATCCCTGGGCAGGACCAGTGCCATGCAGATAGTACCAAACACTGGTCAATGCTTTTAAGTTAACTTTAACGTGTAAAGTAAGGTATGGGGTGGGCTGTCGTGTGTCAGTTTATAGGCATATATACAGAAATAAGAACTACTTACATAAATAAAATCTCTTAATTTGAAAAGTGAGTGGGTACAGGGACAGTTGTTGATCTTGAAAACTGCTTTGTCTATTTAATTAGCTTAATGCTCATGTTGTTGCACTGTGTATGCTGCTGACCAAGCTGCACAATCTGCTTCTCTGCTGTGCTGCAGCTATACTAAGTCCTATGATGAGATTCTGTAGAAGGCATTAACCTTCCTTGTCTGACCCTGGTCCTTTTATCTGCATTCCCCAGAGGCTTTCATTCATCTCCTCTACCAGCGCAATTACAGGGGGCGGAGGGGAGGTGTAGAGAAAAGAGTGCTTTTTCATTGGCTACTCTGTATATGCTAAGCATATATTTGTATGACATGAAGCATCCTATACAGAAGTGCTTACGATGCAGAAATAGCTGAAAATACTAGGGGGTATATTTTAAAGACAGTGCTCAGAGACTTAGCAGCATGATTCTTACTGACATTAATGGGAGTCATGAACCTAAATCATAGTGCAGTGCTTTCAAAACTGACCCCAGAAGACATTTCCTGACAGAGGGAAAGACAAAATAAGAAATAAAAGTTTATAAAACCAGAGAGCTGAAATAATTGAATAAAAACTGGCGACATTGGTACAAAACTGAATAAGTCGGGCCCTATCAAATTCACAGTCCATTTTGGTCAATTTCAGTCATAAGATTTTTAAAATAATATATTTCATTATTTCAGCTATTTAAATCTGAAATTTCATAGTGTTGTAATTGTAGGGGTCCTGAACCAAAAAGGAGTGGCGGGGGGAGGAGGGTCACAAAGTTATTGTAGGGGGCGTTGTAGTACTGCTATCCTTACTTCTGCGCTGCTGCTGGTGGCGATGCTGCCTTCAGAGCTGGGCAGCTGCAGAGATGCAGCTGCTGGCCAGGAGCCCAGTTCTGAAGGCAGAGCCGCCACCAGCAGCAGCACAGAAGTAAGGATGGCATGGTATGGTATTGCCACCCTTACTTCTGCACTGCTGCTGGTGGGGCACCGCCTTCAGAGCTGGGAGCCCGGCCAACAGCTGCCGCATTCCGGCTGCCCAGCTCTGAAGGCAGCGCAGAAGTACTGCAAGTCCTCTGCAACTCCTTTTTGGGTCAGGACCCCCAATTTGAGAAACGTTGGTCTCCCCTGTGAAATCTGTATAGTATAGGGCAAAAGTACACAAAAGACCAGATTTCACAGGGGAAGATCAGATTTCACGGTCCAGGACGTGCTTTTCATGGCCATGAATTTGGTAAGGCCCTATGTATGAGTTATGAATCTGATAAGCTGGTATGTAATCTGTAAACCTGCAAGAGGAGTGAAGAGATAGTATCTAATCACAGTCTCAACATTTATATGTGTTCACTCTGTGGTAAACATTATGGGCTTGACCTCATTTCTGTTTACTAGCTCTAGATGTCTTAAAACAGTGAACATTGACTGACAGCCTACAGAAGCTGTCTGAACTGCAAGACACTCATCCCCCCAGTAGGTGGCTTGGCATAGCAAAATTTGCCTGGTCTTCTGGGATCCTGGGGCTTAATATAGTCAGCAGAATGTACAAGGGAGTTCATTCATGGGCTATTGAAATATTAAACCTCAGCTGCATTTTAAGGAATGAGGCTAACAGCTGAGTTTCTTCAGCAACCCCAAAACTGCACCAATGTTCCATTACTGTATAGTGTGGAAATGACAGTATTTTTGTCTGTATTCTTTTTACGATTTGTTGGAGTCAGCGGAGCTATGCCAGTCTGCATCAGCTGAGGATCTGGCCCATAAAGTCAAGTACATGGCAGAAAAATAATTTGGCCTCTGTTTGGGATCTGGCAAATGAGAAAATGGAAAATAAATGGACTCAGTGTCAAAGAGGGCTGCAGCATGCGTGGCATGCAGGGCAATGAAATGGAAGGCATAACACACACCTACTGTGTGAGATAACACAAGCTAACACTTGCATGGCAGCTAGGAGAGTGTTTAGTGTGAGATCACAGGAAAAATTTCCAAAATTGCCTAAGCGACAGGGGACTAGGATTGGAATCCATAAAGCTATTTAGGCATCTAAACCCATCTTTAGGTGCCTAAGTCCCCCACTGTGATCCACAAAGCTCTCGGCAAACCCCGTAGGTGCCTAAATTCACTTGGCACCTAAATTTTCCCAAGGAAAAATTCCCTAGGTGTCTAAGTTTCTGCCTCTGGTCATGTGCACGACTGCCTCCCTCTCGACATCTGTATACCTATATCTTGCCTATGCCCCAGAGTGACTCACAAACAAAAGGAAGACAGGTGTTCGGCTGCCTAACTCACCCAAGGGACCTGATCTGGTGGGTGCACTTAGAGGACACCTACAGGATCAGACCCCATTCAAAATCTGGCTGGAAGAGGTGCCGGGATGCCCATCTTATAACTTCTAGCCTAGTGGTTAGAGCACTCACCTGGAATGTGGGACCAGGTTCAATTCCCTCCTCCCTGGCATCAGGGAAGGGGTCGGGAGATTGAAGCTAGGGTCTGCCACCTCTCAGGGGAGTGCTCTAAGCACTGAGCTGTGGGATGGTCTGATGTGGGGCTCCATCAGTATTGCCTGTTGAAGCAGTTCTACTGTGGATAAATAAAGAGTGATTGGAACAGGGGGACTGGTCCCAGAGTCTCCTGTCCCACAGCTGGGTGCCCTAAGCACTGGACTACAGAGTCATTCTTTCTCTCCGATCCAATGACTCTTTCTTTCTTTATCTACAGTGGAACGGCTTCAGCAGGAGAGATACCTATAGGATCAGGCCCCACTGGTGAGACAGGTGTTCCCCTGCCTAGTTTGAGAATCCTGCTTCGGGGCCTCTGGGGGTATGTCTACACAGCCCCTGGCAGTGAGCTTCCCAGCCTGGATGGACAGACAAGGGCTAGTGCTCTAAAAATAGCTGTGTGGCCAGCGCTTTGAAGTTGCTGCTTGGGGTGGAGCACAGGCTCCGAAGCCCACCCCCTCCATAGGTTTCAGAGCCTGAGCGGCAACTTCAAAGTACTGGCTACACACATAGGTGCTGGAACTAGGGATGCAGGGGGTGCTGCAACAGCCCCTAACTTGAAGTGGTTTCCATTATATCCAGGGTTTACAGTTTGGTTCAATGGCTCTCAGCACCCCCGCTATAAAAATTGTTCCAGCACCCCTGGCTATATAGCTATTTTTAGAGCATTAGCCCCAGTCTGTCCACTCGGGCTGGGTGGCTGGCTGCCGTAGGCTGTGCAGATGTACTGGGGCTTTGGCTTGAGCTAGGGCTGTGAGTTGTTCGATAGCTGTGAGGCAGGGCTTGTGGGGCTTTGCAAATGCTGACTGGTGAAAACGTAGGTGCCTGGGGGTTAGGTGACAGCTGAGTGGCAGTTTGAAAATGTCAGTGGTGCCTAAACGGTGGATTTAGGTGCCTAAATACCTTTAAGGAACTGGGCCTAAGTCCCTTTGAAAATGGGTCACTTAGGTGCTTTCGAAAAAGTTACCCCACAGCTTTGGGGATGCAGAATCTGCTGGTATATTAGCACAGACTAACACAGGCAGTTTTGGGGATTTGTTTGTTTTAAACCAATCCTAAATATCAGTTTGCTTTAATAACATATAACTTAAGAACAAACCACACCTATTGGCAAAATCCAGGCAGCAAAATTCTAGCATTCAAAATTGTGTGAAGTTATCAACAACAAAAAAGATATAAAGCAAGGGAAAGAAAATTGTTCTTTGGGAAAGGCAGAAAAAATAACAGAGAGCTCATACAGAGAGCAAACATTTGTGACACTAGCTTGCAAGTGAAGATCATGACCAACTGTATAAAATAAGAGACAAACAGAAAGCACACTTTAAAATAAAAGAGAATTGAAAGCGTCCCAAAGCTGAGTATTCTGGCTTCCAGCCAAGCCAGCCTATGCAACAGTTCAGCTCTCTAGAGCAAGAGCAATCCCTGATATCAGCTTTGCACTGTGGATGGGACCGCATGTTTCGAAGAAGTGAAAGTATCTGTTACAGCAGAAAACAGACAGAGTCTGGGCTTTCAATGGAACAAGCCAGGCAACTGAATCCGCCTGAGTGACATGCTTTTACTTCATGCTGCATGCCAAACAGTTCTCCCACTTTCTTTCTGAACTCTTGGAGATAGTAACTCATTTGGTAGGGATTCTAGCACAGGGCTTACCCAAGCTTTGGCCTTTGTGCAATAAGTGGTATTTTTGGACAATATTGTCCGCCCTTTAAGAATAATCTTTCATATGAGCTGTGGGGGCTGTCAGTAAAAATAAAAATGCACATTAGTCTAAGTTTATGGACATGATCCTTATAATTATGGGTAACAAAATTACTGTGGATCCTGTTCTATGACACAGCCAGAATCAGCAGAGAGTCCTGTGGCACCTTTAAGACTAACAGATGTATTGGAGCATAAGCTTTCGTGGGTGAATACCCACTTCGTCGGATGCATGCAGTACCCAGTGGGAAGTGGGCAAGATGACATGCATCCGACGAAGTGGGTATTCACCCACGAAAACTTATGCTCCAATACATCTGTTAGTCTTAAAGGTGCCACAGGATTCTCTGTTGCTTTTTACAGATCCCGACTAACACGGCTACCCCTCTGATACTTGACAGCCAGAATCAGGGCATTGGTGCCCTAGACAGACCGGATTTGACTCTTCTTTCCACATAGTGACTTCCTGTTCCCTTCTCCTTAGCTGTGTGGCCACAAATCTGAACCATTTCTTCCTCTAGAAGGTTGTCCCTGTTTCTGCTTTTGTCATCTGTGACAGGTGCTTTCAGTCTCCTAACAGCACCACTGAATTACTTGTAGCAGCTACAGTGGTGTTTCAGAGAGAAGCTCTACAGCAACCAATGCAAAAGGTCTTGGGAGTATATCTAGGACCTAAGGCATTTACTTGACTAAGCAGAATCAGAGAGACCTTCCTGAAGGGGGCTGGCTTGGAATCTCTATCTAAGCCAGAGAAGAACAAGTCTGCATGGTCTATTGGTGAATGGCCCTAGTTGTCTCAGCTTTCTTCCAGTATTGCTCTCATAGGTTATACCCTGAGTGGTCACCTACTTATATGTACATTTGTCTGTTGAATGGTTTAAGTTTAAATCTTATAAAAGCAACACTACCCAGCCAATAGGTGACACTCAGGAAAAAACAACAACTCTTTTCTAGGTGGCCAAAGTACCAAAAAATGATTCCAAATACACAGAGCACTGCTAGCCAGGGCCTATCTTGTGAGATACTGAGCACTTCCCGCTGGGTACTGAATGCGATTATCAGTGTGCTCAGTAGGAGGGAAGAGTGCTCAGCAGGGCCGGCTCCAGGCACCAGCTGACCAAGCACATGCTTGGGGCGGCATCTTGTAAGAGGCGGCCAATCTTGGGGTGGTGGGGTGGTGCTCTGGGTTTTTGTTTGTTTGTTTGTTTTGTTTCGGCGGGGCGGCACTCAGGGTTTTTTTTGTTTGTTTGGTTGGTTGTTTTTTTGGCGGGGCGGGTTGGCGCTCGGGTGGGGGATTGTTTTTGTTTCGGCTGGGCGGCGCTCGGTGGGGGTTGTTACGTGGGGCGGCACTCGGGTTTTGTTTTGTTTTCGTGGGGCGGCGCTCGGGGGGGGTTGTTACGCGGGGCAGCGCTCGGGTTTTGTTTTGTTTTGGTGGGGCGGCGCTCGGGGTTTTTTGGGTTTTTTTTTGGTTTGTTGGGGCGGCGCTCAGGTTTTTTTTTGTTTTTGTTTCGGCGGGGTGGCACTCGGGGGGGGTTGTTACGGTGGGGCAGTGCCCTTTTTTTGTTTTGCTTGGGGCGGCAAAAAAGTTAGAGTCGGCCCTGGTGCTCAGCACTTTGCAGCATCAAGCTCTTTGTTGCTTTTTAGCAGTAAAAATACCCCATATACTTCTCAAATGGATCAATGACAAGGTATTTACACAACAACAGACACCAATGGAACACAAGACCTTAAGTCTTTAGAATTAAATATATTGCTCAGTTTTATTTTATGGTGATAAGACACCTGCATAGTGAGGCAGATTAGCTGGGAAAATCAGTAGAGGCTAAATGAAATGGAAAAAATCTAGATCTCTAGACTTTTCTGCTTCTAGCACAAGCTGTGGTGTTTCACTTTTCCAGTTTATGAAGACACCCACTGAAAAATTGCATCTGGTGATCTCATATATATAATGTAGAGTGGTTATTTATTCTATTGAGCAAGAGTTAGGGGTCTTAGGCCTGGTCTGCATGAAAAAATTTAAATGGCTTAACTATGTCACTCAGGGTGTGTGTGAAAAATCCACACCCTTGAGGAGTGTATTTAAGCCAATCTAATCCCCAGTGCAGACAACGCTAGGTCAATGGCAGAATTCTTCTGTCGACCTAGCCACCGCCTCTCAGGGAAATGGATTACCTATGCTGACGGAAGAACCGCTCCCCTCAGTGTAGGAATTACCTGCAGAGCTACCGTGGTAGCTGTGCCGCTGTAGCATTTCAAGTGTGGACAAGCCCTTAGAAGGTGGTTTTCAAAACAAACACTCTTTCATTAAGCACAAGCAGTAAGTCCCTTTGCTTTCTAGTGATGAAGAATCTGATTTTGCCTGGGGTTGAGTAACCTCATCTCTCCCTTAACTTAATCTATGACAATTGAGAGATTTAAAGCCTCACAGAAAGTGCATTTTACCTTCAAGGGATGAAATTCTGGCTCCACTGAAGTCAATGGAAGATTTGCCATCAACAGGGGCAGGATTTCATCCTAGGTTTTTAAATTAGTCCTGTAAATTCTCTGGCTTTGGGATAGCATTAGCATTTACTGCTCTGGTGCAAAACCACAGATCCTTTTTTTGGAGCTCAGTGTATTGTATGGGATGTGTATGGCACTTTTTGTCCAGAATCCCCTAGAAAATATAATCTCTGAAAAGGGTGAATCCATCTTTCATTCACAATGCTCTCCAAAGCACTGAACACTCCGGATGAGTTTGCCATAACTTAGACATCTGTCACACTGCTTTGCTGTGTGTTGCAGATAGATTTGTTAGTTTTAGTATTGAACATGTTTATTTTAGTACATATAAACATAACCACTGCCAAAAATCTACCACATAGACTCATCTATCCTGTCCCCCCAAAGTACTGCTTATAATAGGATTGAATTAGTGGATTTCTAATAGCATCTTTGTTTATTTAATACAACTAAATATCAATTAGAGATCACTAATAATTAGACATACGGAGTGGATATAACAGATGGGCCTTGTCCATGGTTTATTACAGTAAAAACACTATGGGATTCTATTTTTAAAATAGTATCACTCTAATACTGTTGCTCCATGCAAATCATACTGAAGTTCATAATGTAGTAGTCATAAATTCTGCTTCCTGATAAATTTGCAGTTTGCACAAAACATGCTGTTTAAATTGCATAAGTGTTCCATTATTATGTCCTGTTACCTCAGGATTATGACTAACAATTATGGTTAATCTTGTCCTAAATGGTATTGTTGCATAAATCTGATTATGATAATTTGGTTAAAATGCAAAAATATCCAAAGCAGACTTACAAATAAGCAATTTGCACATGTGATCATGGTAATTTGGTGTGTAAATTAGGCAAGCAATTTTACATTAATTTTCAACATGACCTTGGGCTTTTAATGTTATGAAACTCAGGCTGTACATGTCAGCTATTTAATATATACCTCTGGTGAAAACAATGAGGGATTTATTTTCCAAAACATGAAATCGTGATGCTGCATGCATTGCTACCTTTGATATGCTCAGTATGTGATTTTTAACTATGCTGTACATGGAAGATCCTTTTATCTTCACCATCAAAAGAACTTTGATTTAGATTTCTGGCACTATACTGATTGTACTGGATATTTTACAACCATTCTGAAACTTCCACTTTGTCCAAAGGAATATGAACAAAATAGCAAGGAACTACAGATATAGATATACATACAGATGTATAGAGAGATATAGAGAGAGGTAGTTATATGTAGATAGATAGATAGATAGATATAGTTATATGTAGATATATATAGTTTTATATATAGATAGATATAATATATTAATGTTGGTGTTTTTATTGTATGTTTGAATGGGGTTTGGATCCTTGTTTGGTTTTGTTTCTTCTGCACTCTCCCCTGGTTTACTCTCCATCATGTGGTCTTTTACATTTGTCAATGCCTAAAGAAAATGAGGCATAGTGGTATGCAGAGCCATCCCTTGGGTAGGGTGAATCGGGGCGACTGCTCCGGGCCCCGCACTTTGGGGGGCCCTGCGGGCCGGTGCAATTGGCCAGTGCAGTCGGTCCTGGAAGAGACTAATCCGTCACTTCCGCCCTTGGCCCCGCACCGTCCATGGACGGCCCTGGTGTTATGATATAATTATGACAGACACCTCTTCCTATTTAAAGAAAATAGACAACACCATCTCCTAAAAGGGTTTCAGCTATCTCCCTTCCCTATCACACAGAAGAAAAGGTAGGAGAAAATCCTGCTGAGGAATATCACCGAGAGAATTTTGGAAAGGGAGTGTTACCCTAAGAGCCCCTCAGTGCCACTGGCAGAGGGCCCAATGTTTTGTAACTCCTGTCAGGCCTGACACGCTCACTACACCTAACCCATTGCTGTCATAGTGTTTATCTGTAAAGAGTGTTGTATGAATTATCAAATGAAAGCTGGTGACACCCTGGTAATTAATATAATTGTGTGTGTGTGTAGGAACGGATGGTGTGTGTGCTGGAAATACCTTCCTAAAATATGTTTTGGGGCAGAGTTGATAAAAAAAAAAAAGTTTGTCTTAGAGAAAAGAATGTTGATTTGACTCTTTGCCTATGTCTCCAATGTAAATTGAGCATGGCAGTGCCAGAGATAATGGACAGTTCATTTGTATCTGAGGTAAACACCAGTTATCAGGAGGATGAGGAAACAGCATGGTGTCAGCACCCCGGAGACAAAGAGGGTGAACTCCCCGGGAATATAAGAATATAAGTTATCCATCACTGAGGGAACAAAGAGGTCAGCGCTCTTTGCATTCCATGACCAGTGGATCCCTAACCCCAGAGGGCGCTAGGCATAAGCAGACTAAACAATTGATTAGGGCCCCAAGCAGCTCAAGGGGGTCCTTTATTAATTATTAATATGTGTTGTGTGCCCAATGGACTAGTACTGGAACTGCCCAACCTCTTGGGGCTGGTGACTCAAAGAAGTGGCTGTAGGTGAGAAAACTGCCTTAGACAAGGATTGTAACCTGTTGAGTTAAGTTTTGGTCACTAGGAAGTGTGATTATACACCTCTACCCCGATATAACGCGACCCGATATACACCTCTACCTCAATATAACGCGACCCGATATAACACGAATTTGGATATAACGCGGTAAAGCAGTGCTCCGGGGGGGTGGGGCTGCGCACTCCGGTGGATCAAAGCAAGTTCGATATAATGCGGTTTCACCTATAACGCGGTAAGATTTTTTGGCTCCCGTTATAGGACAGCGTTATATCGGGGTAGAGGTGTATTTTTGTTTTATTTGTAATCATTTTCGGTTTCTAGTATCTCTGCTTAGTATCACTTAAGTCTCTGTTTTGTTATACATTCACCTCAGTGCTGTTATATTAGAATGAGGTGGGAATCCTCAGTTGAACCAACAGGCTCGTGTTTTTGGAGACAGTGGGCTTGGTATCTCTGGGCATCCAGAACAGGGGCTGGATGCTGAGAGTTCAGGAACTGACGTACACCAAGGATCAACCTGCAAGGCAAAGTTCGGACTGACAGAATCCTGAGGAGTTTGTTTGGCTGGCTAACCAACGAGGGGGGCAGGGAGCTGTCACGCAGGCTAGCACCAACAAATTTCTCTTTTGCTAAGGCAGAAAGGTGACAGAGTGACTTACAGTTCTGAATGCCCCAAGAAAGCATCACAGGGAGCATGTCAGAGAACATAAAACAAGCCCAGAGGAGCACTGATGTTGAAGGATTTTAGCTAAAATTAGAAGAGTTTGGGTGAAAAGCCATTTAATCTAAGATGACAAACGTAACCCATTTGAATTGCAATCATGCACTCTGTTTCATATTTACAGCACAAATCCTTGCCCTTTTCATTTATTTGGATCAGTGGCACACAATCTGTAATATCTGGAGAGCCCGTTTGTCATCTAATATAGTCTCAGACAGTTCAGAAAGAATTAAATGTACATGAAATACAAGTATTGGACCAGATCCTTAGCGTCGCTATATACAGTCCCTTTGCAAATCTCTGGCAGCACAAAGGGCCATAATACAGCTTAATTGTCCTCCTGAGGAGCCCTCTTATGTAGGAAGATTCCTAGGTGGCAAAGAGCCAGTGTAACAGTTCTTGGCACAGAAGGCTTATCTGGCGAAAAATGGGTGAATTCTGAGCACTACTGCACTCCAGTGATTTCTAACTGTTGGAACAGCCCACTGGGATAGATACAACTTAGAGCAGACCTGAGGCTGCACTACGTTGCTCTGGGAGCTGAACTGGCCTCTAGACAGCTCCAGGATTGGGAGAACCCACAGTACCAAAGACACCTTTGCTCCTTCTCTCTGGTCCTTTGCTGAGCATAGCCTGGCTAGAAAAGAGGATTCAGCCCAGTGTATGTAACTACTTAGCTGCAGAAATGATGGTTAATAATATTATTAATATTACCCTCTAATAAAGCAAACATCAAAGCATCAAAAACATCCAGGTGAGATCCATGGTAAAGAGCTGCTGAGTTGTTTGGGAAGGATGTACAGTAACCTTCACTCAAGTTTCCGAGTATGGAACAGAGAGACCAACTACACAGAGTCTGTCAGTCACCTGAACTAGCTGGGGGTTCCTGGAAGGCTCCCTGCCATGCCGCCACAAACATGTGAGCTCTGATTGTGAATGGGGCATTTTTTTATCTTAAGACCCAGTCTTCAGTCCCTGCCCCATAGTGTTATTTCAGGAAGCAAAGACAGGGAAACTGTTAGCCATGGACACTCTCTTTGGTGGCAGTTTATTTGATGTCCACCTGTTTCTCAGGTGGGGAGAAACCTGCCTTCCTTGTGACAATAATGAGGCATTGCCTGAGCTGATTTAATCTACAGTGGCTTGATTGCCATATATGGAAGTTGGGCCGGAGTCGTGGACAGCCCCTTTGGAGGGGGTTGGGTTAGGTTGCCACATAGAAGTGCTGTTGTGAAGCTGCTGAGGGCTCTTTGGAGAAGCTTGGGGCTCTGGTATCAGAGGGGTAGCCGTGTTAGTCTGAATCTGTAAAAAGTAACAGAGGGTCCTGTGGCACCTTTTAAGACTAACAGAAGTATTGGGAGCATAAGCTTTCATGGGTAAGAACCTCACTTCTTCTTGAAGAAGTGAGGTTCTTACCCACGAAAGCTTATGCTCCCAATACTTGGGGCTCTGTGTCAGGAACAGTGCTAGAACCAGGATTGGGCTCCATTTGTATGATTTTATGTGCAAGGGTTTAGATACCATGCTCTGGTCTTTTACAAGGACAGAAGAGAGGTGCTGGCATTAAATTAACTGGCAAATATATAGAATTGCCAGGGCTACCTACAGGAGTTAAAATGTGGAATTAAATATAATTCTTAGGAGCAGGGCCGGTGCAAGGATGTTTCGCGCCCTAGGCTAAACTTCCACCTTGCGCCCTACCCGAGCCCTGTAGCAGCTCCCCCCCCAACCCCCCGCGGCAGCTCCTCCCCCCTGCCCCCCGCCCTGAGGCAGGGCCGCCCAGAGGATTCAGGGGGCCTGGGGTCTTCGGCGGCAGGGGGCCCCCACCGCCGAATTGCCACTGAAGACCCGGCACTTCAGCGGCGAGTCCCGGAGTGGAAGGACTCCCCGCCGCCGAACTGCCGCCAAAGACCCGGAGCGGAAAAAGCTCCGGGGGCTCGGGCCCCGCAAGAGTTTTCCGGGGCCCCCGGAGCGAGTGAAGGACCCTGCTCCAGGGGCCCCGAAAAACTCTCATGGGGGCCCCTGTGGGGCCCGGGGCAAATTGCCCCAACCTCTGGGCGGCCCTGTCCTAAGGTGCCCCCCCGCGGCAGCCCCCCCCCCCCGCGGCCCGGGGAGCCGTGCGGCAGCTCCCCACCCCAGCTCACCTCTGCTCTGCCCCCTCCCTGAGCACGCCGTTGTTGCTCCACTTCTCCCGCCTCCCAGGTTGCAGCACCAATCAGCTGTTTGGAGCCGCAAGCCTGGGAGGGAGAGAAGCAGAGTGGGTGACGTGCTCAGGGGAGGAGGCGGAGCAGAGGTGAGCTGGGGCAGGGAGTTTCCCTGTGTGCCCCCCACCCTTACTTGCTGCAGGCGGCCCTCCCCGCGGCTCCCTGCCCCAGCTCCCTCCGCCGAAATGCTGACGACGACCGGGGCGGCCGAAGATCCGGCCGCCGCGGTCGCCGCCAAAGAAAATGCCGCCCCCCAAATGCTAGTGCTCTAGGCGACCGCTTAGGTCGCCTAATAGGTTGCACCGACCCTGCTTATGAGCCTAGTTTGTATGTTGCCATTTGGGGTATAATGGAAAAATGAATGGGTCCTGTTTTTCTGTTGGAATTATATAGAGTGAAAATTTTGGCGCTATAATTTTATTATTAGGTGATTAAAAGTACGCGTAAACATTCAGTAGAAAGGTTAGGAAGTTTCCAGTGCATTCTCTAGTTCATATCCAAACATACCAGCATGCTAAATTTTATGAAAATCCAACTTCATTTTACTGCGGGGCATATTGTCCTCTCCCTTGTTACACTTGTGGGAGAGTCACTGGAGATCTAGGAAACTTAGGGCAGTTCAGATCATGGAGTCTGCCTCAAATCATCCCCTTCTGGGCTCCAGGAGGATGGGCACCCCCGGACTCACAGAGGGGATGTCCCTCCATGCTGCTGTTCTAGCCTCACAGTTCTCCTAGCAACATAGCACAGGAGGTGTGCTGTCATTGGCAGAGTTCCCCTGTGGCTGTGTAGTAGTAGCTACAGAGGAGACTCTGAGAATTAATTCTGTGTCAAGCAGTATTAACTGTAGCTCAGATTTCCAGCTGGAAATCCTTAGGGTCAGCCGAGGACGATGCTGAGGAGAGCAATGAGTCCTCTGCTCCGCTCCCTCCCACCACAGCCTCCACCCCCAGAGAGCCCAGGCCTGCGGAACTACCTCAGAGGTGCTTCTCTTATGTCCCAGGAAAGGGAAGGGGGAATAATGCCCTGGGGGCAGCAGTTACCTCATTTCTTTCCCCATACTAGGGAACTGTCAGGTTTTCAATCCCTCCACCCACCGAGACAGAGGGAACAATCTGGCTCTGAGGTTTTTATTACTTCTACCAAAAAATGGGAATTTTTTTCTACATTAAAGTCTGAAAGCTTTTTTTTTTCATTATTGCACCGACTTATTGCCCATGATGCTGGAGGCAGCCAATCTGTGCAGAAACTCAAAAGTACAAAGTTTGACGCGTGATATTTTTAGACTAATAATATCACAGGTCCCCCATATAGTTTGTCCTGTATTGAGGAATAGATGCCCTAATGTTCTGCTAGTTCACCTTAGATTCCCTACCAGGACTCTCAAACGGAGACAAGATACTGCTGTTAATAAAGGCACTTTTTGAGGACTATTGTTTCAGAACTAGTGCTATAGACAAGGAATTCTCCTGCAGAATTTGGGCTCCTAATGCTGCAGAATTGTCAGAGCCCTGTTCTAGACCCTTGTGACAAGACTCTTGCAATATCAAAAGCAAAAGAGAGGTTTTTCTGTAGTTGATGACATAAGATATTTCATGGCCACCTGATGACCTTGTTTACAAGTGCGTTACTCCCAGAAGTGATTGGCAGCTTATGCTCAATCTGGTGTTTCCAGCAGCTGCCGCTAATGATTAATCTAAACAGCCAGCTAAATCTCAGGCTGTTCCTAAAGTCTGGGAAACAACAACAATCTAAATACATTAATATTAACCCCCTGTCACCAGGGTTTGGAATTTTCCAGTACTGAGTGCTGCTTTCATCAAAACATCACTCAATTTATTATATACAACTGAAACTTGATATAAATTACATTCTGATTCTGTTACTAAAGTTGCTGTTCCACTGATTGGAAATGGAACTGAACTAGGCAATAACCAATAACAAACATTTTTCAATGTCAGGAAAATATTCAGGCAATTTTAATTTAACATGGGGAGCATCCTCTTCTACCAAAAGATTTCTGATGCCATGTTGAGATGGTAGATACTCTCCAAGATGAATTCATCTGTCGTTTTTTGAGGTAATGGGCTAAACTCTCTGAAGTCAGTGGAGTTTTGCCAGCAATAGACTTGCATCAGCAGAGAATTTGATCTGATATTTACAAGAGTGTTTCCCTTTACAAGATCATGCTTTCCTCTCTCACAGTTGGTGAATTTCAGTAACTTGCTCCTTCTGTTAGGATAAGATGGGCAAATTGTTTTAAATCAACTGTGCCTTTGCCTTTGGGGTAAAATTCACAAGGACCTCAAAATAGGGCTAAAGTGAGACTTAAGTGCCGCATAGCCCTTGTGCGGGCCCTCTGCGTAAAGGTTAGTTCCATCTTTTAGGAGAGGGATCAGAAAAAAATTGAAATAATCATCATAATTCTGGTTTGAAAAGCAAACCTACTGTAAAACTGTCTTTTTGAATAGCTCTGAGACATCTTGTTATGTATGCCCTGACATTTAAAAAATCCTATGTAGAAGAGGTTTGACATTTCCTCCTAAAGCAAAAATATTTTACATACCAATCCAAAATATTCTCACTAGTGCCAGCATTTATAGAAAAGGTGCACCATTTTTACTGATGATACAAAAAGAAGCTCTTATTCATTAATTTTTTGTTACTGGCTGGAAATGGATATGTAAACTGGCCTGACAATGTCCAGGTATTCTTTTTCAGGAGCAGAGAGTTTTAATCTGCCTAAGCATTATTCAGTTCACTTTTCGTCTGAGGAAAAGGTTTTTAGCTTTCATTCCTTATCTTAAATTCATGGAGGAATCACACTGTAAATGTCAGATTGTTAATAACAAGACTACATATTTATTCTCCGATCATGAGCAGCTGGTCTTACTACATGGGAATTGGAAATCTGAAAAAACTGTGATTCTTCGTCAGCGGAATTGAAAGTGGAGTGGATAGTGGAGTTTTCCATGTATATATCATAATATTTTATATTCATTGATTTTAACATTGGTTCAATGTTATCTTACTGGTTTCGACACTTATAGATAGACCATTGGTAAAGAAATATTATTTATGATGTTCAATGGGAATGTATTAGACATTTTAGCAGATTTCTCTCCTGTTCAGTAATTTAGAGGGTTTGTGTTTGAGACACATAGGGGTTCCTTTGAGCTAGAACCTCAGCTGGTGTAAATCAGCATATCTTCACTTTACCCCAGCTGGAAATCTGGCCCTTTGTCTCTTGGGGTATGACTACATTGCAGTCGGGAGGTGTGATTGCACCACATGTAGGCATACCCACGCTAGATTTGATTGAGCCGGGGGGGGGAAGTGGGGTTCACAGGGGTCGAGGCGGTCAGAGAGCGGGGAACAGGGGGGTTAAATGGGGGCAGGGGTCCCGGGGCACCCGTCAGGAATGAGAGGAAGGGTTAGATGGGGTGGCGGGGGGCAGTCGGGCCAGGGGTTCTGGAGGTAGTCAGCGGACAGGGAGAAGGGATGGTTGGATGGGGCAGGGGTACTGGGGGGGCAGTCAGGAAGGAGAGGGGGGTTGGATGGGCCGGCGGGGGGCAGTCAGGGGCAGGGGTTCCTGGGCCAGTCAGGGGACAGAGAAAAGGGGTGATTGGATGGGGCAGGGGCCCCGGGGGGCCATCAGGAATGAGAGGAGGGGTTGGATGGGGCAGCAGGGGGCAGTCAGGGGTGGGGTTTCCAGGGGCTGTCGGGGACAGGGAGCGGGGGGTGGTGTGGATGGGGCAGGGGTCCCGGGGGGGTCATCTGGGAATGGGGGGGGGTTGGATGGGGCAGGAGTCCTGGGGGGGGGCGGATAGGGAGTGGGGACCAGGCCACGACCCCCTCCCCTAACCGACCCTGCATACAATTTCTGAAACCCGATGCAGCCCTCAGGCCAAAACGTTTGCTCGCCCCTGGTCTAACTCATCGCCATATTTGGGGTCAGGAAGGAATTTTCCCTCAGGTCAGATTGGCAGAGACCCTGGGGTATTTTCGCTTCCTCTGCAGCATGGGACATGGGTCACTTGCAGGTTTAAACTAGAGTAAAGGGTGGATTCTCTGTAACTTGAAGTCTATAAATCATGATTTGAGGACTTCAGTAACTCAGCCAGAGGTTAGGGGTCTATTACAGGAGTGTGTGGGAAAGGTGCTGTGGCCTGCAATGTGCAGATCAGCCTAGATAATCAAGGTGTCCCTTCTGGACCTAAAGTGTATGAGTCTATGCTGCAGGTGCTGTGGTAACAGCAATGTCATCTAATCAGCCTGGGTGGGTACTGGGACATTTTAAAAATAAACATTAGCGAGTGGCCTGAATCAGAACCTCATATCCGAACACTCCCAAACTGTGTGGCAAAGTCCACATATTTGATGGCCTTAGTCCCATGTCTAATACACATATAGTTGCATCTTAGGTTCCATTTAGCATCTGATCTGCTCACTGACTTGAATTAAAATGTCTGTTATTAGAGTACCATAAACAACTTAAACTAAAACTTCCTATATGACGCACTTGCATATTATATCAATTTCATTTCCCCATTAAAATAATTTTCTGGATAAGGATATAAAGAACCAGGACACTTCAGAGAGATTTACAGGGCCCCTAGGATTTTTTTTTAATTTCATATCCAGAACTCCAACTAGTAAACTGGCATACCAGCCTGGATTTCTCTTTGGATAATTTGCAATTGCTTGAATAAATACTAATAAAGAGCTCATACATTTATTGCCACTAGAATGCATTAAATTAGCATGTCTAATGTCTACTGAAATTTGTTTTTCATTAACATAAAATGATCAGAACTCTATTGGGCCCCTAGTCAGAAGGTACTTGTAAATTAAATGAAGAGCTGTCCCCAACTTTCTGTTTGGAATTTGACTGAGTGCCATTAATAAGATTACACATAGCTGCAAATGTAGCCAAATGTCTCTATTAATGTATTTAATTATATTTATGATTCTTACACATAAACCATAAATTATTTTTATCTTCCTGCATCAGCCAATATGAGATTAGCTTTTTAAACTCTCCTGACTATCACACCAGGGAATTAAACCAGTTATGTCATCTACAAAGAATGCAACATTATTCTGACTACATTCAAAAGAAGCAGATGCCAGAACACAGTTTAGCAGCTATTATTTTTTTGTAGTAAGCAGCATATTGGAATATTTCCAAGTATTAATTTAAGGGGACAGTCCGGTACTGTCATTACTTGAATTTATCATAATTTGGTGGAGAGAATGCTGTGAGATCGAAATAACATTTTAAAGTTTAATTTTTGTGATTTTAAAATATTTTCATATGAAAGCCTGATACAGATCACATGCATCCTCTTTGATTAGCAAGCTTAAAGCACAACATAAACTAAGGCTCTACTTCTGTAAGGTGCTTCATTTGGATGGACTCTTGCATCTGCATTGAGTTCTATTGACGTTAGTAGGACTCCATTTGGCATAGACCACAACAGAGCAGTTTGAAAGAGTGGAGCTCAAGAATGCAACCATAATGTAAGTTTTAATCAATCACTTGGTCACCAATAAATTTTTTTAGGTAGGACCTACCTGATTGAAATCCTGACCCTATTGAAGTCAGTGGCGAAGCTCTCGTTGACTTCAGTGGAGCCAAGATTTCATCCACTGTTTTTAATGCTCTGCTGCTTTACAGCCATTGATCTAGCAGAGGAAGCATATGTTAAATAACAAACTCTGGGCCATATACTGAGAGATGCTGGTTAAAATCAGTGGGATTTGCAAGCTCTCAGACTCTGATTCAGCAAAGCACTTAAACACGTGCTTAACTTTTAGTCAATGGGACTTAAGGATGTCCTTAAGTACTTTGCAGACTTAGGTCTCTATTTTCAGAATTGGAAAAGTATTACTGATTTTAAAAGAGAACTAAGTGAAATAGCCACATTTTGCATCTGCTTCACTAAATCTGGGTGCTTGGAAGGAGGAACCAAAGTTGACCTAATGGAAGAGGCTTGCACTGGTAAGAAAAAACATGTTAATTGTCAAGTTCCAGGAGGGTATTGCAAACAAAAACTAAAAACTCCTTCCATGTCCCTTTGCCAGTTTCACTGAAAAATGTAAACTAGGCAGCTTTGGATGTTTTGGAAACATATTTTATTGTTTGTTTTGCTATAAGAATCTAAGCCCACGCAAGTTAGTAAACCCAGGCAACATAAAATTGTCATTTATAAATACAACAAACGGCAAAAACAGCTCACGCTCGTTAGATCTAGCAAATTAATTAAACGAGGCAACTTGTTGAATAAAACTAAAATGTTATGAAACAGCTATTGTCCTCCCACAGGGCAGATGTACAATAAAAATAATTGTATGTAAGGTAAAAAGGAAATAGATTAAGCATCCAAAATAAAAAGGACATCAGTGCACTTTACAAAAGCATTTTATGCCACCCGTGCTATATATTCAGACTAAAAGTCTTCAGCTAACAAACAGTCAGAGTTTTAGAGGGACTTGAATGGCTTAGAGGATTTGTACTGGGATATAGAAGCTTTCATCTTTACGTCACTACTTTGGATCAGGTCCAAGATGGGTGGTGATCAAAAATTGTCATATGATGGTGATTTGTTTGGTAGTCTATATGAAAAGAGTTGGTGGTCTCATTTCTGTCCACCTGTGCTCACCTCACACCATCAGCAGTTTCAGCTGAGAAACTAAGAACCACCCCCAGATGAGGCTTCTGCAAGTGACACATGAGGCAGAGCAGGAAGCCGAATTGTGCAGCATCCCTTCTGAAAAATAAATTGAGGACTTTACATAAGCACACATACATTTTAACCCCCCACCCCCCGTAAAAACAGCAGTGCATTAACAGCATCTATTATAATGCAGCTCTCAAGAGTAAGATTTATATTGTCCACCATTGGATTATTCCTAACCCTGGAGTTTGTCATGGGCATGAGAAGAGGGTCCCTGGAAGACACATCCATATGTTGCTTCAGGCAGTCACACACTGAAGGGAGTCCTTCCTGTCAGAAGTGCATGCAAGCTCCTTAGCAGCTATGTTATGTTCTTCATTAGCAGGGCCGGTGCTTCCATTTAGGCGACCTAGGCGGTCGCCTAGGGCACCAGGATTTGGGGGGTGCCATTTTGCCACCCTCGGCGTCAATTCTGCGGCGGGGGGTCCTTCCGCGCTCTGGGTCTTCGGCGGCAATTCTGCGGCGGGTCCTTCACTCGCTCCAGGACCCCCAACGAAGTGCCCTGAAGACCGGGAGCGCGGAAGGACCCCCCACCTAAGGGGCCGCAAAAACCCTGGTGCCGCTCCTGCACAGCCACCATGTGGGAAGCGACCGCTCTGCTGCTGCCCCTGGTGCTGCTGGCCAGGCTCCCGTGGCAGGCAGCGCTGCAGCCCGCCGGCCGGGCGGTGCTCATCACCGGCTGCGACAGCGGCTTCGGGCACCTGCTGGCGCTGCGCCTGCACCGCCTGGGCTTCACCGTCTTCGCCGACTGCCTTTGCCCGGGCGGGGAAGGGGCGCAGCGGCTGCTGCGGGAAGCCGCCTCCGGCTCCGGCAGCCTGCAGGTGCTGCCGCTGGATGTCACCCGGGAGCGGGACGCGGCTGCGGCCAAGGAGTTTGTGCTGAGCAACCTGCCGGAGACAGGTGAAAGCATCCTGCGCCCACCCCTTACTCCGAAGGCACAGGACCGGCTCCAGGCACCAGCCCACCAAGCATGTGCTTGGGGCGGTGCCTGGAGGGGGGCGGCGCGGCGGGGCGCTCCGGGCCGAGAGCGGGGCCGCGACTGGGCTCGCCGCCCTCCCCGCGGCGCTCCAGCCGCCGGGGAGAGTGGAGCCGCAGCAGGCTCGCCGCCCTCCCCCCGGCGCTCCGGACGGTCGAGGAGAGCGGGACCCTGGCCGGGCTCGCCGCCGGGGAGAGCAGAGAGCCCCCGGCCGGGCTCGCCGCCCTCCTCCCGGCGCCCTGGCCGCCGGGGGCTCTCCG